>NC_088687.1:109409696-109712727 GCF_028017835.1 Emys orbicularis
CAACTTTTATTATGATTATGATTATTATTTTATCTTAACTCTGTTTCCAGGACAACAATTTTTTCTGGAGGTTATTATTATTATTAAACTTCTCTATTATTTTTAAGGGTTTTATCTCCTTAAATAATCAGAGTCTTTACAGCCTTAAGCCCATCTTAGAAAAGTGAGCCTAAGAGTAAAATTTTCAAAAGCACTTAAGTGTCTTAAAATCCTAAGCCCTATTTTTCAAAGCACCTAAGGGACTTAGAACCTTCAATCCCACTGACTTTCAGTTAGGCTCCTAAGTGCCTAAGGGTATGTCTACACTGCAATGTAAGCCCAGGGTTAGTGGGACTTGAGTCAGCTGACCTGTATTAGGGAATCCTGGGTTTGAGTATCTACATTATATTTTAACCCTAGGTTAAGACTTTTCTAACCTGTAGTCAAACCTAGGGCTCTGGCGTCCACACTGCAGTGTGCTGACTCGAATCAAAGTAACTGTATCCCAGAGTCCCTAGTGCTCCCTGTCACAGGGTAGCCCGTCTCTGTGGATAGACTGAGCCAAGCGCCCCTGCACTGAAGCAGGTGAGCCTAATCCAGCTAATTAAAAAGGGCTGGGCTACACTTAGGCCTATAAAGGGCTAGCAGGCAGCTGGGGCGAGGAAGACTGAGCCAGGCTGAGCCCTGGGGAGCAAAGCCATGCTGGAGTGGAGCTAACTCCTATGGTGAGTCCCTGGAGCAAGGGGGCCAGGGGCTCAAGGAAAAAAGGTGAAAAAGGTGCAGGGGGAGCAGAAAGGTAATTTAGGTTGTTAACATGTTCGAAGCACCACTTAGCATCTAGCATACACTTTATATTCATTATAGCCAGTCATAGCACTAGATGGGAGACTAAATTTGATCACAACTTGTCAAGGCTGTATCCCTACTTTGAACTTTAGGGTACAAATGTAGGGGCCTGCATGAAAACTGCTAAGCTTATCTACCAGCTTAGCTCTGGTCCCGCTGCCACCATTCTCGATGGATTCCCTCCCTGGGAAGCCTTGAGAAACCTTTCACCAATTCCCTGGTGAATACAGATCCAAACTGCTTGGATCTTAAACAAGGAGAGATTGACCCTTCCCCCCTCCTTCCTTTCACCAACTCCTGGTGAATACAGATCCAAACCCCCTTTGGATCTTAAAACAAGGAGAAATCAATCAGGTTCTTAAAAAGAAGGCTTTTAATTAAAGCAAAAGGTAAAAATCATCTCTGCAAAATCAGTATGGAAAATAACTTTACAGGGTAATCAAACTTAAAGAGCTCAGAGGAATCCCCTCTGTCTTAGGTTCAAAGTATAGCAAACAAGATAAGCACTCTGGTAAAAGGTACATTTACAAGTTGAGAAAACAAAGTAAATCTAAGACGCCTTGCCTGGCTTTTACTTACAATTTTGAAATAAGAGAGACTTGTTTAGAAAGATGGGGAGAACCTGGATTGATGTCTGGTCCCTCTCAGTCCCAAGAGCGAACAACCCCTTAAACAAAGGACACACACAAAAGCCTTTCCCCCCCCAAGATTTGAAAGTATCTTGTCCCCTCATTGGTCCTCTGGGTCAGGTGTCAGCCAGGTTACCCGAGCTTCTTAACCCTTTACAGGTAAAAGGATTTTGGAGTCTCTGACCAGGAGGGATTTTAGTACTGTACACAGAGAGCTGTTACCCTTCCTTTTATAGTTATGACACAACTAGTTTACACATTTGTAAAGGTGTTAAAACTAGTCTTCATTAAGTGCTAACATATTTTTAAACAGCAGTTAATTAGAGTCATAGATTCCAAGGCCAGAAGAGGCCACTATGATCATCTAGCCAGGGGTAGGCAACCTATGGCACGTGTGCCGAAGGCGGCACGCGAGCTGATTTTCAGTGGCACTCACACTGCCCGGGTCCTGGCCACCGGTCCGGGGGGCTCTGCATTTTAATTTAATTTTAAATTAAGCTTCTTAAACATTTTAAAAACCTTATTTACTTTACATACAACAATTGTTTAGTTATATATTATAAACTTATAGAAAGACACCTTCTAAAAACGTTAAAATGTATTACTGGCACGCGAAACCTTAAATCAGTGTGAATAAATGAAGACTAGGCACACCACTTCTGAAAGGTTGCTGACCCCTGATAGCCTGACCTCCTGTATAACACAGGCCATAGAACTTCCCCAAAATAATTCCTGTTGGAACTAGAGACTATCTGTGAGGAAAACATCCAATCTTGATTTATAATTGGCAGTGATGGAGGGATCCACCACATCCCTAAGTAAATTATTCCAGTGGTTAATTACCCTCACTATTAAATATTTACAACTTATTTCCACTCTGAATTTGTCTAGTTTAAACTTCCAACCATTGGAATTAAAATGTATTAGCTAAGGCCAGGTTTATACTAAAATGTTAGGTTAACCCAGCTATGTCGCTCAGGGGTGTGAAAACTCCACACCTCTGAGTGACATAGTTAAGCTGATATAATCCCCACTGTAGACAGCATAAGGTCAATGAAAAAATTCTTCCATCAATTTGGCTACCACCTCTCGGGGAGGTGGATTAACTACAGCGATGGGAGAACCCCTCCTGTCACTATCGTGAGTGTCTATACTGAAGCACCACAGTTGTGCAGTTGCACCTCTGTAGCTGTGCTGCTACAGTGGTTTACGTGTGGACATAGCGTAATACTGTCCTTAGAAAACGCCTTTTAAAATATGTAGACCATGTCTTTGGGTTACCCATTGTCTTGTTAAGGATCTTTAAAAAACTTCAGGGGTGTTTAAATAATTTCTGACACTATTAGTAACATTATTCTGAAGGGGTTACACAATAACATAAAAAATATGATAGCAATATGTACATTCACGCTTTGTCCTTTCTTTGAATACTACTTTTCATTTTAGTCGCTTCATCTCTAAAAGACAGCAGAAACAGAAAAGGTTTAGAGAATGGCAAAATGATTAGAGGCATGGGGAGTTTCCTCACCAGAGGAATTAAAACGGGTATGATTATTTTTTTTTGGAAGGGAAAAAGAGGTGTATATGTTGCATATAATGAAAGGTATATTGGAGGTTATTTATCCTGTCCCATAACACAAGAGCAAGGAGACACTTGATGAAATTAAAATGCAGTGAATTTAAAATGAATAAAGGGAAACAGATTTTTATGCAACATATAATTACCGTAACTGGCTCATGGCTACAAGACATTACTAAGATAAATTGCTTGGTAAGATTAAATAAATTATATGGGGCCACAACACCTCATGGTTCAGAGTACAAACTGATCACCAGCTGAAGAAAAAAAGAAATTCCTCTTCCTTCCCCATCCCCTTTGTATACAAACTGAAAATATTGGCCATCTCTTAAGCAGCTGATATAAGCCACTCTCAGAAAGAGGATACCAGACTAGATCAACTACTGGATCTGTTATGATACGACAATTCCTATATTCCTAACATCTGAATAGAGAGTAACAATTCAGTAGATCAAGAAAAACTTTAAAAGTATGCAGCTGTATCTGACCCAGTGTAGCTCAGATGAGAAACAACATACCTATGTGAAATAAATTTGTGATCACACCAGTTCTTGCTGGACAAGTGTCCATATCATGAAACACAATATTTACTATCACACTATCCAAGAAAGTATGGACAGTCTTGTGAGTAAGGCTCTGGACTGGGACTCAGGAGATCGATTCTGCCACAGATTTCCTATGTGACCGTGGCCAAATCATCTAATTCCTCTGGGCTTTAATTCTCCATCTGTAAAATGTAGGTAATGACATTTTATTTCCTTCACACTCTTTCTTTCTTGTCTATTTAACTTTCAAGGTCACTGGGGCAGTCTGTCACTATGTGTATTTGCAGTGCTAAGCATAATGGCACTTTGACCTCAGCTATGGAAACTAGGTAGTATCATAATATAAATAACAGCAACAAATAGCATCTGTCTTTTGGCATCCTCAGGACAGCAGATAGGTTAAGGTTTGGAAGGATATGAAAAATGATCTGTCCTCTCAAACCTCCATGTCAGGAGACATTGAAAGTCAGTTAAGCTGCAGAGAATCAGGTGGCCCTACCCAGTTACTACCCATTAACTTCCTTGAAAAATGAAGATTAGAAATTGAAGGCCAAATTCATCAGTGGTGGAAGTGGGACTTCAGTGGAGTTGCGCTTGTTTATACTATCAATGAGTTTGGCCCTCAGTGTCCATTTTCCTTGAATCCCGGTAACATGCATTTTGCCAACCTCTAAGATAAAACCCCTCTTGGCCCTACATCCCCCTGGTGCTTACAAGTAAATTACATCAAATTGTTTTCATTGTAAATCTTCTTTCTGAATGAATTGCAAAGCAGGGAAATCATCAGCCAGCCAAAACACAATAAAAAGGTCCAAACTATCTGATCATTCATTCTCATGTCAAAGACTGTAAAGAGAGGAGAAAATGTGATAAATTAATCCATTCTAATGAGAAGAGATTGTAATAAAAATGGAGAAACTCGTTCAGCTAATCCATTCTTAATATAATCCTAAAAGAATGATGCGACCCTCCCTGGATACCATATCTTGAGATATGACAAGTCTTTTCTTACCCAGCAATCCCTGATTACAGCAAAGCAATTAGGCAAAACTATCTAATAAAGCAGTAGGTGATCTGAGTAGAACGCAAAAAAGCCCACTCTAAAAATTAGCAAGTTGCTTTATAGGCTGTTTTTTTAAAATGCATAAACAATCATGGGCATGTCCCATAGAATTTTTCTGCAAGTGATTTTCCCATTGTGGAAAGTATTAAAGATTGAATGATGGAACCGCTGCTTAATGATAGATTGTTATAGCGTAGCTAATTAACTTTTGTGGAAATCTGCAATGTTTATATCATTCATTGCCATATATGTTATCAGCAGCTGCACTTTACCCTTTTAAAACTTTACAGCCCCATCCTGCAAAACGTACTCCCTCAAAACTCCAACTGTGGTCTGTGCAGCTGCAAACACTTTACCTAATGAGA
Source organism: Emys orbicularis (assembly GCF_028017835.1). Classification (NCBI taxonomy): domain Eukaryota; kingdom Metazoa; phylum Chordata; order Testudines; family Emydidae; genus Emys; species Emys orbicularis. Next base: position 109,414,703 of record NC_088687.1, read on the forward strand.
AAAAGAACTTGACTCCTGAACTTTGGTATGTGGATGTACATCATCATGTATCCTACAAACCCTACAGTCTAAGCGCCATTGCTGATTTTAGAAAATATACAGTGATGGGGGCCTGCAATGGTACCCCAGGAGAAAATCAGCCCTCAGCTATCTATTAAATATAATGCAAAATGTTTGCAGGTTCTCACCCACATTTGATTTTGTATGTGCAGTCTATCACAATTTACAATTCTGGAAATTAGTGAGGGTGGGTTATTTTCCCTTCTAGATTTTATTTTATTTTATTTTATTTTATTGCGATTATAAACATGGTCTCTTGGAATTTCCTTTTATGTTTTCAATTATATCTTGTTTATTAATCAGGCTCAGAATTAACCTATTGTTTCCTTCCTTGATGTTGATCAACATATTGAAGAAGAAGATAGACTTGAGTTAGATTTACATATGTACCTCTAGACTTGTTTCCACCACTCACTATAATCCTGGCAAGACCAAGGTATTTAAAATCTTCTATTATAACCCTGGCCTTCTTGCATCCATCTGTTTGCAGTATTATATAGCACAGTTGTTCTCTCTGGTCAGGTGTTCTATAGCATATTTTTAGTGCTAGCTTGTCCTTTGAAAAATCACCCAACCTAGTAGTGCATATCATGTCTAATGTTAAAGAGACAGTATTTCAAGCCATATGCCCTTGCTAAGTATCCATTTCTAGCAGTTCTTTTTTAACTAGGGTATTAGAAAAATTATGTTGTGCAGTTTCAGGCCAACTGAAAGACAAGTGATTCCTCTTCCACCTCTCTCCTCACCCCTCCCCCCCAAAAAATTTTACCTCTGGTTTTAGGATTATTCACAATACAGAGACTGTCCTGTGGATAATCACGTAATCACCTGCTTTTGACAGTGACTGACGTTGCTGCACTTTCTACATTAGATCTTTCAGCAGCATTTGACATCAGTTGACATTGTTCATCATGGGATTCTGTTGGAGAATCTGGAAACCTATGTTGGCTCTATACTGCCCAAAGCAGTCAGTTTTAATCTTTTTAATTTGTATGCCTCCAGTTTAGTGGCTCTGCAGTTAAGCGCCCTTTTTCTGTCCCTCAGCTCTTGATGTCTACATACTGCTCTGGTCTATAATGAAGTAATAGAATATTGACTATGGGGTTTAGTTCGGTACCACAGTCCTGGAAAATGTCCAGTAAATAACTATGGAAAAATAAAAAATAAAAGTTATGGTATAATTTATATTCTATAGTGTTTCAAGGTGTGGTCAACCATACTTGGAAAAAGAGCTGGTAGAATTATTTGTGGTGAATAAGTTATCCAGTGACTGTAATTCTTTTTTCTATTTTGACTTGTTCATAAACGGACTTTGATCTTCTAAATAAAGTATTTGCCATACATAACTGATAAATTAATGGGGGCAGGTTTGCAAGATGGCCATTAGCTTTTGGCTGTTTGTTAATTGTGGTATATGACTGTTGCATGGTATACTGTATGCTCCATGTTATAGTGTGCACTCACCACCAGAACATCTCCTTGTGTGAGGAGGCAGCTTTGAAGGGACTCTTCCTCTCTAGCATCCCCTCGTGTCCTGGTTCTGCAATGGTCTGCTGCCTCTGTGTTCCAGCCCTCTGGTCAGATCAGCTCTCAGTCCAGTCTCCTTTGAGGGTTAATAGAAAACAAATTAAATCTTAATTCAAATAGCAGCCCAGGCCTTCAAGCCCATAATATAAACACCAGTGCTTGAGACTGGTTTCTTGGGTTAGGGCAGGGACAACCTTCCTTCCTTATCCTGACTTCACTCAGAACTGACCCTCAGTAAAAGCAGACAGTCTTTTTTATCTGGCCTACCAGGCTCTGATTGGCTTCTGCCTGCTCTCTGTCTTTTTAAGTGCTGGAGGACCAGCTGCTTCCAGCTGATCTTGGGAGGCCTCTCTAGACAACTCCTGGAGGTCTGAATTCACCTCACTGGTCTTCCCTTTCAGCAAGGCCCTCTCTTAGAATGGGGGGTTACAAGCCTGTGGGGCCCTCCAGCAGGGGGCAGTGAATGCTTGCTACACCCCCATCACATTCCCTGTTTGGATCACTGAAATATTTTAATACACAAGAATGTTGAATAAAAAATAGCAAATAATGGACATTCCTTCTCAGACATTAATACACTTATTCACCTGGAAATACAGGTATTATTATGAATAAGCATTTCCCAGATATTCATGAGAAAAAAACTTGCTTGTGCAAATAATAAATAAGAAGGGCATAGCCAGGTTAACCCAAGTTTCTGTTAATACTGTTTTTGCAGTTTAACCAAGTTCTCAATGGGAGATTTAAGACGTCTGAATCTCAACAACTTTGCACTTTGTGTATCTGTTTATACTTTGTGTGGCAAGTGTAAAATGTTACCAGTGGTGTGAATGAGTGGAGAATTCTGATCTGGTAATGCTTCACTCCCAATTTGCACAGGTGTGAATTTTTTCACTGGGGGATAGATCTGAAGTGTTAAGCCCAGGACTAGGTTAAGTAATGTATGTTAGTTAATTTTACACTCAACAGTCAATCATATTATACAGTAGAGCAGCAGACACTAATATTATCAGAGAGATCTTTACATTTTGCTCCCTTATACAATGTATTTATTCTTATAAATGTTGTTTTGCTCTTTTTTGTATGCATCATATCAGGTAATCAACCTGGGGATTCTGTATGCATTATATGAGGTAATCAACTCCTGGGAGATCATAAATGGGTGTCAAGGGGTCACCATCACACTGCCCATACCATATTGCTAAATGGGAGGGGGGTTCCAGATAGGTGGGAGAGCATTCTGGAAATTATAGAAATCCCTGTAGGGAAAGGTAGAAAGCCACTGTATTAGAACTTAAAACTGCAAAGGGATCTACCAGCTTGAACCCTTACTCCAGAGCAGAGTCCCTTTGTAGGACTGAGGCTATATAAGAACATAAGAATGACCATACTGGGTCAGACCAATGGTCCATCTAGCCCAGTATCCTGTCTTCCAACCTGTGCCAGACACTTTGAAGGGAGTGAACAGAACAGGCAATTTATCGAGTAATCCAACCCCTGTCGTCTAATCCCAGCTTCTAGCAGTCAGAGGTTTAGGGACACCCACAGCATGGGGTTACGTCCATGATCGCCTTAGCTAATAGCCATAGATGGACCTATCCTCTATGACCTTATCTAATTACTTTTTGAGTCCAGATATGCTTTTGGCCTTCACAACATCCTCTGGCAACAAGTTCCACAGGTTGACTGTGAGTTATGCCATATTACATGCACAAAACTACATTAAAAGAACATTAATGTTGCCAAGTCAAGCACTCAAAAGTTTTGAAATACAAGAATTAAGGAGGCCTGCATGTTCCAGTCTCTTTTCTCATCCAGTACAAGTCTCTTCCATACCCCCAAGCTCCTCATCAGATCTCTCTCATTCTGAAAAATTCAGAAGACACCCTGGCATGAAAAATTTCAGCCCAAAAAGTTTAAGTTTGGCAAAGTTTTCAGGCTCTTACAATGAGAAGTGTTGGATAATCTTAACTAGAGGCAGTGCTACCAGCTCCATCTATCATGGTCCTTCTGACCAACAGGGGGTCATGTATCCTAAGAGGCAATATGGGTTTTTGTTGAGTTGTTGGGATGCTCTTCCCCTAGGGTTTAGTTTATAAGTCTGACTGATTATATCTCAAGTACACACACCTGGGAACCAGGAATTCTAATCAAGGGCCACTAATTGCAGAAGGTACCCCATTAATGCAACATAAAAGTGAATAAAGAGGATTAAAAAAAAACAGAGAAGCAGTCTGGAAATGGGGGCTAGCCAGTAAGTACTGTCTGGGCCTTGGGTAGTCAAATTGTTAATACTGACAACCTCTGGAATGTTTAAATTGCTTGTTTATTGTTGTTCTGGCTTGTTTTCCCCAAGCTAGGGAAGGTCAGAATCAATAAAGGAACTTTAGTCTTTACCTGACTGGAGCGCCTTTGTTATAAGCCGACCTGCTTGTTCAGGCCCTTTAGTAGCAGAAATGTGTATCTTTTTCTAACTTCTAGCTATGTTTAAACAATTCTTAAATAATTACGATAATTTTTGAATTACATAGAAGGTGGGTTTTTTTAAAAAAAATTCTAGGAGTAATACTAGACCAGTGATCAATAACAATACAAGCAATACAATAAATACAAGACAATACAATAAATCCTTACAAGAATAAGGTAATAAATAATACTTTATGTAAAATTAGACATAGGCTCACATCAAATCTCCATATCTAAATACCCCCAAACTTTAAGATATTCAAAATCATATCCAGCTCCAAATCAAACTTATCTTCACATTGGGCTCAACCAAAGTCCAGGTCCTAACACTTTGAGGTGTTTGAGATCCAAATGCAATTTCAAGTTTTTCATCATGGGCCCACCTTTATGGTAAGTCTCCCCCTTTTGCAGCATATGTCTTTTTGGTTGGGGGGGATGTTTGTTTAACTTTTTATTAAGGCAAAGTTACAATAAAATGTTAATAGACGTTATTGCATATTACTTATCTGCAATCAGGTTACTATTCAGAGACCCCGGCTAAAGATTCTGGCTTGCTGGCTGGGGAGCCCTTCTCCTCTGAGTATGCTAAAAAGGATGAACAAATTTCTAAATACCTATCCTCTTTTTGGCACTTCTCTTGTGTAGGTACTTGGTGTAAAAGCTTTTCCATTACAAGGACAGTCCATATTTCACTCTATGACAGTTCCATAGGAGGATGAGTCACATTCCCCTTGAACAGTTTCATTGGCACAGAAATGGAAAAATGTTAGATACGACTAAGGTACAGCTGCTGTGCTCCTGGCACAAACTACCTAGTGTTATTTCATTCAGATTATTTTGATAAAAACTTAATACACCAGTCTTAAAGGTTCTTGGAATAAATTTGATTACTCTCCATTGAGCAGCTTCATAACAGGACCGTAGTTCCAAATCAGTGTCCAAGAAATACTGCCAAAGTGAATCCACACTGTCAATAGGATGTATATTTATTTCTCCTGATTGTACAATGGATTGATTATTGTAATACTTTGCTCAGTGCCCTTCCTGGCTTCATGCTAAGCAGAGACCAGTTAATTCTAAATGCCGAAACAAAAATGCTGACCTGCACAACAACTCAACAGTATATTACCCCTCCTTTTAAAGCCTTGCATTGCTTTCTAATCAGGCATCTGATTAACTTTATAAAGTTCTTATCTTCCACCAAATCATCCACGGGTCTAGACTTTGGTAGCCTATGAAACTTATGTTCCTTTGTTTCTTGCTAAGCCTACAGATTTTATGATGCAGTTCTTTAACTGATGATTATCCTGTAATTCCAGTTGATTGTTGATTAGTCTGTAATTACTTCTGAAGTCAGCTACTGCAAAGGCTTTTGGCTGTTATATTATTCACCTTTGCAGCTCAGCTCCTTCTGACATCAGGAAGATGGATGCATTAAGCAACTTTAAGACAAGTTTAATTCATCTTGCATGAAACCATTTTTAATTAGCTATATTTGAGATTTTTTAATTATTGCTTGGAGCTTCTGGTCACTGAACTCTGTACTGTGCCCCTGTATGCTAATGAAAAGGATGCTTTAGAAGTGTAGATGCTAAAATTGTAAGTGGAAAAGCTGCAGTTAATATGATTCTCAGTTTGAAGAGAGTTCTACCATTTTGCCTTTTGAAAACATTTAAATACAACTTTAAAACTGTATTAATACAGGAATGGGTGGAAGAGTTTGGAGGGTGCTGGGGAACGGGTGCAATGCTCCCTCCAAACCAACTTGTTTCTTATCCAGATGGTTCTGTTAAAACGCTTTGCTTTGGGATTAGCCGCCAAAACAAATAGTGCTCTGCTGCCAAAGCAAGGCAGAGATGATCCATTTTCCTCTAGAGCATAAATTTTTAAAATGAAATGATGCAACTGGTGGATCTGAAGCCAACCAAGAAAACACTAGTGGGTGTATAGAAGAGGTGAAAGGGGGGAGGATTTTTCACAATCACGTCCAAGGGAAATAGCATTAAAATTACTTTGCACCAACCTCCTAAGCAATGTACATTCCTAAAAGTGGAACCAGTTCACTAGAGCTTGAATAAATCCATGATCACAAACTTATCATTTTTTTCAGATGCTGCACACCATTACTGAATATTGCGACAAGATTTATTATGAATCATGTTCCCCTTTCTTACCACAATGATACCACAATGCAAACATTATTAGGACCCCAGTAGTAACCCATTCGTGTTGAACACAGTAGTTCAACAACAGCACAATAAGATTACTACAGTGGTTCTTTACAATAGTTTGTAAACATCCTCCTTGGTTTCAACAAACAATGCTTCAATGAGAAGCAGGATTCCCACCTGAGCAAAGAGGATGCTCCATACTAAGAAGTACCCATTTTCATCTCAACAGCTAGGAGAGAAAACTCACCTTCTTTATGCACCTGTCAGAGGCTAGAATCCTCGACACAATACCCCCAGCTGACAAAGCTCTCCTGCAATTCTTGACTGAGCCCCTCAATTCTTGCTTTAACAAATACTGACAACCATGTACTCCTAAAACAAAATATCTTCTTTCATTCCATTCTACTGCAAGTCCCACTCACATAACTTTGGTGGTGATGCTCAATGTTATTGCAAGAAAAACACAGTGTATGGAATTGATCATGCACTGGCAGAAGCAAGACTAGATGGTCCAATAGCTTTTCTCAACCTCTAACTTCTGTGACTCAAAAAACTTATATTTTCCCCTATGCTAATCAGAGTTGATCATCCCTATTCTACAGCATTGCAAGTACACCTTTCCCCATATTAAATGTGGCTAAAAATCCAACATCGGTTATCAATTATATTTAGAGCTTCTGTGCCTTTTTCAAGTCTGTGCTACTCTAATGAAAAAATAAACAAAAATTTTAACATATCTATTATATTTATGTTATATTTTTGTAAAGAACTATTCACATTGTTTCCAACTAAATATGTCATCAATGGATGAAGCCGCTAATTATGGTTGCCACAGCAGTGTAATTGGCACTAGCCTTTAATATCTCTGTTAGCAATATTATATCAAACAAATATCAAATTGAAAAACAAAAGAATCGGCCATTTGATTGGAATTGACTGACATTTAGATATAATCAATCCAAAATATGAAATAATATTAAGTCAGATAGTGAATCCTGATTACTTTGTTCAACTGCTCAAAAATCAATGCACCCAGCAGCTGAATTAACATTAATTTTTCCCCTTCCAATTCTGGCTAATTACAATGAATATGCTTTATGACCAGTGAAATAATTAAGCCTAGGTGCAATCAGCAAAACATGGAGCTTGACACATTGCAAAATATTTATGCTTGGCTTATAAGGCACTTGGATTGGCACTGTAGTCTTTCACAGAGCAGCTGTGGGTCTTCCTAATCTGGAAACTATAAACAAAGAACAATCCAAGTTTTTATTTTTATTAATTTAAAGGTCAAATTTTTCAAAATTGTGTGCTTAAAGTTAGGCACCTATATATGCAGGAGGTAACAAAGAGGGCAGATCAGGTCAGCATCAGAAGTCGAGGACTGAAATACAGAACCCCATTGAAGTCAATGGGAGTTTTGTCATTGACTTCAATGGGCTCAGGATGTCATCTAAGGAATATTGAGGCACTTTCTTTTTAATTCTGATTCTATTAGAGCAGTGTGTTAAATGGTGTTATCCAATGTTTCACCAGACCTGCAAAGAGACAACCTCTCAGTCTTGTTAAAAAAAACCACCTTATTTCTAGCAAGGTGTTTCATGAGGCAGGCTGTATAATATGCATGTGGTTCATAGCATATAAAAGGCTAGATTCTGATTTCATTTCGCCTGCATAACTACTACAAACCACCTTATTACACCTACAAACTGTAATAATCTATGCAAAATGTGTTAGTTTTATTGTCACTTTATCCTCCCTTTACTCACTCTTATGGGACAAATTCTGCTACCCTGATTCATATTGTGTAGATCTTACCAATGCAAACATCCACACTGAGCTACTCAAGTCAGTAAGTGCTATACCATGTGAGCGAAGGGTGGAAGAACATAGAGTTTTGATGTTTTCACCCACCTACTCCCTCTCATGCCAAGCACACATCAACTACCACTCTCACGTACTGAGAGTATAATTAAACCTTCTTTTGCCCGGGCCTCTGAGATCAGGATATGGTTTCATAAACCCAGGCAAAAGGGGGTATGCAGGGTTTCCTAGAATTACAGTGGGGGACAGTTACTCCCTTTATGACGATGGGAATAGTGTCCCAGCCTCTCCACACAGGTTGATTCCCAATACGTGGAAAATCCTGTTATCCTGAACTTTTCCAGTGCAGCCCACATCAGCATCCATAAATCGGCCTCAGTGGTCAACAAAGGCCTGTTTAACAATAAACTAGTACCCTTTGCAGTTTATGTACTCTTGTGCTCCTTGAGGAGGGCAAACCATGAACACGAATCCCATCTATGGCCCTGTCGCAGTTTGGAAAATCCATTCTCTCAAAAGCAGCAATGATTTCAGGGATATTGTTTCTGCCCACTCCATTGGATAAATCACAAGCTTGATTGCCTCAGAAACCTCCGCCATCACTTCACCCACAGTTGACTTTCCAAAAGCCAACTAGTTAGCAACAGACCTACAACAGTCAGAGAGAGTCAGCTTCCAGATGGTTATAGCAACCCCCTTCTGCACTGGCATGCCATAACACTGAAGGGGCGGGGTGAGATGCTCACAAAGTTCCAGAAATGTAGCTTTCTTTATGTGAAAGTTCTGGAGCCACTGTTGGTCACCCCAGGTCTACATAACAGTGTGATTCTAGCAGTCTGTGCTTGTGGCTGTGCTCCAGAAGTGCCAGTCTTCATATGGGGCATCAACGGCTGTACTGAGAGTCATGAGCAACCTCAGCCAGTTCAAGTCTACATCCTTCTCCTCCTCATTCTCATCCTTCTCTAACAGGTGCCTTCAATATGTCAGAAAATGCCACTGAAACATCCAGAGCATCTCCTCACAACACCCCTGGGAGGTAGGGAAGTGCTATTATCCCCATTTTACAGATGAGGAACTGAGCCACAGAGAAGCTAAGTGACTTGCCCAAGGTCACACAGGGAATCTATGGTGGAAACTTGAACCCAGGTCTCCCAAGTCTTAGTCAAGTGCCCTAACTACCGGACAAGCCTTTTTCTATTGTTGCAGTTTGTCTTAAACAAAGATTGTAAACTCTTTGGGGTAGGGATAGTCTTTTTTATATATGTACAGAGTCTAGTACAATTGGGCCCTGACTTGGCTGGGGCCTCCAGATGCTACTGTAATATAAATAATTGGAAAACACTTCCAGATTAGGAAGTATCCCCTGTTCAATAAAACTGTGCCCTCTGAAGTATGGGTATTACTGGAGAAGAAAAGCTTTCTTAAGCTTTCTTTTGTTATCTCAAATGTTCTAGAACTGTGTGAAATTGTTTAGAGGTTACGGCGGCATTTCTGCTTTTACAGCTCATTTAACTATGCAATTAGACATTACAATAGATATGGAAGATTTAAAATTAGATATGCTTATCTTTCGTGCATGGGTCAGTACTTTTAACTTTAAAACAAATTAACATTTTGCTTCTCCCCTCCCGCCCCTGCATGCTGCAAAATGAGGGTGTTTATCTTAACTCAGCAATTCTCATGACTTCCATCAGATGGTAGGAGGCAGAGCGATAAGCTTTCCAGATTTAAAATGAAAGTGCTGCTGAGGAGCAATTGCAAGATAGTCAGGCTAATAACGCATTTTGTAAATGTGAGGGGAAAAATGTGTACAAGTACAAAATTTCCATGATAGGAAGGTGAACAGCCTGTCCAATGACTCGTAATTCAATGCTGGAAATTGCATCACCCTGCACAGATACACGATATTATATTTCTATTTAAAATGGGGAAACTCAATGTCAACGCAGTAGGGAACAAGGTAGCAGAGGAATATTGCATCTTTAATAGGATTTTGAATTCAAATGTGCTGAGCAAAACTGTTTAAAATTGTATTTGAATAGTAAACAGATAACATTTTCATTTAAAAAAACAAACCTTGTGCTGGATCAACACACTGGCTGCAAAATAAAAAGAAATAGGAGGATAAGGAAATACACGCTAGAAATAAAAAATAAAATGAGAAGTGATATCTCAGCCAGGAGGCAGTCTTAAGGCTATGGAAAAAACAGAACAAGGTTAATATTTTATTTTTTTTACTGTAGCCCCAAGAAAATCTCAAAGCCAGAATGTCGCTTCTCATCACAATATTTATTTCCAGCATGTATTTTTATTAGCATTTTTTTTTACTCTCCGAATAGCATTACTTTTATTTGACATTGTGTTTTTGTATTATAAAATCTATGCATACCAGCAAATTTGGGGAAAACAAGAAAATAGGAGGTGGTGCCACAGGCCTGGAAGGTATCCACCTTTGTGGAAGACTAATAAATATAGCGGATTCTGAAAGAGTACTTGCATTGACCTGCACCAAATATGAGTCAAACAGTAGCACTGGAATAAAGAATATTCACTCCAGGCTTTGTCTAAGGCCAATGAAAGTCTATGAGAATATTTTCATTGATTTCCATGGGCTGATGCTCAGGGCCTTTATTTCTTGTTTTCACCAGTTTCTAAAATGGTATTTGTATTAAAAGAAGAGTTTTTTATCATCATATATATTGTGGCAGCATTCGCAATGGATTAGATGGTTTCCAAACCCAGAGGAAAAAGCAACACCTACCTCCAAACGAGTACAATTGTAAAACAACAATTTTAAAAGTGTTTTATGATACAGTCAATACTTTTGTAGGAGGATTTAGGCCCAAATTTTCAAGTGTCCACTAATTTTGGGTGCCCCGCTGGAGAAATTTAGGGCTGCGTTTTCAGAAGCACCAGCAGTTCCCACTGATCTCAATTCCAGTTCTGGGTGCTCAATAACTCTAACCCAAAATAAGAGCCAACCTTTGAACATTTGTGCCTTTCTTTCTAAGGCCATTTTCCAGCCAGCCGATTGCATTTAAAAATATGTTGTAGCTTATTTGAGTAATATGTATACGTATAGACACAGAAAGAGAGAGAGTGTCAATACTACCGTATATATACACACAGGAGAGTGTAAATCACTTTGGATCCTTGAGGAAAAAAGTCATCACATAAAAATAAGGTAATTATAATATATTTAAAAGCCCAGTTAAGGATGGGAAGAGAGGGAATCTAAGTGGCTAGTTCATTATGCCCAATTTTCAGGTCAGATACATTACGGAATGGCTGTTAAAACAGATGGATAGTATTAGAATGGGTTCATAGTAAATTCCAATATAAAGAAGTTGAATGAAAGTTCTTAATGATTACAATGTCTTGTACTATGCAAACTGCATTTTTCAAAACAGTAAAGTTGATCCATGAAAAAAAAATACCTTCATTATGAGATGGACAAATCTTTAAAAATGAAAAACAATTAATTCTTTACATTTCAGTAGTGCCTGCCACCCACGAATATGAAAGTTATCTATAAACATTAATGAATTAAGCTTCATAATAACATTGTGAGTTCAGGAAATATTAGAGCTGTGTGAAATTACTGAAAACCTCAAAATCTCAATTTTTTGCATTTTGTTGTAATTTCATAGAAATTCTGCAAAATTTTGCAGCTGTTCACCCCATGAAAAGGACTCTTAGAAGAAAGCTTTTTAAAAAAATCTCAACCCTTTGAACTTTTGGATTCTGAAATTTCATTTAGACCAGAAAATTATTTCTCCATTAAATTTCTAAAAATTAGCAGTTTTCTATGTTTCAATAAGAAACCTCTCTTTTGAGAAGTTTTGCACAGTCCTGATATAATTAGCTTCATGGGGAATGGAAGGGAAGTGACTTGCCCAGTGCCACAGAGGAAGCCTGAGGAAGAGCAGAGAATTTAATCCAGATCTCCAGAGTCCCAGTCCTGTTCCTTGGAACTGATTCCTTATTAATTCTAAATTGGATTATTACAATTATTAGTTCATAGCTTACTTGGAAAATTGTGGTTCCTCCACATATATAAGGGAACCTACATCCATGGAAGCAGTGAGTTCCACCTCTGTGGCATGCTCCCCCTTCCCTGCAGTGTTCCAGATAGAGGGCATAGACGTGGGTGGGGAAGGTGTGGGCTAGGGCAGAAGGTACCCACATTCTTCCACCCACAATAGAAAGCAATGCAATTTAGTATTTCTTTAAGTTGCCTTGCTTCCACCTCCATGCTGTAGACCCTCCAGCCTCTTCCCCTTGGGGAGTGTACCAGAGCAGCCACCACAGGGTAAACCCTTGGAAGCGCATATCCTGCCAGGTTAGCAAGCAAACCAATGGGAGGGCAGCAAAGTAGAGACAAGGGACACCTGTGCTGATCCCCTTACTGCCCTGTGGATCCCATTACCAATACCATAAAGAGGTGGAGCTTCTTCTGCCAAGGGAAGACTATGCAACTCTCAGAAAGAAAAATGACTTGGGCTCTTCCTACAACATCAATTCAGGCAGAATCCTGTGCCCATGTAGGGTCCCACTGACATTAACTGGCACTCTGCATAAGAACAGGGGTCTGGTTCCTCAAATCAGGAGGCTGGAAGCTCTCTTTTTCTCCCGTGGGAGGTATTCCTTCCCTCTAATGTTTAATTATTTTTCCCTTTTGCTCCATTCCAAGGACATTAAATTATTCTCTCAATTATGTTTGCTTCCTTAGATAATAGAAATTATTTCATTAGGACTGTCTTGTTCTGTATTTGTACAACACCTAGCACACTGGGGCCCTGATCTATGACTACGGCCCCTAGACACTATGATAATGCAAACAACAACAGGAGTAATGGAAATGGTTTTCTCTTAATCAGCTTTTCTTTTTAGCCATTTTGAACAGGGTACTGGGAACTGAAAAATGGAATCTCCCTTTACAAGCAACAACACTGTAGTGCATGGTTAAGTGGGAGGGTGAGAGTAACATTCCTGATCAGCACCCAACTTGTTCTGACAACAAAGCATGGGCTGGTATTTTTAAAATTAAACATTTTTGGAGGAAAAATGGAGTTAATATGCTGAAGGTTAACACATTTCCATGAGCACATTAAACTTTGTTCTGCAGGATTGTGGAGGCACTGAACACAGAGAGCATTTTCATTTGAAGGATTGGTGAGGGTTGTGGTGGTCTTGCCACACCTCTCACCTAGCAGTGTAAAATTGCTGAATTACAATTTAAGGAAGGACCAAGTTTGAAATTCTGCCCCAGTGCTCAATACTTATAACAATACTACACCGTTATTACATGTAATATATGTCATGAGGTTGAAAGTTGTGATGCAAATTTCTAAAAACTTGATTATAGTTATACAATAACCAGCATTGATTGCGTATAGACACAACTTACTCAATTTATTCCTAAACTGCACTAAGTATTCTGTTCTCTTGTTTAATCCCCAGAATAATGAGCTGAAAATCACCAAATTATCCTTCTTTCATAACTGTCTGAATATTAATTGTGATTGTGAAGGGCAACAAATATAAACACAGTGTTGCCAAGACTAATCATTAATCCTGGCATTCCAGACTCTGACATATAGTGTACTTAGTGCTGAAATGATAACCTGAGAGAATTTATTCCTCTATTGCTATCGGCTGTAAGTGATCATTCTCCTAGGTACATTTAGAATCATTTTAATATTTCAAGACTAGACACAAAATAAAGATGCAGACCTCTAAAAATTAACACTATAAAGTACAGTCACTATTACTGAGAAAAGTCCATATTGTTTATTAATTATTTGAACACTTAGGTTTTAATGAGGAAAAACACTGTCTTTTTAACAAATATGAAGTCTTTTTTCAACTATTTTAAAAATAAATAAAGTGGTGGCTAAACCAACATTCCAGTCAGTCAGTCTTTAGTGGCTTTATCATTACCCTTTTATAACCCATTCTATCATATATGAAATATTGTAATGTATAGTGCTCACAGCATGATGACTAGTAGATTCTAGCTCTTACGAGGATTTTTTTTCCATTTGTTATTGTTTAGTTTATTGCAGCATCTGCTGGTAAGGATCATTTTTCATTACTCTGATTATCTGCACATGGTTCAGTCTTACATAGTGCAGCATGTTATGGAAAGAGTTCTGCAGACAGTTCTCTCTTAGGACAGCATTTCCCAAAGCAGGGCACCAAGGACTAGTAATAGGTAGGCAGATAGACACCTCAATTGTTTTCCAGCATCTCCACTATTTTTAAGTAAGGCTCTAGATATTACAATTGCAAAGAAAACTTTGAAAATGAGCCCCATTATAAGCAATGCAGTGGCATTTGTCTGAGTTTGCAGAGAGCCTGAAAAATAGCTCTGAGATGTGAACTGCCCCATTCATCTCAATGGGCAGTAAATCAGGTGCCAATGATAATACTTGAATGTCAATATTGTTCACAGTATTAAGAAAAGAGAGGAAGAGTCAGATTATGAAGACTGACGCAATCTATTTTGAGTGACCCACCCACTGAAGGTAAGCCTATGACAACACATGACAGGGCTTAAGGGGTTCTTGATTGTTTTCCTTTTCCTGAAGTGGGGCTCAGCTTTCAAGCTTTGGGGAACACTGCTTTTGGGCCAGATTGAGTAACCCTTGCTCCCACTGAGTAGTATATTACCCTTCAAGTGGTCTCACTGAAATCAATGAGACTATTCATGGATAAATGTAGTTTGAGTAAGGGATTCAGAATCTTGACTTTAGAATCCTGAGTTATTCTGAGGAGAATTTATTTTGCCTTTTAAACAGAGACCATTATCCTCACTGGACCTTCAACTTAACAATGATAAAATAAGGAAAAAAATATACAGAGCAAGTGACATAGCCATAATTGGAGCTGGGCCCAAGCCTCAACATTTGGATCTGTATTTTGGAAACCCTGAAGTTCAAGGGTGTTCAAAACAAAGTTTCATTTCAGCCTTTTACAAAACTTTGTAATTTCAAAAAATTATGATCCACCTTAGGTTCAGATTCTGAACATCTACTAAGCACAAGGATGTTCAGATCCAGATTTTGGGGTTTGGGTAGCTCTCGCCTTAATAAGGAGTAGGAGGAAAAAAATTATTTTTAAGGTGTCTATATACCATAGATGCTCTTAGATCCGTGACAATAGCCCTAACAGTAAAACTCCTATTGTTAAAATGTGACAAACTTTAAAACATTACTTAATGTGCTCTGCCAAAGGACCTCTTTAATAAAAATTTCAAAGATATTTCCTAGCTTGTCGAATAATGGCATAGAGAGGCAATTAATCCCACATCCTATATAGTGCCAGGGAGGGAATTTCAGGCTGACACCTGCAGTTGTCCTTTGCCTGCCCCTGCAGGGGGATAAACTAAATGGCTCACTAGGTCTTTTTCATCTCTAGTTTTTATGATTTTTAAAAGAGGCCAACTCCACCTGACCCTCTCATGACCTAGAGTGCGGGTGGGGCATTCCAACACTCCAGGACTGCAAAGACAAAAATTCAAAGAGCATTCTCCCCTACCTCTTCAAACCCCAGACGCCAGAGCTCTATAACCTCTGGCCTGAGATTATATCAAGTGCCAGAAGATCAGGAAGACACTACATTAGTGTAACACCTCAGGTGATTGTTTCTGCGTTTTGAAAGCAAAAGTGCAAAGATACTTTTGATAGCCTTTTGAAACTATTCAGAGAGTAAGAACTATGTGCTCTTACCTGTATTAAAAGTAAAATGCTGAAATAAATGTTAATATATTAAAGTAACCGATGGTGCCATCATTGGTCAAGATTTGGTTTTAGAATTTAAATTCAGGGGATTGGAAAACTCAGCAACCAATCTTTTCCGAGCAATTTCTAAATCAGGTTGTCCGTCTGATATGAGAAGGTTGCCTAGAAATACAAGTTTGAGTTTATCTTTGGTATATATTGGCTAGTCTGTTTTTCCCTTTCCAAAAGCATAGATATAAAAAAATGAAGGGGAAGATCAATCAGTTCAAAGAAGTAACAGTAAAAAGAAATACTCACATTTCATTCTCTTAGCAGCTTAAATTTCTTCAGCTATATTGAAGGCTCTTTAAATATTTTACTTGTTTTCTGTTTCAGAGGTCTCTTTATAAGACAAGAAGTAGGTTATTTAAGACATCTTCTGGGGATAACACAGGTAACTATTCCTATTTTTTTCTTCTCCTTTCCTCTTTTCCTGTAGTTAAAATAATTGTATCTTGCTTTCTTTGTTTTAAGTTTATCAAGGCTAGCAGATGAGCAATCAAACAACCAATCACACTTTTTATTCAAACTCATAAGATGGTTGCTTTAAACAAACTTCAACTCTTTTAAAAAGCTGGCCATCTTCACTTCAGACACTAAATACAAAAATAGCAATGACTTTCCTTCCCATATGTTCCATTCACAGCCACCTTTTTTCAGCCTGATGTGTTGTCATTGTTCCAGACATGCAAGAAGAAAGACAAGATACAAAGGATGCGGTTTAATTAGGCTGCAACTTTATTAATCTAACTCATATGGGAACTATCCAGCAATCACTGTACAGTGCAGGTCATGATTCTTTCCTTAATTGTTTCCACCAGGTGGAGGCCTGCCATCCCCCACAACTGGTCCACCCACTGCCTTCCCCTAATGAGAGGGTTAAGGGGCTGAGAATAGAGTGTTGTCTTTTCACTGTGCCAGAGATTAGAAGCCACAACCCTGTTCCACAGCTTCTTTAGGGGATGTCTTCCCCTAAGTCCACTTCCAGTTCTGGTTTATCAGAAAACTAGACCCCTTATGGGCAAAGTTCCTGCACTGGGCACCTGCCATAAGAAAGCTCCAGCAGTTAGATTGGCAGCCTCCCCCACAATCAGGTTCCCAGATAATTAACAATTCCCTCCCTAACATCAGCAAAAACTATATCCACTCCTCATTTGGAGAGATGTGCCCCATCATCCCTGAATCACTAAGGTACCAAATATGATATTTTTGGTAGGCAATCATCAATCCTCCCCATTCCCAATGATTCACACATTTTCTGGTCATGTCAACCCCTGGATGCATGATGACTCCCTGCCATATACTCCGCTGCAGCATTTCAGACTAGTTCTAGCCTAAAACTCTTTGTGCCCTGATAATTAACTTAACCCCCTTTACAAAATCCCAAATTGTTTTCACCCTGATGAACAACAATCATTTCAGGACTGCATCCTGTCTGCCAAAGAGTATAAGAGAGACATCCGCTGGTCCCAGAGCATGCCCCTCTTGCCGTATCAACCCAGATTTGCCTCCTCTCTGAGATCCAGCTGTGAACCTACAGGGGAATTGACTGCCTACTTGTGGGCCCAATGCTTGCAGGTCCAAAGATCAGCTCTCATGACCCGTTCGTTCTCTTGGTCCCCATAGCACACCCCTCCATACATGCCAAAACAGAGCTGCCTCACCTCCGACGCCCTGCAGTGAACTTCCAGGGGAAACTGGCCACCTGTCTGTAGGCCAAATGCACAATATTATGCCTGCACATCCAGTCACCAACTCCTGTGACCCATACACTTAATCCTGAAGAAAGGAATAAACATGAAGAGTTTAGCACATATAAACCACTGAATTATCCTCACCAATGGGGTCTTTATACCCCTGTATGCATTTGTATTCCACCATTAATAGGGGTAACACACTGGGCTCCTATTCCAACTGTGACATGGATGTAAACTGTCCAAATCCTGAATGAATGGGATCCAATTTCACCAGGGGAACTTCAACAATATGCACTCTGACATCACCATGAATTAAAACTTCCTTTTCCAAGGTAACTCCCTTCCACAAGAGGAAAGAATGGCATGGCACCAGTATCCTCAACACCGGGCAAATTCTTCCTGATTTGACTGGGCATATCTCAGCCTCCCCACACTCTTGTAGTACTAGGACTCACCTTGCTAGCCCTTAATTTTTATTTTGACCCTCAGAAGCAGGATGTCAGATCTCTGCCCTAATCTCCCACCCATTGCTGATCCTTAAATTCCACAATCTTATCTAAATTGTTTATTGTTAAACCCCATCTTAGCCCTGTCAGAAACCATCCCTTTAGTAACCATGACACCATAGTTTGTAGTCTCAAATTCTGAAAGGGTTTGCCCCTGCCTTCAAGTGGAGCTCAGTAATTTCCTCCACACCCCAATATACACCTGAATGTTCAAGGTGCTAGTTACTTTGTACCAAGACAAAATGTGTCAAGAACCAAGGTTCCAGAAGCCTGCTGTGCCCGAATGAGCTCCTCACTGGTTCCCAGCACCAACTCTCAAATTCCACCCACCTCATACTCTGAGTGATTTGACAATCCAGCAGTTACCAGCCTGGACCACTGCCCGTTGTTTTTTTTTTTAACTTCAGAATTACTTCCTGACTCCCTCCTGCAGGCAGTCTCTGCCATTTGGACAGGACAGAGATCCTACGGAGTTATGTCCTTTATTCTATCCTCCCAGAATCAATGAGTACTGTTTGCCTTGGTGGAAACCCCAGACCCAATGTCCCCCAATGCATTGACATCAACTCTCAGGTCTGACTCTGATGTCCCATCTTCCCTTCAAGAAAAGCTTATTACACTGATTCAGGGATTGTCCAAACACTCAATAAAACCTTTATCTGTTAATTTGCCCTTAATAATAAATTGGGTCTTTCCATGACTGAGAAGGCTGCCAAGAGCATAATACCTATCCTGAGGGCACCAGCCAGGCTGTGAAATTAAAGATGGCCAAGCTTGTAGTTCATGCAAAGTAATCTTCTTGGATGCCCCAAGAATCCTGCAACCCTGTCAGTTTATTAACAATGAGTAGAAATACTTGTCTCTATCTAAAGCCATCTCCAGGCAAGTGTGTGTGGGGGGGAGCTCTCTGTGGGTATATCAACATGGGGATAAAAAAAAACCTGGCTGGTCTGGGTCAGCTGGCTCAGTCTCAGGCTCCAGCCTGAGCCTGAATGCCTACAGAGCAGTTTTTAGCCCAGCCCAAATCAGCTGACCTGGGCCAGCTGCAGCCATGCCTCATGGCTTTTATCCCCATGTAGGTGTACCCTGTGTTTCTTTTGCAAGCAGTACCTCTAACTAGAGCTGTACTAATAACTGATATTTCAATTCGCTGGCTATACCAAAAAAAACGGGGAAGGAAGGGGAGGGAATTCATTTCAGGTCAACTTGAAACAAAAATTCTTTGAACTTTTCAGCGAACTGAAAAGTGAAATTAAATTTGTTTGAGGTTGAACTAAACATTATCTTTGACCCAAAACAAAACATATCATTTGAGCTTTTCTAAATATTTTATTTTGAAAATAAATTTGAAGTAAATTTGGAAACAAAAATTTTTTAATAGAAAAATCAAAATGATTTGTTTTGAAAATGTTGAAATGAAATGTTTTGATTTTGTCAATTTTTTTAGGGAATTTTCAACCAAAGCAATTCAGCAACTTGGACACAAATTCACAAAAAGTTTAAGGCACATTTTTTTATCCAGCACTACTCCTAAATTACAAGTCAACCTGAAATAAAGTCAATAGGCTTGTAACCTCTCTTGAATCCACCCTGGCTACAAATAAAAGTTTATCAAGGTGGCCCACCACCTGCAAAGCGTCTCAACCAAACTGTACCACCTGGGCTTCAATTACACGGTGTCTGGTGGGGAAGAGATTTGGGGCACCTTTCTGGTAGTATGTGTCTGCCCAGGGCTGTGATTATATGAGGAAACCATCTCTCGTCTCTTCTCTGGGATAACCTTATGTTCCTTCCTCATGAACCAATTCCTTTCTCTGCCCCATGTCCATGAGGGCTGCAAGTCGGGGTCCCTTGACTGTGGTGACCCCCCAATATCCATGGACACCCTTTGTAAAGGGTCATCTTATTATAGGCAACTGACTCATGGGAGCTGTGCACATATCTTGGGCTTTTCCCATCCTTGGGTAGGAATCACATATTGTGCAATACTCAACTGCCTCAGTTTCCCACTCTTGACTGGAGTGTGAGCTGTGCCTCAGTTTCCTCATTTTCAGCTGTGGTCGGAGCCACAAATAACACTGAGCCATGCCTCAGTTTCCCCCAATTTCAACAGGAGAATGAGGCACATCAACACTTAGCTGTGCCTCAGTTTTCCTGATACAGAAAGGCAGTTGGCTCACCTCTGTGGGGATTTAAGTAGACTTCATCCCCCTCCCCCTGCAGAGTCATCTGTACGAAGCAGCCACTTTTGTTTAAACCATTTCACTGAACACCAAGACTGTCCTATAGGGGCATTCAGCACCCTGTATGTCACTTCATGCAGGGAGAGCTTTCTCAATGGCCCTTGCCTCTACATTCCCTCTCTGAGTTGGATCATAGACATTTGATTTGTAACATTCTGCTTGCTGGGGAAATCCACACTCTGGCCTGCAGAGAGCCAATGGGTTGTTTGTCTACCCCTTAATGTATAGGCATACAAGGATCCAGGAAAATTGCAGGTCAGTGATTACACACAATGGGAATGGCCATGCCTCTCCTCCATTCTCCTTCCTGTTCCTCACAATTCCGTGGTGGGGAGAAGCCCAGTAAGGTCAGAGGGACAGAACTAGAAAAATTAACAAAATAAATAACGTTCAGAATGTTGCTACATGTTTATGCAGCAAGTAGCTAATTGAGTGACCATTATGTAAACACAGTCACAATTACAAGTAGATTATTTTACAGAGCAGGAGATTTCCTAGGGTTTAACCTGTCATTTGCATAGGTTAATTTTAAATGGCAGTGCAAATTTAGCTTGAAAAGATAATTACAATATTTCACCTCCTTTCATCTCAGGTTATGTAAATGAGACTTTAATCTTTTTGCAGTTCATATTATATTAATAAGTTTAAAAAACTCTTGATTTATGTTATGCTGTCAATCACTTGAGCGGAATGGACTCAAATGAAAACAAGTGGATACAAATCAGGCTAATTTCCACAGTTATTCTCTTATGTCTTTCTTTATATCTATGGGGTTGTTCCACCTATTCCTGATAAGCAGGTGAACAGAGAGATAGTTTGACAGGTACTTTATTAGGTTCATATGTCATTTTTATCAGACAAATGGTAAATGAATTCATCTCTCTAATACTCAATCTACTTCTAAGACCAATGATCATTCATTCAGAAATTCACTGTCTGTGATTTGAAATCAGCACTGTTCATGAGCAGACAAATTGTGCCCAGCCATGGCTCAGGTGGGCAGCATGAGGCTGCAAGGATCTTTCCCCACCCCACTCTTTGTGGCTCCCCAGACATTCACTTGTACCCCAAGGGCTGCTAAATATCCCAAAGGGGACTGGCAGATGGGGGTGGAGAGGACTCCAACCTCCTCAGCCCCCTACCATAGTGGCCCATGGAGCTGACTCAGGACATAAGGGCTATCCCTTACTATCCCTCCCTAACTACCCCAAGAGGCAGTGCAACTCTGTAGAACTCACAATTTGGGCAAGTGCCAAAGAGCATGTCTACACTGCAAGTACAAACCTGTGGCACCAAGTCTCAGAGCCTGGGTCAGCAGGCTCAGGCTGCAGGGCTCAAATTGCAGCATAGACATTCGGGCTTGGGCAGGAGCCTGGGCTCAGAGACCCTTCTCCCTCATAGCATCTCAGAGCACAGGCTCCAGCCGAAGCCCAAACATCTATATGGCTATTTTTAGCCCCACAGCCCAAGCCATGCCAGCCCAAGTCAGCTGACCTGGGCCAGCCATGGCCATGTCACGCATCTTTTATTGCAGTGTAGACATAACCTATGTGGCCCAACCTGGGCTTCAACCCATGCTTTTTGCACCAACGATTAGAGGTGATTGAAAATACATGTGGTTCTTAGTTACTACATTCTCAGTTTGTGAATATAGTGGCTTTGTTATGGCGGCTATCATTAATACATTGTTGCCCCTTTGCTCAGCAGAAGCAAATTTTGGGGCCTTGTAGGTCAGCTTTGTGTTTGGAGCAGAAATCAGTGCCCTGGAGTCAGGTATTTTCTTAGTGTGTTTATTTTTATTTACAAAATATACACACATCCTGTTTCCTTGAACTGTGGTGGCAAATTGCACATAGGCAACTCCTTTTTCAGAAGTCCACAATAAAATCCTACTACCCTATCTCAAGAAGCAGCTGCCTTTGTCCTCTGTCTTCCTCCAGGACTCTCATAAATCTCCAAACAGATCCAACTAGTTAAACATGTTCTGTGCTTCTTTTTCTCACTCAGCTCCCCTGTACTTTATGCAAGGGAAAGCCCTCATCCAAAACTCCCCTTGGGGAAGACTGGCCTCTTTTTGTGCAGCTACCCTGGAAGCCCAGACAAAGAAGAGAACTTTAACCCTCACAGTACCCTAAATGATTTTCTCTAGGCGGTTACTGCATGACTGCTAACTCTGTCTGTGGAAAGTTTCATCCCGAGCGCTAACCCATCCATGATGCCTAAACATGCAAGCCATTAGCACTGTTCACCATAAGCACTGTCTTATATCCACCATAACATATAATTTTAATATATAAAAAATGAAAATGTGTCAGGGTTCAAGCTTCCCCAGTGCCTGGGGATGTTTGGCTCCAGATTGCGTTCAGGGCCAAATCCTTTTTAAGACGCTTTAAATCGGATATTTTCTAAAACTAGCTTTTCAGGTTAGAATAGTTAAAAGAGCTTAGAAAATTAGTTTATTAGCTTGCACCATAATCAACAACTCAATGATGGGCCATTCAGTGCCTTATATCAAAAAAAGTAATCTCAGCCCAGTTGTTCTTGTTACCAGTATTTATACAATATGCTAGGCACCCTACAAATATGTAATAAACAAATAATAAAAATCCTATTTCTTATATAATGCTTTAAGTTGCAAGATAACCTAGAAGATGACAGGTTGCTGGCCTGAAGAATTTACCATATAAATAGAGAAACCATATAGGGACAGATTCTCAGCTGTTATAGACACCAATTTACACCACTTCAGAATCTGGCCCATGATCTGCATACAAAATAAAAAACATATCCAAACCTTCATCCATATTTTAAACCAAATCAGATCTTCTTTGGGAATTCTAAGACATCAGGTTAACCAGGGCTGGCCTTACCATGAGGCGAACTGAGGCGGCCGCCTCAGGTGCCAGATTGGGGGAGGAGGCGGTGCCACTAGGACCCAGAGTGTAGAAAATTGTGTCTGCTGCTGGTGCATATGTATTCTCTCTGCTCTAGATGCACAGAGATGGTGGAGTGCTGTGTTGGAGGAAGGAGGGCACAAAAGACATAACAGGCAGGCAGATGAAAAGGTGAGAGGGAATAACAGAAAGCAGCAGGAACTGCGGCGAGATATAGGAGGAGGAGCCTCTTATGTACCTCTCTAACACCCCCAGGAGCCTGGACTGATTAACACCAGCTTCTCAGGGAGCTTCCTGTTTCCTGCTGCTTCCCTGAACCCACTTGAGGAGAACAGGTAGTCAACTGAAGTAGTAGGAGCCAGTTAGGCCCTTAAGATGCTGATATCTTCCCTCACTCAGGCCCTGCTACCGGCCTGCTTATTTGTCCCCTTCAATTGAGTGTTGAGAGCCACTATAGCTGGCACAGAACAGCAGTCATGAGTGAAAGAAAAAAACACCTCTCTGGGGCAGCATTCAGAAAAAAGAAAGAAAGCAAAGGAAGCTTTGTTATCTAAGCAGGAAGGAGCTCTCCTGAGATACATAGACACAAATGTTCACGGTGAGCCTTCCGGTCCCATTGAGGATGTGAGTGGTGAGGAGATGCCTGATCTTCCAGTTAGTCAGAGTGCAGGTGACCTGGCAGCTACTGCAGTATCCATTATCTCCATCTCAAATGGATGTAACCATGCACATTCCTGAAGAAAAATGTAGATCAGAGAAGAGTGTGGTGGAGGCGCAAGAAACAACTGCTGCTGAGTTTAGTTCCTTAAGTCTAGATGATCCAGGACTGTGAAACCACTTGAGCAGTAGCCTGAGGAACTTCCTTGTACTGCATGGGCCACAGCAAGTGAAAAACTTCATGTTCCCCAAAGACAATGAAAATAGAAGTTTCCATCCAACACATTACTGGCGTGAAATCCCTAATGGTGACAAAGTGGAGAGGCCATGGCTTATGTACTCAAAAACCCAGAATGCTGCATACTGTTTTTGTTGCACATTCTTCCAGTCTAATGTTCCAGCCACATTGGGTTCTACAGGAACAAAGGACTGGAAAAATCTGGCTAGAAATCTGGCATGCCATGAGAAGGTAGCAAATCACCAGAGAGCATTCCATAGTTGGAAAGAGCTTGAGATGAGAATAAGGTTAAAGGCTACCATAGATGATCAGCATCAAGAGAAGACTGCATCAAAGTCTCTTTACTGGAAAAATGTTCTGAAAAGGCTCATTGCCATTGTGAGAACTCTTGCTACCCAAAACCTAGCACTGCGTGGCACTTCAGATCAGCTGTATGTGCCAAAAAATGGAAACTTCCTTAAAATTGTGGAGCTGATGGCTGAGTTTGATGCTGTATTCCAGGAGCATCTAAGAAGAGTCACCACCCAAGAAATGTACACACACCACTACCTTGTAAAAACAATTCAAAATGAGATCATACAGTTACTGGCAACAAAAGTCAAACAGAAGATTGTGGCAGATCTGAAGTCAGCAAGATATTACTCTGTTATTCTGGACCGCACACCTGACATCAGCCATATGGAACAAATTACTTTAATGGTGCATTTTGTAACAACAACAGAACCTAGTGAAAATGTCCCTGCAATGGTGACTGTCAGAGAGTATTTTCTAGAATGTATTGACATTGATGATACTACAGGAGCAGGTATGACAAATGTGCTTCTTAAAAAGCTGGAAGATACGGGAATTGCGATAGCTGACATGAGAGGTCAGAGCTACAATAATGGTGCCAATGTGAGAGGAAAGAACAGAGGCGTGCAGACACGGATCCTAGAGTTAAACCCTTGAGCTTTTTTTGTCCCATTGAACTTGGTGGTCAGTGATGCAGCATCAGCTTCTAGTGAGGCTGCTGAATTTTTTAATGTAATTCAAAGCATCTATATATTTTTTTCTGCATCAAATCACTGATGGCAAATTTTGAAGCAACATCGGGGAACATCCTCTCTGACACTGAAACTACTGAGTGCCACACGATGGGAAAGTCGAGTGGAGGCGATAAAGCCTATCAAACACCAGATTGGGCAGATAGATGATGCCATAGTTGCCATTATGAAGGGTAATGCTATGACAGGAACTGTTTGTGGGAGAACAGTGGCAGAGGGAAATGGAATCACCAGAAACATACATAACTTCAAATTTCTGTGTGGCTTTAGTGTTGTGGCATGACATACTGTTTGAAATAAATGTTGTAAGCAAGACACTCCAAGGTGTTAACCTTGATGTATCTGGAGCAACGAAACAACTGGACAAAGCAAAGTCATACCTACAGTCTTACCGGTCAGATGAGGAATTTCAAAACATTCTGAAGAGTGCACAGAAGTTTGCAGAGGAACTTCACACTGAAGCTATTTTCCCACCCATTCTAGAATACAAGAGTCACCAAAGAAGAAGACATTTTGAGGCATGGGATAATCCCATAAGAGATCCCAAGCAACAATTCAAAGCTGAATTCTTTAACCAGGTGCTAGATTGTGCAATACAGTCAAGGCCGGTGCAAGGAAGTTTCGCGCCCTAGGCAAAACTTCCACCTTGCGCTCCCCCCCCCCCCCCAGTCCTGCGGCAGCTCCCCGCCCCCCACCCACCCACCCTGAGGTGCCCCCCCCCGCGGCAGCTCCCCCTCCCAGGGAGCCATGCAGCAGCTCCCCATCCCAGCTCACCTCTGCTCCGCCTCCTCCCCGAGCATGCCGCCCCCGCTCTAATTCTCCTCCCCTCCCAGGCTTGTGGCGCCAAACAGCTGATAGGCGCCGCAAGCCTGGGAGGTGGGAGAAGTGGAGCAGTGACGGTGTGCTCGGGGAGCGGGCGTAGCAGAGGTGAGCTGGGGTGGGGAGCCCTGCAGCAGCTCCCCCCCCCCGGCCCGGGGAGCCGTGCAGCACCTCCCCACCCCAGCTCACCTCTGCTCCGCCTCCTCCCCGAGCACGCCGCTCCCGCTGTAATTCTCCTCCCAGGCTTGCGGCGCCAAACAGCTGATTGGCACTGCAAGCCTGGGAGGCAGGAGAAGTGGAGCGGCGACCACGCGCTCGGGGAGGAATGCTGTAAAAAAATAATTGGGAGCACCGCTTTTTGGCGCCCCCAAATCTTGCCGCCCTAGGCAACCGCCTAGTTCGCCTTAATGGTAGCACCGGCCCTGAATACAGTCAGTTGAAGAACATTTCATGCAGCTCAAGGAACACAGCAGTATATTTGGGATGTTGTATGATATTCCAAAACTCCTCACTATACCTGAAGAAGACCTACACCAGCAATGCAGGGCACTAGAGACTGTGTTGACACATGATGATATATGCAATATTGATGCGAGTGATTTAGGTGATGAACTGAAAGCCCTTTCAAGATACATTTCAGCAGGATCAACTCCAAAGGCTGTTCTGGAATATATATGCACAAATAAGATGACCACCCTCATTCCAAATGCTTTTGTTGCTCTGCGCATACTTCTAATACTTCCTGTAACAGTTGCCAGTGGAGAACGCAGCTGCTCCAAGCTGAAGTTAATAAAAACACATCTGCGGCTCCACAATGACACAGGAGAGGCTGGTCGGCCTTGCAACCATCTGAAAAGAGCATGAGCTGGCCCAGACTGTGGACCTTCAGGAAGCAGTTCAAATCTTTGCAACCAAGAAGGCACGGAAAGCACCACTTTGATTATTCAAACAGATAAAAATGCCAGTGTTTACTATGCAGACAAGAAAAGTTACATTTGCTGTTCAGGCGTTTGAAAGTTAAGTGTTACTTAAAATTTTTGAACAAGGTATTTTAAGTTGTTAGTTCTCCTTTATTGGGGTAGGTAGCAGAGCAGTAGCATGAGAGGAGTAGAACAGGAAAAAGGCAGAATTGAGACCTTTCAAAGTTTTGGCCCAAGCAAGGGGGAATGGGGGCGTCATTTGAGCTCCCCGCCTCAGGTGCCAAAATGTTGTGGGCCAGCCCTGAGGTTAATTTTTATTTCTCAGTTTTCATATGGCTGGACTTTGATTACACGTGGATCTGGAGTATGAAGTGATGAATATCTGTTTGCACAATACGTCAAGTAAGGTGGGAAGCAGAAAATACCAATAACCTCAAGAAATAACCTCTTCATAGAATCATCTTCCTATATGATTTCTGGTTAACATCAAAACATTTTGGTGCTTATCCAAACTACACCTCTAAATGGTTTGAGGTTTGCTCATCATTGCAGTCCCCTTCCAGAACAAGATATCTTTTAAAATGTATTCAATATTTTTTTTTAAGGGAAGTGTCATGTGAAGGGATAAATAACACTTCCTCATTCACTTTCTCCACACCATTCATGATTTTATACACTTCTATCACATCCGCCCTCAGATATCTCTTTTACAAGCTGAACAGTCCCAGTCTTTTTAATCTCTCCTCATATGGAAGCTGTTCCATACCCCTAATCATTTTTGTTGCCCATTTCTGTACCTTTTCCAATTTTAATATATTTTTTGAGATAGGGCTACCAGAACTGTGTGCAGTATTCAAGGTGTGAGCATACTAAGGATTTATATAGTGGCATTATGATATTTTCAGTCTTATTATCGAGCCATTTCCCAATGGCTCCTAAGTGTCTTACTTTATTTTGTTTGTTTGTTTGTTTTACTTTATTTTGTTATTTTGTTTTGTTTGGATTTATATAGTGGCATTATGAATATAAATCCAAACAAAATAACATGTTTTGTTTGGATTTATATAGTGGCACTATATAAATCCAAACAAAACATGTTATTTTGTTTTGTTTGGATTTATATAGTGGCAATATGATATTTTCAGTCTTATTATCCAGCCATTTCCCAATGGCTCCTAAGTGTCTTTCTTTATTTTGTTTGTTTGTTTGTTTTACTTTATTTTGTTATTTTGTTTTGTTTGTCTTACTTTATTTTGTTTGTTTGTTTGTTTTGGACTGCCGCTGCACACTGAGTGGATGTTTTCAGAGAACTATCCACAATGACTCGAAGATCTCTTTCTTGAGTGGTAACACCTGATTTAGACCCCATCATTTTGTATGTATAGTTGGGATTAGGTTTTCCAGTGTGCATTACTTTGCATTTATCAACAGTGAATTTCATCTGCTATTTTCTTGCCCAGTCACCAAGTTTTGTGAGATCCCTTTGTAACTCTTCACAGTCTGCTTTGGACTTAACTATCTTGAGTAAATTTGTCATCTCACTATTCATCCCTTTCTCCAGATCATTTATGAATATGTTAAACAGTACTGGTCCCAGTACAGATCCTTGAGGGGCCCCATTACTTACCTCTCTCTACTGTGAAAAATGACCATTTATTCCAATCCTTTGTTTCATATCTTTTAACCAGTTACTAACCCATGAGAGGACCTTCCCTTTTATCCCATGGCTACTTACTTCACTTTAGAGCCTTTGGCCAGGGACCTTGTTAAAGGCTTTCTGAAAGTCCAAATACACTATATCCACTGGATCACCCTTGTCCACATACTTGTCGACTCCCTCATTCTCCCCAAAGGCCTTGTCTTTCTTGAGCGCTCCTTTAGCACCTTGGTTGTCTAGTGGCCCCACTGATTGTTTGGCAGAGTAACTGCTTCTGATATACTTTTAAATTTGGAAGTTGAATCCTACTGAAAAAAATAGAAAAGAGCATAAACTCTGGCAAGTCAAGTAAAAGTATAATAAAGCAGGCCAAAAAAAATTTTGAAGGGCAACTAGTGAAAGACACAAAAACTAACAGCAATTTTTAATGTCTATTTATCTTCTACTGCCTCTTTTACTCTGTTTAGCCAGGCTGGCATTTTTTGGTCCTTTTACTGTTTTGTTGTTTTATTTGGGGTGAGGGGAGAAGTGTACATATAACTTGAGCCTCTATTATGGTTTTTTTTAAAAGTTTCCAGGCATTTCACTCTTATGACTGTTCCTTTTAACTTCTGTTTAACCAGCCTTCTCATTTTTGTGTAGTTCCCCTTTTTGAAGTTAAATGCTACTATGGTGAGTTTCTTTGGTATTTTTCTCCCTACAAAGATGTTAAATGTAATTACATTGTGGTCGTTACTTCTGAGCAGTTCAGTTATCTTCACTTCTTGGACCAGATCCTGTGTGCCACTTAGGACTAAAGTGAAATTTTACAAAATGCACAGCTGTGTGTTGGTGATACAGCAATTTGACTGTTTTTTATTCTGTACTTTTCGTCTTTGATTTTCTCCCATATGTGAGGAATCCCATGGAAGCTCCTTTCTGCACTAGTAAATGTGCAGTACAGAACAATCATATATTCATAGAAAGATGGACCAGATGACTTAATTGCTCTTTTTGATCTCTAGCCTCAAAAGTCCAGATTATGTCACTTCTCTTCCAGTTAAGTAGCATTTTACAAGCTGACGCATTGAAGTCCACGGGACCACTCATAGATGAAGTTGCTACTAAACAGAAGGAAGTGTATCAGAATCAAACTCTTTGATTCTCTCTCCACTGTGGTTTTCACTGTTGCTCACATGAAGGCAATGAAAAATTAGCCCCGCTGAGCAGAATTTACCTTAGCTGCTATCCCATCTTCAAGCAGAATGACAACCATATAGAATTATTGCTAAGTGCTAGTTAGGTTTGCTTGCAAGGACCTTCTCTTTCTTCCATGTATATAATACTGAAACACACAGATAGGGAGTGCTTTATTTTTCTACCTTTCTATAAAACAATTTTCAAAGGCGTGAAATTCACTCCCGGTGAGAGCAAACTGCCGTCTGTCCTGCATTACAAGATGGAAAAAAGTATGAAAATGTAGAAGTTCATCCATGCTAACAACACTCTAAAATATTCAGGAACTTAGGAAGGAAGGAGAAACTACTAGAGCTTTACTCTGTGGCTCGCAACAAAAATGTTTCACAGTAAAAGGTTGTTTTCCTCTTGGGGATCAATCTACTCTTTTCTCTTTAATGCTTTACATGGGCTTCTCCAGAGTAGTAAAATGGTAATTCCATAGACTGAAAGCATTTTAGCTATTTGTTTGTTCTCCACAGAACAAATTACCAGCTCCCACTTGGGAAAAGCTCCTAGTTGAAAGTGCCCAAATAGTTTGTGGGTCAGTTAAGGTAGGGTTTGCAGATGGATATTCATTCTTATTTAACTTGTTTGTTTTTAATGTGAGAAGAAAATTCATGTTACTTAGAATTAAAAAGGGAAACTGTGCCAGTCAATCATATTGTGACGTAAATGCTCTTATTTAGTAATATAAATTAAGAAAAAAAAGTAAAAACTAAAACTTAACCTGTTCATTCATAAAAGCAGAGTCATTTTTAAGAAAAAGTATCTATCATTTTATGGCTATCATACAAGGAGTCTTCTCTCAGCCAATCAGAATGTAGCTAATATATTGAAGCGTGGCACAATGAGCAGCTGTCACTTTACTAAACCAATATCCATTAGACAAAATGGTCACAAGTGCATCAATCTAATGTAATAGCAAGAATGTCTTTGAAATAGAAAGTTGTCACAAGATCAATGTCCCCTGCCTTGAAAATAAACATTGTGGTTTCGACTCAGCACTTATCTAGCAGCAGGCAACCATTATGCTGTGATAACATTCCATTCTATTGACATTATTTGTTAACTAGAGATATCCAGATAGTGAAATATCAGCTCTGTTCTGTATCTGGGTAAAATAAGAACTTACTTTACATCTGCTACACACAATTACCAGATATGTACATTTCTCACAAACTTGGGTGTCCCTAAAATACTAAAATGATCAACAAATAGTTTACAATATATACTACCATTCATACATCCTTTGTCTGTTTCTTAACTGAGCCAGAGGAAGCTATAATTCTGATGGTTTATCTGCTTGCAGCATTTTTTACTGCTGCTGCCAACCCCCCAGCTATAAATCTGTCACTTACTTATCACATCAAGTGGGGCTATTGGGTTTTTTTCCAGGCTACATCCTGGCTTGATCTATCTTTCTACCGTCCAATTTTTCCATTATCCTACAGTTTAACTGATTTTTAAAAAAATTAAAAAACACTCCCAGTCTGTTATAATAAAGCAGCCAGATCAGGGATAACCAATGCCCTTGATAGATAAAGGCAGAACTACTGATACCTAGAACAAAACCTCCTGTCAGGGAGGTCTGCAGGCATCTCCCTAAAAACTCAGCAAATAATTGTGCACTGTTGAATTCCACAACCTCTTGTACATTTCAGGTCCATTTGGCTGTAATGGATTTAGCTTTTGAAGCATTTTCTAAATCCTCTTCTCCTTTGTTTGTGGTCAAGATTTACCTACTAGCTAGCTTCATATCTTGGGCTACCATTTTTGTGTGTATTGCTGATCCATGACACCATGTTTCACTTACCTTGACCCTTGGGTCCCCATCATTCAATTTCTCCCCTGAATGCCCACAGATATTCATTGACACAGACTCTGTGGCAGAGTTCTGGATAGTCATATGACATCATGAATCCCCCCCTCCAACATTTTCATTTTAAGTGATTTTGCATCCATGGAAATTAACTCTTTTGTTAATAAAAAAATCAGTTAATTGAATTTTTTCATCAAAGAGCATAAGAAAATGAGGGTTTGAAGCAACTCCAACTTACTTCAAAAAGAGACTAAAAGTGTTGGCAATGTCACCTATTTTTCAAGCAAAATTCTACCCTTTATGGTCTTGTCTAAGTTAGGTTTTGTTGGTATAGTTAAAACTGCATCATGTGAACACAGCTGTGTTGGTATAAAAGAGCTTATACTGGGATAGCTATGCCAGTTTGTGGAACCAGTGTATGCTAGAGAAACATTCCAACTACACTAGGGCTTTTACCAGCATACACAAGTTGATAGAAAAATCATATTTCTAACTGACATATCATTATGTGAGTAAAACTTAAGTATGGGCAAGTCCTTAAGGCTCAAAAATGAGTCATTACTTTTGTAAAAATTGGACAATGTTTGGTTGCTCAATTAAATGCAAAACCAGTCAGATTGTGAGTGTTTTAAATGTATTGCAAAATTGCCACACATTTATAGTTATATCTTGGACTAAATAACAAGGGCAAAAAGGGTTGGTACCAATTAGGGTACTCTTACAGATCTCTTTAACTAGAAGACCCAACTTAGCATTTGCATATTTCAGAGTTAGGCTATGTAAGATGTAGTTTTCCTGGAGAAAATGAAGTTACTTTACAATACACAGTAAGGTATAGTATTGAAAGTGAGTAGAGGACTCCTTGTTAAAGTTTGATGTTAACTGAATGCCTCAGTGCCTAATTTGGTTCCTATAATATTGGTCAATAGTCAGGAAGAAAATGGTTGCAGAAATTGGAAAATGTTTTTGTTTGTTTTATAAATAGACATGTTGCTATGTATTTATGTTAAAGAAGGCAAGACCAAAGAAATGCCCCTTGTACTTGGAATAGAAGGCAGTCCTTAGTTCCTGTGAAAGTTCACAGTCTCAGGCCAGCCACTAAGAAAGCTGTCTCCTGCACAGACAAGCTTTACCCTTACTGTAAAGAGTTCCATTGGGCCAGAGGAGTGAAGTTGTGGATCATGGTCTTCTTCCCAGACCATCAGGCAATCTTCTATATATCCTGGCCCCAGGCCATGGAGCACCTTAAAGATAAGGACCGAGATCTTAAATTTGATTTGAAATTCTGTGGGAAACCAGTGTGGAGAGCAGAGGACAGGTCTGGTGTGCTTGTGGTAGCCTGTGTTACTGAAGATACACACTGCACCGTTCTGTGCTAGTTGAAGTTTCCTAAATGTTGAAGAAGGCTTCATGCCTATGTCTATCGCATTGCTCTGGTACAGCCAAGAAGGGACAAGAAAGGCATGAATAATTAAGGCATTGTCATCATTCACCAGCATGGGACAGAGTCTCCTAGCCAACAGAGATGACAGAAAGCATTACTCGTGGTTATTGCTATGTGAAAGCTCAGTGTTAGTGAGGAATCCAAGAGTACTCCTAAACTACAGACCAAACTAACCAGTTGTGGATGTGTACCTGCAACCAAAGGAGGCTGCACCTTGGTTGCAAATTCTTCAAAATGCTTTTCTCTGCCCACCAGCATAACCTCTGACTTCCTTCGGTTCGGCTTCAGCCAGGTGCTGTTCTTTCATGAGCTGATCTCATCGAAGCCCTGGACCATCCTGGTGGTAGTGGTGTGATCGTAT
This sequence comes from Emys orbicularis, assembly GCF_028017835.1. Classification (NCBI taxonomy): domain Eukaryota; kingdom Metazoa; phylum Chordata; order Testudines; family Emydidae; genus Emys; species Emys orbicularis. Next base: position 109,448,051 of record NC_088687.1, read on the forward strand.
GTGATGAAGGATAGGTAGATCTGTGTGTCATCTGCATACTGCTCATACTTGAGTCCATGTCATGTGACCATTTCACCTAGCTGTTGAAAGGGACCAGACTCAAAATTGCTGAATTTATCACAATGTGTTTCTGGTTAAGCCTAATGGTAGAACAGGGAGAGACACTAAAGTCAGCACAAAGATGCACTGAAACTCAGTACCAAAACACACTTTAAAGAAACCAGTCTAAAAGATCAAGATATGTAACACAGTAAAACCAAATGGGAGGTTTTCAATGCATTTTGATGTTAACTTCCAGCTCTCATCAGAGTTTTGCTCAACATAGACAGGATACCTAAGTGTTGTACTTAGTGATAATTTGTGAGCCACGTTACCACAGGGTTATAGTCAAGAAGTGTAGTAGGACTATCTAAAAACTTGTTGCACTTACACCTAGTTGAGCAATTAGGGACAGGTTCTGCCTGGCCCTTATATGAATGCACAGTGGGAGTGGAGAATACAAAGAATACCACTCCCCTCCTGAACATTTTGTATTGGGTGATTCAGGCTCACAGCAACAATTTACATGAAATACTGTCCAATGAAGATTTTTTAAAAAAAATATTCTATGGGGAGATGACTACAGAGCCACATGCCAGGGAATCAGTCATAATAACTATCAGTCACTGTGTTCAAGTTTGTCTCAGCTGGAAGCCACGCTTATATATATGTGATAGGGAATAAGTAAGGCAGAATTCTCAGTTTTGTTCCAGCAAATGTATCATATTGTATCTTTGGTTCTGAACTGATCTTATGTAGTAATCAATCATGATTACTAGCCACATACAGTAAGCATCAGAGAAGAGATTAATTGGGGATAGCCTGGAGTAGTGTCCTAATTAATGTTACGCTGAAACAGCATGTGTATACTATTCTTTCTAACTGCAAATATTCCATTGTCACAATTGCCTTTTGCTAAATGAGAAGCATCTTGCTATATTAATAATGCATCATTTTATCATATTAAATTGGTCAATTACATCAATACAGTCTGGAGGAACCCTCTGTTCCTACCCATCATATCATGCCTTATTCTTCAGCTTGGTTTAGCATTTCATTATACTTGCTGTATATTTCCAACCACTTAATGCAATTTCAATCCAAGGGGGGAGTATTAATTTGTTCAGGTCATTGTACTTAATTGTTTTAGCACTTTATTGTACCAAATATTAGCCTTGCACCTTCCAGTATCACTACATCTTTATAACTAGCTATACCTTCTTGATGGCACCACATCAGTTTGGAGAGATGAAATGTAAGCACAGAGAATGAAAACTATATTAATGGCTGTGTGTTTCAGAATCTCCATCACTAGAAACTCAGAGAAATCAAGAATGCAACATTGGTTTGATTTTATTATTTCTCAACTCCCAAAAGCACAGGCTAATCTTGAAACTACCATGCAAAACAGAACAGCAACAAAACCACACGCAGCTATATCCCATTGTGCTGTACAAAGTAATGAATCAGATGGTAATAGCTTATTGGCTATATAAGCAAAGAAAAGTAGTCATTATGCAGCAATAGTTTGTACACGTTGGAACTGTTTCATTGAGATAAAGAATATTGGCCGGAATACCTTGCAATTGTTCTCAAAAACTCTTTTAGAAGGATGCCATCGGATTATTAGCTTTAGCCCGAGCAGTGACCAGAACACTCCTATGGTAGGGTTTAATGCCATATCAGGAGGATTGCATCACAGACACTACAATGTCCTTTTTCTCTCCCTCATCATGCAAAAGTACAATAGGATGGTACAGTATCCAGGTTCTGGACTGCAGGTTTGAGCCCATGGCTTTCTAGTGCTGATAGATGTGCGCTCCCAAATAAGTTACTGACCACCTAAGAGGAAAAACAGAGCTCATTAAAAAAACTTGTGTTTTATAAAAAATTGTAGAGCTCATTAAAAAAAGCTTCTCATGAAAAAAATTTAAAGGGTTTTTGTTTCCTTTGAAATTTTTGATGAAATTTTTGGTTTTGACTAAAAAAAATCTAAAGTTTCTACAAGTGAGGTTCTTCTCCATCATTTTGAAAGAAAAAAATCATTTTGAAATTGAAAAATATTGATGCAAATGAAATTTTGACAAAATGCTTGGTCATTGTCAAAACCCATTATTCTACTATAAAAATTTCAGCCAGCTCTGCAAGAAATATTACAGAGTGCAGAATAATTTTGTAAATCGTGCTTGTAAGAAAGGTGTCAGAGACAGGTTTGGCCATGAACACTCAGTTAACTGAGAGAACAAGAATACCATAGCACAGACAGAACCAGCAGAGGCTTCTCCCATCGCTACATTATTGCTCTTTGATCTTCACCTGGATGGCCCCCTGGAAAGGAGTGCAGGCTGATCCCTATCCCCATGCTTTGCTGAGACTGTCAGCACCACCTCTGGCAACATCTTTTGTGCTATTGTGCCTTTCCACTAGGAACTTGACTAAGACCAAACAATTCACAGAGGCCAAACAGCCATCAGATAGTAGAGACCTTTCACAGTGAACACCAACTCAAACAGCAACCTCGGGGTGAAAGTTTCTTTACTTCATTACCCAGTTACCCAAAACAATCTACATTCTGTAAGACAGAAAGTGTGATTGTTTTGATCATCCTAGGAGTATAAATATAAACTAAGCCCAAGGGTCTCTTAATTATGCAGTAGTGAGCTCTTAAAAGTGAGACTTCTTTAAATTAGAGGCAAACTTTAATCTCTTCTAAATTCAATCTAAACGTTTGAAAAGTTCCAGGACATTTATTCTCCTTAGCAAAATAATTCTTATAAATAGAATATATTAATCAAATTTAAATGAATTTTCATGCAATGGTCACTTGTCCTTAAATTGGTGTGGTTATTGTGACTATTTTGTTCAAAAGAATGTAGATGAAGGATAAAGAGGACATTCCCCAAAAGACTGGACAAAAACAAATACAAGGATAATTTCAAAGTACACAACTTCTAACATTTAGACCCTTGCTTTTTCAACTAACACCGTGCCAAGCTTATGATGGGAAGATTGCACTAAATGGCTGCTCCCCATCTAATTTTCCACAATGTCAGCAAAGTACAGAAAGCCTCCATTCTCTTGGGAAACCATGGACAAGGCCCATTTATAATCAGAGACATGAAAAAACACCTTGAGTAAAGAAAACCAAAATAGTAACACAAAAGTAGAGCAACATTAGCAACATGGTCCTTTCTTGTAGCTTTACAACTTTGGCATGAAAAAGTTGGATTCACTAGGACACATATTAGTTCCTGAATTAAAATGAGCATTTCTGTATTGTTTAAATTAGCATAAGAATTTAAATATTTTATTTGTTTTTTGGCTGTAAAATAGAATCCTGACCACAAATTATAGGACATATGTGTTAGTTTATTTGCAATTTACCACTTCGTAGGGATCTTTAGGATGAGAACATAAAAACATTCTTTGGGGTAGATTTTCAAAAGCACAAAGGGAAATGAGGTATTCATCTCCCATTGAAAGTCAAAGGGATTAGGCATCTGCCCCACATTTGTGCTTTTGGAAAGCCATCCCTTTCTGTCTGTACTTTGGGGACATTGAAGATCCCATTAGTCTTTAAGAGATGGGGTTCGCCCTAGCTTCCTTGTACAAAATTTCCTCCACTCCTCACTGTTGATCAGTGTGCCGTACCCTAGTCGATTTCTGCCCTCCTATCCCAGACTTGGCTACATTTCAGTGGTAATGTATGTATATATTTTGAGTAATTTTAGGCTCCTATTTTTGAAAATGTTGATCTGTCTAATTATAGTATGTAATAGCATGTGGTAGAATAATTCCATTGTGAGATGGAATGGAACTCACAGAAAATAGCTGAAACTTTTCCAGTCCACAGTTCTTTTCAAGGTGGAAATTAACACATAGGCAGAAGCAAAATATCAACATTGTCCATATCATTTATGACTTCCTATTTTAATGTAGCTTAACAAATTGTATTAAGAACCCCTAAATATCCTAATACATGGTCACCTTTTAAAGTCAACCTTTGCCACATAATTACTATATTTGGTGTCTAAGTACTATATTAATAAGCATCCTAGAAATACTAAAGATAAGGAACATGAATAGTTGTGTGTCTAATGCAAAACTACACTTACAAAACCACTTCACTTCTCTTTAAAAGCCTCTCCTTTTTCTCTCTTAATACTTAATACTTAATTCCTGTGGATACAAAACTTAGACTCCACGGAATATCCCCTAGCCCCACACCAAGGTCCAGGGAGCACTCAAATGCATGCAAAACCACAGGCAATGCCTAAGTTCTCACATGAACACAAACTTTGTTATTAATACAAATGAAAACTTTTCAAAACTTACAGCTGTGGATTTGCACATTGAATCAACAGGGAAGGTCATCAAACATTATATAAACTGGCAGTAGGTTTCACTTGCCTTTACACTGCTGTACTTCTAAAGAAATGGGATGTTTTCAAATATTTTTACAAAGCTTTTATTGCGGTCATAGAATTTCAGTAACCCATAGAATGTCTTTATTATCTTGAAGTAGGGAGCTATAAACTGCAAGTTTTAAAATCAATTTACTCTCGAGTCTTCTTCAACTAGCAATCACAACCTTGCTCACTGCTACCTTCATTTTAGTACTTCCATTTCTGTAGGAGTTCCTGCAAAATGTACCTTTTTCTTTCTCAGTTAAAAGCTTCAGAAAGGAGACTACACAGACAAAGGGGCACTAGGGAGACCTTTCAGCAAGTTATCCTAGCAAGGGTCAGTTTTAAATCTCTGAAGTATTTAGAAATGTACTGTACATGCCACTACCATAATAATAACGGAGAACACTGACTCCTGAGTATAAAATCCATGATCTCATCTTCACAGTGCTCAAAGCTCAATACACTGTATGTCATTCACAGTGAAGATGTATTAGCTGAAAATGGAGGAAACGGGTATTGTGTTGTAGAAAATTATATGAAACTTGGTAGAAAAAACAAGCCCCATAGATAAAAATGGAAGATATAGAAACAAGGAAATCTAAGATGGTGGATTTTAATGCCACAGTTTTAATTACAGTGTGCTGAGAATAGGGCAGGTCACAGAGACCTCAGTACTAAGGCAACCAGAATGCTTGTGAAATTAGAGGACTCCACATGTGGCCATTGTGGTACCTTTTCACAGGGTGTAGCGTGATCTCTTTCCCTACCTTCACCCCACCTGCTGCATTGGCTCTAGTGCAACTGCTGACATGGAAATGAAGGCCTTGCCCTGGTTGGTAGCCTACCACTGGCAGTAATTTCCCCTTTGCACTTCAAGAGGGTGGAAACAAGGGCTGGCTGGAAAACACCACTTCTGATTTGTGAAAATTTTCAACGTTTTGAAATTTGTTTTCATTCCAATGGGGAACAAAAACGAGACTGTTTGGAAATGTTCATGAAAAAACAAGAGAGAAGCACTCTGTATCAGGCAGCTCAGGAACTTGAAGCTGGATTGCTAACATGCCAGGTGATTACACAATCCATTGGGTTATACAGTCAGTCTCTCAAACTCTCCTGCTGGAGCTGTTCCACTTAGTAAAAATAATTAATTAAATCTACATTGGGCCAGTGAGAGAGAGAGGGTGAGACAGACGCTATAGCCCAGTGGTTAGGACGCTTCTTTGGAACGTGAGAGACCCAGGATCAAGTTCGTGCTTTCAATCAGGCAGAGCAGGGATGTGCACCTTGATTCCCCACATCCCAGGCGACTTCCCTAGCTGTTGGCAATTTGGGGTGGGGGAAGGGTTAATCTGTCTGTTCCTTCCTGAACCTAAGAAACCTTCCCAACAAAATTTTCAACTAACTGACATCTTTAGACAGAAAAAAAAAAATAGTTGAGAATTTTTCAACCAGCTCCAGAGTACTAACATTGTTGCTGCTGCTCGTACAGGTACACATGAAGGGAGGAGAGCAGGCATGGATTGGAGACCCCCCTTCTCCCAACTTTGCATACACTCACAACCCAAGCCACAATCTGGACCATGGAGTTGAGCTCACATATAAGCAGTCTGTTGACACAGACATGATGAGCAGTTTAGGAGAATTTATTTAAGAAGTTATGTACACATTTAATTTTCATACTCAGATAATATGCTTCTTAAAAAGTCATTTGAAAGATTTTTGATTGTCTCCTGCATAGCGTAAACCTGCTTGAGCTTGTAAAAGGTGCCGATTTCTTGTTTGTTGTGAAAGACAAGCTAAATTATAACAGAAGGCACATGGGAGGCTCAATTGGATCAGTTTCCTGTGTATTTCTGTCCTTAGAAAAGTTTGGGGGGGGTTAAATGTGGGTTGCCAAACCCAGCAAGAAAAGAGACTAAAATACTAGAAGTGACAGACTACCAAACTTCTAACTGAAGCTGCTAAGCGAAAGTAAAGATAGTGAATACTAACCTATACTGGGGAACACAGTTACAAAGTTTAACCGTCATAATAGTATGGTAGTTAAAATATCACTGGTTCTAGACTATTCACCATTGTATGTAAGGGGATTCTCTCTCAAAGACAAAATATCACCTTTGATTGGATGTTATATACCAATGAAAAGGTAGCTTTTCAGCTTCCACTGAACTCACTGTACACGTGTGCTTTGTATCCAGTAATACAGAATGCAGAAATTCATTTTGGTTTGAACTGAAACTGATTTTTTTTTTTCAGTTTTTCCTCACCAAAAGGAAAAAAAGTTCTTTTTAAAATGCAATTTCAGAACAGATTGTTTGGAAAATGTAGAAACAGACCATTTAGACTTTTTTTTTTTTTTAAATCCCTCATTTGCCTAATTCAATCCAAATTTGCGACATTTCAGTCACCTTGCAACTGCCTTTTTTGGCAAATGTACGATTCAATCCAAAAAAATTACCTTTCTCTAGTTCTATAGTTTAATAATTCCTCTCTCCGCTGGTAGAAACTTGGAATTTCCATTCTGTGGGAAATTTTGACATTTTAAAAAAGCCTTCATTCTAGTTCAGAACAAAAACTAGAGATTTCTAAATTTCCCATGGCACAGAAGTTCCAAAAGAAAAATCAGAAAAATCTAAATATTTTGGTTTGATTATTTTATTAAACAAAATGGAGTCTCAGGAGTAGCCTGGGGAATCAGAGGAGCCCTCAGGAGTCAGGGGAGATCCTGGTTGCAGAGTGGGCTGCCTAGAAGCCCTGAGAGCCCCACACCTTCCAGAACTACCAGACTGTAAGACACTCTACTACAGCCAGGGCTCCCAGGCTCTATGACAGGGAGCCAGGAAGCCCTGGAATCAGGGTCCCTGTCCCCAAGGCAGTTCTCATGTCAGGGCTGCCCCAGAACTGCAGACCCTGGAAGCCCTGGTGTCCCCAGCAGCCCTCTAGGCAAGCTGTCAGGAAACTTACCTGGCTTGTGTTTCATCAAAACTGAAACCTTTCTGTTTTGACAAATCAGCATTTTCCAACAAAAACCTGTTTCACCAGAATTTTCTTGACCAGGTCTACTCCAAAATACTTTTGTGCTACTGTCACTGGGATAGCCCTTCAAGGGCGTCATATGCCCAGCCTACTTATGACCACCTGGGATAGATAACTGCCTAGGTAGCTGGAAGACAGTTAACTAAGTAAGGAGCACCAGGCCCTAACAAAAGGCTTAGGAGAGCTCAGTGGAATAAGGCTCTTGAGGAGAAAAGAAGCCCCAGAAAACGGGAACTCCTAGGGACCCTGAACTAGGCAAAACCTTTCCTGGCAGGGAGACCTGGGAGAGACCCTGAACAAGTAGGAGAACGATGGCAAAGCTCTCCAGGCAGCAGAGAAGCATGAGGATTTTCAGCAGAAGGAGCTGCTGTTGGAACCTAAAGACTTTTGTTTGGGGACTTTTAAGTTTTATCTGGACTCTGAGGTAAGAGCCTTCAAATGTTTGCACAAGTGCTCCTTTCAGAAGGCTTTAGTAAAGGGAGATACTCTACTTTAGAGTAGATTGTTTGGCTTCTCCTTGACTGGGCTGTTTAACTGACCTCATAGTTACCTCATTAAAGGGGGAAAATGAGGCAGGCCACAGTAGATCCACACACCGCCGCAAAAGGGTGCTTGGCAGCGATGGTCCCCCTTCTTACAGTTACTTGTTTCCCAATTGTAGATGGAAAGACATGCCAGGAAAAAGATGGAGCTGCACTGCTGCAAACACCACCTGAGGAGGCAGAGAAGTGAATGGGGAATTGGATGCTAGTATTAGGAGGAAAACTGTGTCCTAAGCACAAAAATTCTTGATTGAGCTTATGGTCGCCTTTGGCTGTCAGTTATCAGGCGAGAAAGCAACTATTTGTCAGGTCTGAACTGACAGTCCTCGTATTGTAGTAGTGCCCAAAGGCCCCAACTGTGCTGATGCCCTGCTTTGGTAGACAGTATACAAATGTACAGAAACTGGAAGATACAGTCCCTGCCCCCCAAAGAGCTTACAATCTACCATCTTGGGACACGACAAACACATAATAATCAATATCAAAAATACATATCTTGCTAGTTACAGTTTTAGCAGGTCTCCCTTTCAATGCCCCCAGCCAATCTGCTGATCCAGTGTGCCCCCCTCGACTCTCCTCACTCCACAGAAATACCTTTCAACTCTAGGTGAAAACAGGGTGCAGAATGGAGTATAAGTACCACCTCCGTGAGGAATACAGAATTGTTAATTGAATGGAAAGGAGGAAATATTAAGTCAGACAAGAGGCCATTATAGTAAATGTTACATCTTACCCCTATGGTCCAGAATTAGCCATTTATTTTTGACAGATATTTTTACCTCCTGCACTGGAAGACTGGCATTTTCCTATGGGTAATTTCCTATCTTATCGCTTCATTTGCTTTGCATTATGCCTTCCTACCCTCGAGCCATAATGCTACCACTGCTGCATGCTCCAGGAGAGACTCAATAATAGTAGGGTACATTCTGCTGAATAAAACAAGTACATTATTTACACTATTCTCTGCCCAGACTCTTAAAGCTACTCCAGATCTGTTGCATTTCCCGCATGTCAGTTTATGGCTTCAAATGACAATCTTACTCAAATAACACAGTTAATACAAAACAACTTGAATAGTAATGCATGAGTCACTCAGGTAAACTCACCTTATACAGAATGTAGTCTGATCAATACTCAAAGTCAATGTATAGCTGAACCTGCTTATTAAATCTGACAGAACCTAATCATTTATGGAAGGATGCTTCCTTTGCCAGTTTATCTGGACATCTGCGATACACATGATTATGTTCACTTGACTCCTGACATCTATGCTCAGTGGGTACTCTCTCCACCTACAGACTAATCATTGAGCTTCTGCTCTTAGAATCTGGGTCAGTCCCTGTTCTGGGATCTCAAGATTTCCTCACTACATTCTAAAATCCTCTGGCTTATTTGTTCTAATGTTGCCTATTTCATTTCACATTTACAACTATCCTCAGACGCACAGAACAAATCTCTATCCCTGAAATACTCCAATCTTCAATAAAATTTACATCAGTCTAGGACTGGTTTCCCCAGGAAAATCCAACAAAACACTTATCTACCCTACCTGTGAAGATAAGGACACTTATTCAACTGCAGAATCTTTCCTTCCTCCCAGTTACACCTGATTTTGGACAGAACCCTCCTTCCATTGCTCTAATCCCTGTTTTTTTGGAAATTTTCTTTTGGGACATCTTCCCTGATAGGTCTTCTTTTCAATTTGGGAAGGATGTCTTCAACTTTCTCTGCCATAGAGCACTTCCTGCATTTCCCACCCAGTCTAAACTGCATGTTGGGATATTTCTCTGCTTTATATGAACACTTTTCATTCTGCAGAACTTTCCACTTTTGTGGACTTTAAATTCCTGAGTCCTCTCCTCCTATGTGCCCCATAAACCTCCTAAAACAATACATTGTCTATCATGACTTGACTGGTCGAGTAAAGCACTGTGAGAGTTTGATGGTTTAAGTTACCATTCTCAGGGCATGATGCATAAGACTGAAAAATAAATTTGTGGATGTGTGCGGTTCTGCTATATTCTGTACTGCGAAAACTAAAGGTAAAGGGGAAAGATGGTATACAACCAAAACAAGTGACTGAGCAATGAGGTTTGGCAATTGTCTTCTAAGTTCAGCAATTTTCGTTTTTATTTTTAATTTGTTAGTCTCAGGGCCGTCCTTAGCCATAGGCAGAACAGGCAGCCGCGTAGGGCACCACACTACCTGGGGGCACCGCTCTGCCCGGAGCCCGGACAGACGGGAAGCAGTGGAGCATTTAACAGCAGGGCTGCTGGGTCCTAGAGAGAGCCGAATGCAGCACAGTCTGAGGGAGGGGATTGGCTGCTGGGGTCTCTGGGAAGGGGAGGGGTGGGGGAAGGAACTCACCTGTGAGTGTGACTCTTTCCCCCAGCGTTAGGTGAGGCAGGCTCGGCAGCTCTGGCACCAGTATCCTTTGTTGTCCCCCATAATGTCCATTCTTCTCCCCCGCCCCCACCGCACGGAGCACTCCCCCTTTCTCCCCCCCCCCAAGGAGCACCCTTCTCTCTCTCTCTCCTCCCCTCCGGCAGGGTTGGGTTGGGTGAGGTGTTGGGGGGGAGGGGGTAGGCTAGCTGGCTGGCTGCCTGCTGAGGAATGAAAGTGAAAGTAACTCACTTCCTCGGCAGCCAGCCAGGATTGGAATGGTCACGCGTGGCTGGGTTTAATAACGTGCATGTGGCAAGTTTTCCAATACTGTAAGCTTATGTTTGTGTTGTTAAGAGCAAGTCAGGCACAGGGGCACCAGTTTAATAATCCCGCCTAGGGCACCATAAATCCTAAGGACGGCCCTGGGTAGTCTTCATTTTTTGTCCTCTATCTTGTTAATGCTTGTTCAAGATGGTAGGACTAGAGCTTAGACAGCTTTATGGAACAAGAAGAGAGGGTAGAGTGATGGATGACTGTGTGTGGAAAAGTATTACAGGGATGGGGAAAACAGATATAGCATATCTGTAGCATGAATAGCTATGTACTGTATGGCTGTTTCCATAGCTTTAAATAGCTAAGGACTCAGCTGTCTGCAGAGACTGGCAGCCATTTTGAGTTCATTTCAGTGAATGTTGTTAAAGAAGAGACAAATATAGTGCCTCTCTGGTGGAGATTTACTTTGGTTCTTTCTGATTTTTTGTTGTTCTTAATTTACAATGAATGTTATTCAAACAGAAATATCTGATTGCTCTTTGAGTACAGAGATACAAAAGGGAATGAATTAGCAAGGTGGTTTACTAGTACTGATGCCTGTTGCTGGAGTCTGTTGTCATGAAAGTATTTTCAAATAGCATGTCGAATCTGTCAAGTCCTCAACATTAGTCTCTTTCTTTCTGACAGTATTTCCACAGATTAATTAACTCAAATGTCATTCTCTTATAGCTGTATGCACTCTCCAGAAGAGTACTTAATGACTGCTGTGTGTTTTGGATCAAACAAAGCTCTGCAGGGATGCAATCATATCTCCAGTAATTTCCTATTGCAGTAGAATGGTACAAAATAGTTTCTCTCATCTATGATGGGAAGAGCACAGTTCCATTGTATTGTTAGAGGAAAAGGTTTACTTTGTCCATTGTACCATGACTAACGGCTACTTGTTGATGCCTTTTACCATCATGTCTTCTGATGGACCCTAGAGGTGGGATTCACAAAGGGGACTTAGGTACTACAATACCTTTTAGGTATCCTTCACAGCACCAAGTTAGGAGCCCAGGCTCCTCATACACAGGGAGGGATTAGGCACCTAAGAAAGGGATTCACAAAAGTCAGGGCATTCAGCAGGGAGTTGCTCAGTAGGAAATGCTGAAGGGAGGGGTGTGACCTAAGCCCCGCCACTCAAGTGGACTTAGGTATCTAAACCTGGATCAAGGAGAAGCACCTAAGCCAGGCCAGTCCTTTTAAAAAAATGGAGGAGGTGGAGACCCTCATAACCTTTATCCCAATGATTTGAGCAGTCTCTCAGGATATGGGAGACAAGTTAAATTCTTCCCTCTGCCTGATGTGGAGCAGGGATGTGAACTTGGGTGTCCTACCTCCAAGGTGAGTGCTTTAACCACTGAGTTATATGCTATTCTGGAGCTGGTTTCTGTCAATCTCTCCAGTATAAAATCAGATATTTATTGGAGCAGGGAAACTGAAACCTGGGTCTCCCATCTTGCAGGTTAGTGCCCTAAGCACTGAGTTTAAGAGTCATTCGCACTCTTTGTCTCTAGGCCAATACATTTTAATTATTATTTATATCTAAAGGAACCGCCCCAACTGGAGAGAATGAAAGAGCGCTGTCCCGGAATACCCCATAGATCCTTGGTTAGAATGGGTCTCCTACCTCCCAGGAGGGTAAATTCAAATCCCTAATCCAACTCAGGAGGAGTGGGAAATTGAACCCTGGTCTCCCATATCCTGGATGAATGCTCCAACCACCAAACTAAAGGTTATAAGGGGGACACAACAGCACCACCACCATCTTTTCTATGGGTTTAGGCATGTTCTGAACATGTCTCCTGGACTGGGCCCTGAAGGCAAGATAGATTGGGAAGTGCATCGTTCACGAATACCCCCCAGGGCTTAGGCATGAGTTAGGAACCAAGTTGCTTGGCAGTTGCAGGACTAATGCAGCTGTGCGGGTGTCCAACCACTGAAATTTAGAACCTAGGGACTTTAGGCACCTAAAAGATTGAATAGCAGCTGAGTAGGGGGGTTGTGAATGTCAATGGCACCTAAATATTGGTTTAGGCATGTAAGTCCCCTTTGTGAATCCCATTCTAAGTGTTCAGTTTTCAAAGACTGGTGCCTAAATTGGACATACAAAATTTTTGAATGAAACAGATGGTTGTGCATACAGTAAGGACAGATTCATGAAGAAGTACCCATTTACATATGCAATTACTTATATCATGCACAAGATGTGTGGGTCTGCACACTGACATTCTTGTAGATTCAGTCTTAGACACCTATCATGGAAAATCTGGCCCTAAGTTACTTTCTTATATAAATTCAATAGTCAAAATATCTGAAAGACATTTAATATTTTCATACAAGATATATTTAATTTAAACTATTTCTACTTTGCTCATTTCAGTTTCTTGTTGTCAGGAGCACAGCTGGTGCCCAACCTGGTCGCTAGGCAATCCAGCAAGTTCAGCTGGGCCCAGTGAGTCTTCTCCTACCAGCTGTGCTTCCTGATTGGGCAGGACAGTCTGGAGCCTGCTACTTGAGCCTTGCAGTATCAGCAGCATAGCAGCTACTCAACACATACCATGTCCACACTTGTCCCATGTGCCTGATTCCAGTCCTAGCTCCAGCCCCATTCCAGCCTTGTCTCCTGTCCACTCCAGTCTAGTTTTTGCCTCCCTGCTCTGATCCTGACTCTGGTTCCAACCTTTGGCTTGGCTTCTCAACCCTGACTTTGGCTTACCCTTAGACATGGTGTCCTGATCCTAACCCCGCTTCCTTGACTCCAGCTTCACCCTCAGCCCACTACGGAATGCCACGACAACCACTAGACAAGGTCTTGCTCCACCCACTATGTATGCCACCCATGTCCCAGCAGCTTACATGTGTACCCTGTTTCCTTATGATTAAAGACAAATGTCTCTGCTCCTTCTCTGTTGAATGCCACAACATAGAGATAACTCAGCTGCGCTGCACTATATAATCAGAAATGCAATTCGGCTTAATCAGCTAGGCCCTGATCCTGCATGTGACTACACGTGGACAGATCCTTGTGGCCATCCAAAGCCTCATTGACCTCAAATGAGCTCTGTGGGGGAAGACCCCAGCACCACTGTGGTCACTTGCAGGATCAGGGTCCTATTCATTTAACAGAGGCATCTCTGTTCTATTTGGTGTCATATTTCAAGCAAACCAAAGAAAAGTTCTAAATAAATGAGGAATAGTTCTAATCAAATGCAAATATCACATCAATGTTCTGTTTCTCCCTTTTGTAGAGGAGGAATACAAAGCAGTTGCCAGTATGTGTCTGAGGTAAGTTATACCCAGTATTGAAATCTGCATGGATAAATGAATGAGTAAATATATGAACAGATCACAAAAATACATTATAATTGTTCAGGTTTGAAAAGTATAGCATACAAGTCTGAATATTAGATTTATTTTACCAGAAAAAAAAAACTATATTGTGTAATATAATTACCATAGAAGCCAGAGGGCAAGAAAATCCTCAGAATTCTCTGCCATTCTCTGAGCAACCACTAAACTAACAGTTAACAGTGAGCTGAACACTTTCTTAGATAATATAAGGACGCATTATGACAATCCTGCTCCTGAGCTTCTCTGAGCTTAAATCAGCCTGGGTGTATTAAAATAATGTCATATAATTTTCCTCATGAAACTATCATTTCACTATTACCTGGAGGGATACTGTAAAACACACTATAATACTATAAATGTAAATATTCTGTACAGCAAGCAATCCAGGAGCATGGAAACAATGATGTTTATATTATAGCATCGCTGCTGGAGTTAGGGTTGCATTAGCATTTCTGTGATATCCCACCCCTCCATTTCCCAGAGGTTTATGACTCAACTGTAAAAACTTACTACAGGCTGAAATTTTACATATTAAGTCTCAGCCTGGGATCAAAGAATTTTTCCAGGGGAGGCAGAAAATATCTGCGTTTTCTAAGAATGTAAAAAATATATAGATATGTTCATAACATTTTGTGCTAATAAAAACAATGCAAATGACTAAGTAAAAATGAGTCCATAATCATAACATTCTTCTTCTTAAAGATTTGGCATTGGGGGAAAATGAGGAACAATTAAAATACCGAACTAAAAGAAAGTAGTTACTTGACATAATGAGGAACTATTAGTAATAAAACATTCTGAAAACAGCTAAGTATAAAGCTTCTGAACTGCCTGAACACACATTTATATTTCTGCCTTATAAGGGCCTAATTCTTCTCCTGCTCTGTTTGTGGAAATATCATTGGTTTTATTGGGAGTTCATCACTTAGGGATGAGAGGCTACTTATTCAGGCCTTGAATCTACTAAGTTAATTATATACTTTTAAAATATTGCACAATATAAATATAATGGAGATGAACTGAAGCTATAAAACTCAGATATACATCCTCACACATTTCTCATTTCCCAAAGTTGTAGTGTTTTCCATAGCACAGATTCTGCCTAAGCAGCCTTAGCAGCCACAGAGCCCAGTTGGAATCCAGAGAATGGACCTATACCCTTATCCTAGCTCTGGGACTTTTGGGGTTGATGCTGAGGACATTCTGCACAAGTTCAGAACCTTTCTGACAAGACTAATGTATAGATGGGTCTTTACACATGACAGTCAGCTTGCCATGGTGGTATGACTAAATGATAGCTCTCTGAACAGGTCCATCAGAGATGACCGATGGGGAGATGACTCATAAGCATTGTGGGTGGGGAGGGAAAAAGAGGGGAGATAAGATGATTATAAAGCACCCACAAAATCAGTTTTTGAAGGAGGTTAGGGTTCTTCTGCCCTTCCCAAAGATTTGAAGTTGGACTTGAACAGTGAATGAGGTAAAGAAAAGAGCTTTCACAAAATCGAACTCTGGGGTTATGTCTACACTGCAACTGGGCACCTATGTCTGGCCCATGCCAGCTGACTCAGGCTAAAGGTCTGGAGCTAAGAGGCTGTTTAATTTCAGTGTAGACATTTGGGTTTGGGCTGCAGCCTGAGCTCTGGTACTCTCCCACCTCGCAGGGTCCTAGAGCCCAGGCTCCTGACCAAGTCCAAACATCTACACAAATTAAACAGCCCCACAGGCCAGCAGTGGGTTTTTAATTGCAGTGTAGATGTACCATGGGAGGCCCGGAGCTGGGTGAGATGAAACAAAGCAGGTTAACCTATGGGGAAAGAAAGGGTGTTAAACACAGGGTGTTAACATTTTCTCTTGAAACTTCACCTGAAAACACAAAAACAAAAGCAAAACAAAACACATCCTCCTGATAAGGAGTGCGGGTAACTCTTGCTCTGTATTATGAAGTTTTGACATTTACTGTTGTTTTCATTGATTTTCTCTTTATTATAGTTGCTTTATAAACTTTGTCTTATTGAAGCTCAATGAGAGTTATTGGCAGGGCTTGGGTTATTGCCATGAGCTCTCCTAAAGAAAAATAAACTAGCCTTTGACCTCTAAGACTGAGAAAGGGATCAGAGTTTAAACCCAGCTCAAGCTCTCAGTCTAAAGAATAGACCCAGAAATCCTAACAAGCCAGGCACAGACAACACTGGACATGGACAGCCCAAAGCCTGAGAATAACTCAAACTACAAACAAGTTATGTGAGGCAAAGGTGACTGTGAGAAATCTCAAACTGGGAAGCTATCTTGCAATTTGTGTTTGGATTGTCAGAAACGTTGATCGTTGCTATGAAGATCTGCTCGCCTGGATACCTTAAGTGGCATCTTATTTGGTTTACTGAAATGCATCATTGCCATGATCAGCTGAAAGTGTCTACGTGAAAATGGTCCAGCAATGGGGTTTGGGCCAGAGATTGAAAATGGTTCAACCCTGGCCTCCTGGACTGGCTACATACACAATATTATTCATTGTACTGCTCTTCTGAGTGTAGAAAAATGAGTCAGGGGAGAGCTCACATACTCCATATCTTCACCTCCAGCCGTTTTAATTATTTAGTTTAGGGGTATTACTACTATGTACTATTTATTAACCACTGACAATCTGCTTTGCACTGTAGAAGGCATTGAATGAAGACAGTCCCTGACCTGAAGAGCTAACAGACACATAGAACACAGGATGTTCTTGGAATGTGTATGATTTTGTTATTCTTGAATTCACTTTTGGAGGCAAGGAAAAAAAGATGAGAGTCTTTAGGAAGGATTTAAATGAGAAGAGGAAGGTGTCTAACTGTGGAACACTTGTTTTGGGAGCAGCACCTACAGGTGTGCATGACTATAATCAGTTGATTTCCTGCACAGAGACATGAAATTAGGGCAGACAGAAGTCATTTACTTGAAGCTGACTTTATAAATCCTTACAATAAACACAGTTATTAATTGTATAGACTAAGTAAGTGGGGAAAGATACACAGCAGTCTAGGGGATTTGGATTAGAGAGTTAGACTGCAGGCTGCCATCTAAATGCTACTTGCTTCCAGTATATTACCACAGTCATGTACTGTTGCTCTACTTTATATGCAAATATAGTTTCTAGTTTTAGTTTCAAATGTTAGCTATACTAACAGTACTTCATTTTCTTTGGACACATTAAATAGAAATTATTGTTATGATCAGCAGTATTACTGTAGCGCCTAGTAGTCGTGGACCAGGATTCCACTGTGCTAAGTGCTGGACAAAAAGATTGTCCTCGTCCCAAAGACTTTACAAGCTAAGTATGTTGTTGGCCCTCTCAAAACAACAGATAAGTGTTTCCATTGCCTCCCAAAAAATAGGGGTGGGAGATTTGAATTTAAATAAATGGATATAAACCAAATAACGTACAAACTAAGAGTTTTCATCTAACTGGTGCCAGAAGACCATAATCCAAGTGGCCAATTCTCGGTGCAGTATGTTAAGATTTCAGCCAAACTGTAGGCTTGTTCAGTTTTCAAAGCTTCCAGCCTTAATTAGCTTTAGTATTTCCATATTTCGAAAGCTCTCATTCTCTCCCTTACTACATCTCTTGCAGATGCACTGAATGATATTGTTATGTAATTCAGTTTGAAGAACTGTCATGGAAATCAATTTTACTAATGCACACACAAGGGATATTCAACTGCAATGAGGATTTTTTTAAAGAACAAAAATAAGCATTAGAGCTAGAATTTCATCGTGGAAGTTAGAGAGAAGAGATGGCTTCCCTATGGATTAACATTTCCTGACTTTGCTCTTCACACAAAGGTTACAAGTATTTATGTTATATGCAAGTTATGCATAATAATTAGAAACAGAGCACACAGCCTAAATCATTATACTTGTTAGCATTTCAGTGCAGATATCATTTTAATCCCTGAATTTCTATGTCTACAGTAGCTATTAAGAGTTGTCATTGAAATCTTTACTTTGTCTCCTTTTCAAAGTAGTTTATATTGCATCCAAGTGCACACATTGTTCATTTATTAGGATTCTGCATTATAGTGTTTTTTTTATCCACATAGTAGATATATGCATATGTCAAATTGCATTTGTGGCCTAGTAGGTGTTATATGATAGGGGAGTTATACCTGAATGAAAAATACCGGTGCTGCTTAAGATTTCATTCAATGAGATTATATAGGAGAATAAAGGTTAGCTATGTCACATACAAGAATGGCCATATGCAAAAGCACTTGTAGTAGCAGAAGACATAAAGGGTCTATGTATCCTAAAATCAGGTCATAATTTTGGAATCAGTTCTCAGATATTGGTAGATATAAAGTGACTGGATTATTTTAGATTTACAAGAGAAATATTTTCATATCAAATTAAGCAATCATTCTAAAACTGGAGCCCAGAATCTAAAAACCTCACCCAGCAAGGAAAAAGATAGGTGAGGAAGCTTTTCTTAGAGGCTCTGAGCTGGTGTAATTGTTTTCAACAGCAGATTCCTTAGTAACAGATCTCTCCATTTATGTTAATCCTCATATTCAAAATTCCTCAATGTGACATCTCTGCTTCATGCACAAAGTTCAGTATTTGCTGTAATATACCATAGTTAGTACAGTCAGTCATAACTGAAAAAATGCTTTCTTTGCTAATTAAAAAAAAAAAAAAAAAACCTTTTGGACATTTCTTCTCAGATACATGTATCCACTACCTTTGGGCTTCCTTTTTTCTGGAGAGGGAGGACAGAAAAAGGAGTTCCACTTCTTTTCACTCTTCCTTATAAAAGGTCACACATGTTGTCAGGTGTTTAAGATAATCCAGGAGACAGTTCTGAGACATACTTCATGCATTACTTATGAGACTTCACAATGTAAATCTGAGTGAGTTGTATTGGTTCTATTGGTTTTAAATGAAACAACATATTTAGTAGGTTCAACGAATCACATGCAGAAATCTGAAACGCTAAAGAGAAATGTGTGTTACAAGAAGGATTATTAATAAAAAATAAATAAATACATGTCCAGGCAAGTCAGGCTTCTGCACTATATAATTGCACATTCTGTCTCTATTAATGTTTAATGTATTTGTAAAAAGCAGTCCTGCTTTGCAGAGCACAGCAACAAAAATGTCCTGCAACCTACCAACACTTACAATTGCAGCGTGGGTCCAAAGAGCTTTGTTAGAGATGCATCATGCATGTTTGATAGATAAGAGGTTCTGTACAGAGTCTATTAAGAGCCATATTTAAGTCACTAACAGGAAAGTGAATTCAGAATAGTCTTTGTAGGGTAGCATTAAAATTAAATGTTAACCAAACATTTGATTGGCGTGAAACACACTGAGGAAATGAACAGTGGGTATTGATGCTTGCAAAACAAAAATCAATAATGACCTTCAGAAACCTATTTCACAATTGGGACTTGGGAAAAAAAGATGATAATCACAATGTTTTCTCCAGCGATTTTTTGATTATCTACCACTACATTAGCCTTCTCACCAAAATAAGACAGAAATAGATGCTGGATGGCTCTTTAGGTGTCTTAAAAATCTTCCCAAAAAATCAATTTGGAACATTTCCTTCGGTCTCTTGCTAAGTTACTAAGATATGCAGCTTTTAAAAACAACGTGAATGTAGAACACAGGATGTATTTGCTCTATTATTTATTCATATGTTTTTGAACAAGATTAATTCAGTGATATTTATGCTATTTCTGCATTTATGTCCAGCAGGGGTATTGTTTTGTCAGCACAATGGAACCATTTCAGCTACGTTTACAATATGTTTAAAGTTGTACTGAAGATCTGAAAATATCTTGCTCTTCATATTTAAATAGTGCTTAGAACTAGAAGTAAAATATGTTAAAACATTAAATTGTGTAAAATGAGCAGAATTTCAAGGAAATGTTAATGTTGACACAAACTCAATCCCAGACAACTATGCCAGGTACAGAGACCCTGGTAGAAATGCAAGTTCAAGTTTGTATCCCTAGAGAGACAACAAAGATGGGGGGGAGGGAGATCTGAAGCTCTATTTTTTTCATA
Source organism: Emys orbicularis (assembly GCF_028017835.1). Lineage (NCBI taxonomy): Eukaryota > Metazoa > Chordata > Testudines > Emydidae > Emys > Emys orbicularis. The sequence goes on from NC_088687.1 coordinate 109,468,179, forward strand.
ATCTGAAGCTTTTTTTTTTCTCCACATAGTGGGACCCAGCTATGATCTGAAATTACCAGCCTGAATTATAGACCTCCCTCATTATTCTGTTTTGAAGTAGAAACTTAATTCTCAAATATTCAGATGGAAAGGATCTCCAAGAATTGTTTGAAATAAGTGAAGCTTTGTTTTTGTTGTTTTTATAATAGGGAGGGAGGGAGAGGGGGAGGAAAGAAGGAGACATTCTAAGCAATAACAAAGAAAGGTTTTCAGACTCTAAATGAACTTCCCTGGGAAAGATTAGAATGAAATCAATTATGGAACCAAATTAAACAGGTCTGAAACTATGTTTATATGACTGCAAGAGAAAAGAAAACAGCACCAAAAAAAGCTTCCAGCTAGTTTCACAGTGTAGGATTAGAATGAGAATGATAAGCAGTACAAAATGTACTCTATAGAATGCTTTTCTTGTTCAAGTCTTTAAACTTATCTAATGTTTCTTCTCAGATGCAATACCTAGGGTTTCATTGATGAGCTAAATACTGTTTTTGATTTTTTAACTAACTTTCTTCTAACGTGCTTTAATTGCACAATTTATTTTTAATTGAGATTCAGCTACGATGTAAACTATTATACTTACCCTACGTCTTCACTTGCTATAAAGACTCAAATGGCTCTTGAAGATTAAACTACCAAGCCTGAAGAATACTTGTACAGAAACTCTCCATATTCAATGGAGTCTAATCAAGTACTAAACAAGAGGATCTCAGAGGTCGGCAACCTTTTACTGTATAGCAAGAAATCCCAAACAGCTTCCATTACACTCACAGTTCACATAAAATATTATGCTAACAAAGGAATGTTAGAAGTCCAAAGCAAACAAAGAAATTAAGCGATAAGACACTTAAGTCCACACCAGAAACACAACTGAGACTGGGTAATTTATTACCATGTGGTCATTCCCAGACCTGCTTACAACAAAATGGCTATTTGCAGTGCAGATGGGGTCATTAACCATGTCTTCTAATTGGATTAAGCTAGTGCCGGTTGTTTGCAACTGGCACAGGGACAACCATGTTGTAACCAGATCCCTTCACTCAGTTGTGAGTGCAGTGTGGATGGATCCTTCAGAGTCTTGGGGCTAGATTTCCAAAAGAGCTCAGCTACATTGTGACCATGGAAGTAGCTGGTTGCTGAACATCTGACAATCTTGCCCTTCATTCCAAATGTCCTGTGTTCTGATTAATAAAAACATTCTGAGGGTCAATGTAATATTAAGAATTATAAACTAGTCCAGAGCTATAGCCTGGTTAGGGGCTATAGTTAAGGTCACATTCAGGAAGGTGATGGGTGAATTAAGAGATGAGGTTACTGACATTTTGGGTGCTTTCCTTTAATTTTACAGGGAAGGAGAAGTTAAGCTACAGATTCCAGGCTCTCTCAGGCTATTCAGGAGGTTTGGCTTTTCCTTATTCAGTTACCTTCTTGGTGTGGATTCAAAATGAACTTGGGAGCAGTTGGTGTACATATAAGAGATGCAGGGAATGTGTCTGAACAGCAATCCAGGCTGAGCACAGGTGAGGTGGCTGATTTCTATAGTGATCTGGTGGAAGAAATATGATGTGTTGAGGTAAGTCTTTCTTTTTATATTTTTATTCCTTTGATCATACGTCATGGTCAAGGTGGGTTTGAGGACAAGTTCTCACTCTGTAGCAAATGCCTCATGTGGATGGCATAATATATAGCTTCTGACAGCTAAACTTCTCCCACTTGCCTTCTTGTGGCAGAAGTGTTCTTAACTGAAAGTGAGAAGTATGAAAGACGGGTGTCTGGTGCCTTATAACCAGATTGCTCTGAGTAGATGGGACTCGTTAACCATGGTAGGCAGTCCACAATGGAGAAGGGGTTCTTATTTCAACCCAAGAATGTCAGGTCTGGCAAGCCAGTTTTTAAAAGTTGTGCCAGTAACACATGGTCTATGGGTCTGTCTTCAGGAAGTATCCATCCAAGCGATGCACAACAGCTTCCTCGGACGACTGTTGAAAATGAGAAAAGGCTACTGCATTAAACCTTCAGCCTATTTCTAGTTGTGACTGTAATGAACACATTGACAAAGGGATGGGAGAGAGGCTCCATAGAACATGCTTTTCACAGATAATCTTACATTGTGCAGTGAAGATAAATACAAACTGAAAAGGGACCTAGAACAATGGAAGAAAATGACTTACGAATCAGCCTACAAAAGATGGAATACATATGATACATCATTGAGAGGGACACAGAGAAGCTATTAAAGTCTGTGCAACAATTTAAAAACCTCAGTTTGATGTTGAGCCATGATGGGAATGTGTATGCAGATATAAGGAGCTAAATGAAGTGTGTTTGGTGTCAATGGAGGGAGCTGATGGGAATTCTCTGAGATAAGAATATGCCAAGTAAACTAAAGACCAAATGGTATAAGAGCATGATTAGGCCAGCCAGTACGTATGGGTCGGAATGCTGGCCAGTAAGGAAGAGAGAAGAACAACTACTTCACGCTGCCAAAATGAGAACATTCAGGTGGATGCTGGATAAGATTTGAACTATTAGGCTACTCAACGAAATGGTATGAGCCATGATTCTGGTATCCTTCGTGATGGAAATGCTTACAGAACATTGACTGAAATGTTTGGGTGGGATATGGGAGATGTACTCTCTGGTCAACATATCCTACAAGAGTACAAGCTAGTACTCACAGGACAAAGACCCTGAGAGAGACCTTGAAAAGGTGGTTTGAGATGCTGAAGGAGGACACAAAGAAGATTGGTATCATCTTGGAAGATGCGTTTGACAAGTATGCTTGAAGGCAAAGAACAAGAGCCGCCACCCCAGTTGACTGGAGAAGGCAAAGAAGATGAAAATGTTTATTTTAATTATTATAAAAAGTTCCCAGAGCTATGGCTAGGCCCTTCTATATTTACAAATGTGAAGAAATAAATACAAATACTTAGCCTGTAACATTACTTGTTAGACTTAAGAATAAACTTGCTTTGTAATGTTCACTCATCTTGTGTCAATTGTTAGTAACTAGAAGGAGGAGTCATTAAGGAGGGAGGGAAGTAAGCAATCTAACCTGATCACCTTTGAAACACATTAGGGACAAGGAAGTCACCTCATAGCCACGAGCACTGCATAAACATATAATACAGATTATTTAGTGGGAATATGATTTGTTATAATTTTCCCTCTAAATGTAAAACACCAAATTCTGTTATGGTCAGCTTGTGATCTGAGGAAGCTACACATTACAACATCATGAGTTTTAGTTTCAAAAACAAAGCCAGGGGAGTGTAATTGTTCCTATTCACCCCGGGGTCTAACCTGTGGAGCATAGTCCCACAGAAATCAGTCCTCTTCCTCTTCTATTCAACCATTAGCAGAGATGGTCTGATACTACAGTAACAATAATGCACTGATTACTTCCAGTTCTAACTTTCACTCACAACAAATGCTGGCAGTGCCATTACTCGTATGACTAGATGATCACAATGGTTGCTCCTCGCCTTGCAATCCATCAATCTCTGAGATAACTATGTGGATGAAAAGCAGTTGTTTGGGCTCCACATGGGAGGCAGCAGCAGGTGCAGAGGAGAGAAGTAGACACCCAAGATAAGGAACTTGACAGCCATCTCACTATGTGCACCTAGAATCAGCAGGGGCAACTGCTTCACAGCATAAAAAGTTTCTCCCTAGCCACATGAGGCAGCAGCCTCTATTATATCTTACACACCAGCAGCATATTAAAGGCCCCGCACCTCCTAAGAAGCAGCTCAGCAGAAGGGGACAGAGAATGGAATTGCCAGCCTCTATCTCCTGCTTCTCTCTCCATCCAAATCTGAATTTCAGCTGAGTAGTAGCAGCTCCAGTACTCTTCCCTGCATTCTCCCTTTGGTGGTGTAGTACAGTTATCGAGGGTTAACTGGGTTACTCAGACTATTATGGGTTGGAGCCATGCTCCACTCCTCCCTTACTTCCTGCGTAGTTATTAGGTGTTTTTCCCCATTCTATTATATAGTTGAATAAAGCACTATACTCCCAGCAGTGTAAGTATGTGCAGTACTGTAAGTAAAGAGGGTTTTGTGTGCACCAAACTATCCCTTTACAAAAGGTGGCCTACAAAGCCAATGAGGCAAACTCAACGGGTGCTTCACAGACCAGCTGCCTAGTGATGTTAACCCCCACCGATTTCTACAAATTTTTCAGCAGACAATTAACATAGGCAGAACTGAGTTACATCATCATCTGCATTGAATTATATTGTTCTGTAGAGGCCTGGTAAGGGGGCAGGGAAGGTGTTGACTGCAAGGAGTGGGAAAGTAGTGCTCTAACTGGGCCAGGACATGTGGAGTCAGCAATCTGGTACCTTTTCTTAGGATTCCTTCTATTGCTTGAGAATCTTAGTTTTAAACAAGAAAGTATCTAGCCCTCATGGCCCCAAAGAAAACCTTGAAAATGTGAACCACTGTACCAATCATGTAAGAAAGGAGAAGGAGGATCATATATGAAGAAAGGCACTCTGAGCGACATCTCATTTTGATGACACAAGCGGATAGCACTTAGGCACAGGCCACCACTCCTCCCACCCTTCACACACACACACACACACACACACACACACACACAATCTGACCATGGAGCAAAAGGCCAGAGGAAAAGAGGGGAGCCCAAGTGGGTACCTGAGCACTGTGGAGCCAATCCCAAAGAGCATAGCCCTACTCCTAAGCTGCAATGGCCTGGTTTGCTCAGGTTTTGGGCATGGAGGCAGGGAGATGCTTCCATAACTAACATCTTCTTTTGCTCCCCCTGTTAAAAGCTGTCTGCAAATAGGTTACAAAAGATCATATATTCAAGCCTTCCTTCATGAGTGTTAGCAAAAATAGCTTAGATTCTGATCTCAGCTATGACTCTGGGAGCTGAAACCCTTGATAAATGCCCATCATACCTATGCCTTAATATATCATTGGCCTTTGTATATCCCCAGTGAGAGGAAGCCAAGCCTGGGAGTCCACAAGAGCACCTGTGATGCTATTTTGAATATCTGCACAATCTGCCTTGAGATGAGTCTCAGTTTGATGGCCCAGGTGAGTGGAACTTGGTTTTTGAGCAGAGCTTGGGAATGTTCCATCACCTTTCCTCACCCAACCCCAATTGAAGGCTTAGGGAAAAGGTCTCAAAGGAAAGAGAAGGGCTCTGAAATGAAAGGATGGCTGCCATATTAAAAGTACAAACAAAGTAGGAAAACATTTAGAAGAGACTAGGATTAAATAAAACAAAACAGGCTTTGCACTTTTGTAACCAAAACTGAAAAATACCCTCAAAATATGGTGAACAACAAAATGTTCATATTGAACCATTCTAGTGGGCATTATTGTTATCAATATTGATACATACAGTTAATGAACTTCATTACTTAGACAAGTTCATGGAGGATAGGTCCATCAATGGCTATTAGCCAAAATGGTCAGGGATGCAACCCTATGGTCTGGATGTCCCTAGGCCTCTGAGTGCCAGAAGCTGGGACTGGACAACAGGGGATGGATCACTTGATAATTGTCCCGTTCTGTTAATTCTCTCTGAAGCAGCTGACATTGGCCACTGTCGGAAGACAGGATATTGAGCTAGATGATCATTGATTTGACCCAGTATGGCCGTCCTTATGTTCCTACTTACAAATATTGTTACTGCACCCCATGTGTTGAAGATAGTTCCTCATTCCTCCTCTACCACAGCTGAGGAATTTCAGCCCCAGCTGAGGAATTCAAATAATTTCACAAAATAGGTTTCTAGTTCTCTTTCATTTTACTATAGGATCGTCATTCCCCTAAGCAATGAGATCATTTCTTTATGAGCCCTGGAAATATAAGGCCAGGTGAGGGGTAGCCATCTGTATTAGAATGCACTACTCTTGATTATGTTCACCTCTTCAGTTTGTTTACACTGAACCCCTCCCTACTAGATAGAATGGCTTCCCTTTGTGTTAAGCAGGCTTATGTTTGATGTGAGAATGAGCAGATGGAGATAAAAGCCGTTCTAACAACAAGAGTGCCCTTCCATTGTGCTTAAAAAGACAAAATATTACATGGTGTCAAAAATAGATAGAATCCACTGCCATCTACAATACTAGGGATATTACTGGCTTTTCTACATCCAGAATAGACCGGGCATCTGGCAGCCACCCAGATACATAGAAAAGATTCAGACAATTTGTTGTGCTGATGTTTCCCAGACCATATGGGGCAAAACCTGAAGGAACAAAACTGCAGCTTCTTTTCATTGTGTATCATAGTTGTAGATTATTACAGCAGACTCTTTGATTTAAAAACCCTGAACAATACCAAAAGTATAACAACAATCCACAAACTGAAGGCTACATTTGCTAGTAATGGAATCCACAAAATGATTAACACTGGCAATGGACCTTGATGTGACCGAAAATTATTTGCCACTTGAATTATAACATCATAGGTAATCTACAAAGCCATGATGTATCTGAGGGAATGCTCCAGCATATGTTTTATGGGTAAACTAGCACTGATGACAAAGGTGCTTACCTCACTCTGCTTAAAAATCGGAATGCACTAACAAACATAAGCCATCTTTCAGTCTTTATGAAAAGATCTTCACTTAGTACTGCCCTCTTCAAACAAACAACTGGAACCTGTAGTAGTGAGCTGCAACTAGATGCACATTATTGGTATGATGAAGTAAACTATGACAACCCTTCTTTTTCTTTCCCTTTTCCAAGGTAGATAGGGTTGGTTCACTGGATCAGTCTTTTCCAGCTTACCAATTCAATGCTCACTGTATGTCCACTCCATCCTCCTGTACAGTCTATCCACCATGTTCTTCCCATTCTCTTGTCCTCTGCCTAGTCTCAAGCGCCTCCTGAAGAAGATTCCTTTCATCCCTCCTTCATACATGCCCAAACAATCTCAGCGTCCTCTCTTGCTATTTCTCTCTGATACCATAGCCCTGATGATAACATTCCACATATGGTCCAGCAATGTCACCCTTCTCACTGCCCTCAAACATCCTATTTCAATGGCTTAAAGTCTTCTCAAGTTTCTCTCTTCGGTCACCCATGTCTGATCTATACAGACAAGCTGATCAGATAAACATAAATATCAAGGTCCCACACCTAAATTAGGCTTCTTCATCTTGGGGCTAGCTAGTGGCAAACATGGTAAGACCAGCTCTTCTGTATGTATCAGAGGTAAAAAATGACAATCTAGCCCAAAACTGAAAGCGAGAAAAATTTTGGATTTGTCATCTAATTTATATAGCAATCAGTATAAGCATATAGTCACTGCAAGACATTGTCATTTCAACCATAGAATGTGCATTTTATATTGTTTCAGTGTACAGTACAGAATGGGTATTCTTCTCTATCTTTACATATAATTAACACAAAAGATGGTTTATTGATATTATGACAGGAAATTATACAAGGAAAATGCTCTCATGTTGTGAAAGGAGATGTAGCAAAATGTGTTACTGTCATTTGCATTTATCACATTAGTGTGCTTACTTCTAAGCCTCCCTAAACCATCTAGAACGAGAAATTTCCTTAGAGTTAGGAGTTCTAATTATTATGTCCTTTTAATGTGCTTAACAAGACAAATTATTTCAGAGTCCAAATACTTTGGCAAATATATCTTCCTGGCAGGGGAGCAAATAGTAACATGGCAGCAATAACAGTTTATCCTGTTCAGGGTGCACTCTAGAGTACTGTCCTGGAACAGGACTTGAAACAGATGAACTCAGTGAAAAACACAGAGAAAATTTTAGAAAAGAGTGATTTTAAAAGCTAACGACTCTTGTGCAGAAGCTGGGAAAAAAGCAAACTTAACATTATTACACATATCTGTAAAGCCAAAGAGTATGAATGACCCCCAAAATACCATCTGGTACGTGTTTGACTAAGTGTTGAAATGCAAAATCCAATTATTTAGCAGGACAAGAGGACAATGGTACAATCTGTTTAGAACAAGAACGTAATTTTCACTTGCATGTCCAGTTTCAGGATGTGCAGTTGCTAGGGAGGGCAAGGGGGAGAAACAGGGATTGAATCACAGTTCCTGCTAAATACATATTTAATTGCTTACGTATTTTTTATATTTTGTTTTGTACAAGACTGTTTACCTAGCTCGTAATGATGTGGAATTAGTTGTCACTAAGTTTTATATTTTCCTTAATCAGTCTTGAAGTGCCCCCTAGTGAATTTTTCAGGAATTGCTCAAAGATAATAAGATTGAATAAAGGTTTCAGAGTGGTAGCTGTGTTAGTCTGTATCAGCAAAAACAACGAGGTGTCCTTGTGGCACCTTAGAGACTAACAAATTTATTTGGGCATAAGCTTTTGTGGGCTAGAACCCACTTCATCAGATGCATGAAGTGAAAAATACAGGAGCAGGTATAAATACATGAAAGGATGGGGGTTGCTTTACCAAGTGTGAGGTCAGTCTAACGAGAAATCAATTAACAGCAGGATACCAAGGGAGGAAAAATAACTTTTGAAGTGGTAAGAGAGTGGCTCATTACAGACAGTTGACAAAAAAAAGTGTGAGTAACAGTAGGGAGAAATTAGTATTGGGGAAATTAAGTTTAGGTTTTGTAATGACCCAACCACTCCCAGTCTTTATTCAGGACTAATCTGATGGTATCCAGTTTGCAAATTAATTCCAGTTCTGCAGCTTCACGTTGGAGTCTGGTTTTGAAGTTTTTGTTGTTGAAGAATTGCCATTTTTAGGTCTGTTGTTGAGTGACCAGAGAGATTGACGTGTTCTCCTACTGGTTTTTGAATGCTATGATTCCTGATGTCAAATTTTTTTCCTGGTTTCAGATTAGCAAAATTTGTGCTAGTTTCTTCATCACTGGAAATTTTAAAATCAAGATTGGATTTAAAAAAATAAAAAGTTATGCTCTAATTCAAGCAGGAATTAATTCAGTGAAATCCTGTGGCCTGTGTTATACACAATCATCCCTTCTGATTTAATAATCTATGAACTTCTAAATCTTATTAGGCTGGGGTACTGCAAAAGCAGTTTTCATTGCAGCTACATAGGTACCATTGAGCATCCTTATTCAGTAATATTAGTATTACCACTATTGCTGTTATAATGGTCATCGGATAGAATGGTCCTGGCCTCCACATGGGGAAGATATTCACCTTTATCCTTCTCCTCAACTCTCTGGATTGGCAGGGAGCACCGCCTCTCCCCGGCTCTTTGTTTACAGCCGTCCTCCTCCCCAGTTCCAAGTGTTGAAGAGGGAGAACCCTACTCATCTCATTAAAAGTCTCCCCCAGTGGCGACTGAACTAGCAGCTCCAGATGCAACAGTACTCTAGCTGATATCTGTACTGACAATTCTGCAGCAATATTTCTGATGCTGTCCCGCTAAAGGATTTAACAAAGATGCTGAAGGATATGAGGAGGCACAGCAGCCAGCCATCATGATACTGGCACTAGTATCATAATTAGCATTTCAGTGCATGTGGGGTTCCTATATGGTCTCCTAGGAATACCTATGGAGATTATATATGTGTGTGTGTCTGCTTAGAAATGTTGATATACTGAAGTCCTTTATACTTACTTACAAGATTTTCAATGCACAAAAACCACCTTCCCAAAAATGAAAGACACTGGGATCACTTGTCAGCTCCTCTCCCTAGAAGGTCGCTCAAGGGAGCCGTCTGTCCCATATGCCTGGTAAAAGAGGTCCACACTGGATGTCACATTACCAGGCAACCAGTGCTTTTCTCACCAAAGAAGTCACAAGCACAAATCTAATTGCAGACATGCGATCAGTTTTAAACTAACCAGAATGATTTAAAAATCCACTGCGTTTCCTACACATGTATGTGTCTATTATATTTAACACACCCATCACAATGTCCCTCCATGCATATACAAAAATTCTCATCCAACCACAGTAACATGTCAATATGAGTACAGTAAATGAACTCGCCTCAGAGTTATGCTATATGTAAACCCCATAATCAATGTATTGGGTAGAAGTCTGAGGAAACAGATGGGGTTATATGCCTTGCCCTAAAATTCCAATTCGGGCTCTCCCAAGATGAGATGTTATGCAGTGAGTGCTATAGAAAAAACACACAAGAGATTAGACAGATGTAGGCATCACATTTAGCACTAACACAACACTTCACATTTTCAAAGTGCTGTGCACATCCTCCGCACCTTTGTGACATAGGGAGGTATGTAAACATTTTCCCTGTTTTAATTATTGGGCGAAAGAGGTTACATACCCAAAGCCACACAAGGAGTCAGTGGAAGAGCTGGGACTAGAATAAAGGATTTCTTGGACACAAGACCCACGCTAAAGGCCTTAGCTCACATTGCCTCCCCATAATTTTCAGAATAAAGAGTCATCCTCCAGATTATCTTAACACTGTTGCAAGGAGAGAGGTGATTTTTCAGGTACCTAAGAGCTCAAGCCATATAGGGCTTTATAAAAATCTATGTTGACATAATATAGGGCTTTATAAAAATATAGGGCTTTATTTAGGGCTTTATAAAAATCTATGTTGACACTTGAATTGCACCTGAATCCAGTACAATCATTTGAGATTTGGTATGATATACACTCGCTTCTGTGTAGCCTTCAAGAACCACATTACACAAGAAAATACTGTAGTGCTGCAATATGTGGGGGGGCTGGGTCAAAAAGTGACTATGCTAAAGTTTGCATTGGAAAGAAACCTTGCAAGATATTCAGTTGAAAAGATGCATAAGTATAGCCAAAACCTCAATCATGAGGGCAGTTACTGCCTTGGGGGCAGTCTCCATCTGCTCTCCCCCAACACCAACACCATCTTGTCTCTTTAGATTATTCACTTCCATGCTGACGAGCAAAGTATAAATTCTTAGACAAAAGGTATTACTCACATACATCAAGAATATAATAATTGTTATCTATCACTTACCTTGCTCTTTGGAGTTAAGTCACTGTTCATCTAAAGACCCTTAGTTTTGTAGTTTAATTAGCATGCTGCATAATTACTTAGATACATGTGTTGTTTAGACATTTACTTTTGCTTTGAAAAGCTCTTCAACAGCTGCTCCAAATCTGTGTACGAAATGATTTTATGTCAGCTTTATAACTGAAAATAATGGAGAGCACGAACCACCTGACTTGGGCAAGTTGCCTCACCTCCCTGCTTCACTTTTCACATGGGTAAAATAAGGACAACAGTATTTACCTACCTCAGAAGGATCTTTTAAGGATTTACCATTTCATTTTTGTACACTAAACACGTAAAGCACTCTATGAATGATAAGAACTGTTATTAAATATACACATAATCTTTTTGCACTGGAGAATAAGCAGCTCATAGCGCAGATCTTAAACTTACATTGCCTACCCCTTGAGGCTCTGCTAGTCTGTGTTCTCTATAAGTTCTTATGCTGCTCTCTTCGCCATATGCAAACACCTTCCAGTAATGCATTGTGACATAACTAATGTTTGCCACACATAGTTCATTCTCTCTGTCATCCTTCCTAGACCGTATAAGTCCAGAGGAACCTCTGTGATGTGGCCTCCTGTATAACACAAGCCACAGAACATCCGTGAATTAATTCCTGTTTGAACTAGGGCATGTCTTTTAGAAAAACATCCGATCTTGATTTTAAAAGTGCCAGTAACAGAGAGTCCACTCCATATAGTAAGCTGTTCCAATAGCAAACTACCCTCAGTTACAAATTTTCAGCTTATTTCCAGTCTGAGTTTGTCTAGCTTCAGCTTCCAACCAATGGATCTTGTTATACAGTCTAGCAGACAAAGAAAGAGCTCATGATAAAATTGTTGCTCCCCATGTAGGTACTTATAGACAGACCAAGACTTTAACCTTCTCTTTGTTAAACTAAAAAATGAAGCTCCATGAGTCTATCACCATAAGGCTCCTGTCCATGCTCTGGTACCGGCTCAACACCCTGGTCCCGGCCCCGGGTTTCCTGGCCAACCTCCGGACGTTGATTCTGGAGTTCTTTTGGTCAGGACTGCACTGGGTCTCTGCGGGGGTTCTCCATCTACCCCTGGAGGAGGGAGGGCAGGGCCTGAAGTGTCTGCACGCTCAGGTCCATGTCTTCCGCCTCCAGGCCCTGCAGAGGCTCCTTTATGGTGCAGGTAGTCCGGCGTGGAGCGTATTGGCGCACGCCTTCCTGCGCCGCTTCCGAGGGCTCCGATATGACCAGCAGCTCCTTTGTCTCCATCCGAGAGGTCTTCCACGAGACCTCTCCGGGCTGCCGGTCTTCTACCAGGACCTCCTCCGGACCTGGAAACTGTTTTCAGTGACCAGGTCCGTGGCGGCCACCATGGGGGCAGATCTCCTCGCGGAGCCCCAGCTACTTGGCGCGGTTTACCCCTATCCCAGACACCTGCCCCTTTTGCGGCGTGAGGGAGACCCTGGCGCATGTTTACCTGGAGTGCGCCAGGCTGCAGCCCCTATTCCGGCTCCTCACGGATATTTTGTTAAGATTTTGGTTGCACTTTTCTCCGCACCTTTTTATTTATGCACTCCCTATCCGTCGCCCCACAAAGTCACGGGACCTCCTGGTCAACCTCCTCCTGGCCCTAGCGAAACTGGCCATCTATAAAACCAGAGTGAGGAGGTTGGCCGATGGAGTCTCCTGTGACTGTGGGGCCTATTTCAGGTCCTCCGTTCATTCACGTATCCGGGCAGAGTTCCTCTGGGTGGCATCCACTGGCTCCCTTGACGCCTTCGAGGAGCAGTGGGCGCTGTCCGAGGTTCTCTGCTCGGTGTCCCCGTCTGGTTCGCTTCGTTTGACCCGTTGACCTCACTCCTGTCCCTGTTCTTTTATTAGTTGTCCCCCGTAATTTTTTGGTCTCCAGGTCCTGTGGACCCCCCCTTAGGCTGGGGGGGATCCTTTAGCAGTGGGCGGGCTTTGCCCACTTCCTGGATCCCAATAGGACCATAAGGCAGGTTTTCCAATTCTTTAATCATTCTCATGGCTCTTATCTGAACCCTCTTCAACCTATCAACATCTTTCTTGAATTGTGGACCCTATATGCAGTTTTGGTGGGTTTTTTCCCCATAAATATGTACACTGCTATGTGTTTATATTAGACACGGCAAGTTCAAAGAAGTGTGTCTTGCACTTGACACAGGAAGTGTAACTGTTCCTAGCTCCTGTGGGAGTTTATTACTCAGACCAACCACAGGAAAGTTCCATCTCCTGCACAGAGAAACTTTACCCTTGTGGTAGGAAGGTTCCACTATGCCCGGGGAGACAAATGTCAACCACAGTCTCCATCTCCACCTATTCTGGGCCTAGACTATTAAGCACCTCAAAGATAAGGACCAAAACCTTGAATTTGATATTCTATGGGAAGCCAGTGCAGAGGGTGGAGGAAATGTATGATGTGCTCACTGAAAACACACATTGCTGCATTCTGAATTAGCTGGAGTTTCCTAAAGGCTGATGATTTCATGTCCACATATATTGCATTGCTATAGTCCGGATGGAAGGTGACAAAGGCATGTATAACTGAGTGTCACAATTACAATTAACTGCACCTCTGTCCCTTTCTGTGGTCTGCTCAAGATCACCCCTTCCAGTCTCAGGCCTCCAGCTGTCACCTCTCACTGGCTGGGGACATGTGTCTTTCTCCATCTAGACTAAGGATTTGGGCTTGAAGTCTCCCTGCAATTCACTGATTATCCCAGGTCTGCCCTTAGTCCAAACCTGCTATTCATTCTCTCTGAGACAATGATGGGGTTACCAGTGACGAGCCAGCTTTCACAAAGCACAGTAAATTTATTTTAGGACAAAATCTTATCATAAACCAATAAACAGTTTACGCACATGCTAAGTTTGCCAGGTGTTGCCCACCTTCCACACGGAGACCCTGGCAGGTCCCACTCCTTCAAATCCTTCCAGCAGGATTTTGCCCTGTTACACGCTTATGTCAGTTTTTATATCAAAATTAGGGACATTCAGCCAGTTCAGCTCTATAAGCTCTTTTTTTTTTCTCCTGGGTCCCTTGAACCTGGTTTGAACCGTATACGCAATCCACCTCAGGGACTTGTACTTCTTTGGAGATGTTTACCAGTCCTAGGGTCTGAAGTAATTATCCCCCACAGGTTTCACTCCTTGGGGAAGCTGGGTAACCCTTCCCTATGGAGCTAGCATACAATCCCTAACTCACTAAGGGTATGTCTACACTACCGCTAGTTCGGCGGCTGGGAATCGAAGTTCTGGGTTCGACTTATCACGTCTTGTCTGGACGCGATAAGTCGAACCAGGAAGTGATCGCCGTCGACTGTGGTACTCCAGCTAGATGAGAGGAGTACCGCGGCGTCGACGGGGGAACCGCGGCATCGACGGGGGAGCCTGCCTGCCGCGTGTGGACCGAGGTAAGTTCGAACTAAGGTACTTCGAACTTCAGCTACGTTATTCACGTAGCTGAAGTTGCGTACCTTAGTTCGGATTTGGGGGTTAAGTGTAGACCAAGCCTAAGATACATGTAACATTTATAGATACAAACGTTTATTACTAATTCTGGTGCGTATGTGATCTGACACACCTCAATATAATAGTGTTTTTTAAAGTTTCCATGCTTCCAAGGTTCCACATCTGTCAAACTGAGGCCAGGTCATCATCTGCCAGGATGGGACGGAGGTTTTTAGCTAAACAGAGATGGTAGAAGGTGATACTTGTGGATGCTGTTCTGAGAAAGCTCAGCACCAGTGAGGAATCCAGGAGCACTCCAAAACTACAGACTGAACTGGCCAATTGCAGGTGTGTACCTTCAACCCCAGGAGACTGCACGGTGACTCAAAGTGCTTTTCTCTGCCCACCAGCATTACCTCGGTCTTCCTTGGGTTCAGGTTCAACCAGCTGTTCTGCATCCATAAGCTGATCTCATCCAAGTACCTGGCCATTTTGGTGGCAGTGGAAGAGGCACCTCTAGAAGTTTTTCCCATGTGTACACACAGGCAATCCCTGTGGAGTCATCCCTGCTGCTACCACTGGCCCCAGTGCCTGGTTTGTTGAGTCCATGCCATGTTCAGCCCTTAACTTCCAGTCCATCCTACCCAGGTGCAGTGTCACTCCCCATCCCTGAGAGGAGAGATGGATTGCTGGAAGGGAGGTAAGGCCAGGCAAGCCCCTGAGGGAGAGGCCTGGTACAGGAGCTGGCCCCATGGCAGCAGCAGCAAGAAGGAGCAGTGCTATCTACCCCACCATCTGCTCACATTTGGCTGCATGCCCCTTCCATCATGAGGGGGAGACAGCAAGGCTGAAATTGACTAAGTGACTTTGCAACATTATGCACAGGGGTTGTAATGCAACTCACTCAGTTTGGCCTCACCATGCCCTCATCATGATGGAGAGCCAGTCGGGCCAAATCTAAGTGGGCAGTGGCCAGGACTGATCTTTATGGCACACATAATGCATAAAGTGCATGCAGCTGCAGGCAATACTGGTAGTTGTATGTGGCAAAGGACAGGTAGAGCTATGTATCATCTGCATATTGCTCGCACTTGAGTACACATTGGTCTAGCTATACTACACCCATTACCATAGTATGTCAATTTACCAATTCTCCTAGTGGCTGTATGTTGACTGGGACTAGGGAGAAAACAGCTCTTCATGAGACTCCATGGGTGAGGAGTTTGGGGGCAGAAATTCTCTGATCATATTCCTGTGGCAAAGATTTGAAACTCCTGAGATTAGTCATGTTTAAAAAGGGGAGAAGACACCCCAACATAAATACCCCTTCAGACCCACCCAGCTCATCATCAAATTGAAGGAATAGTTAAAGGCCACTTTCTAGTATCCTTACCCATCCGTGAGACTTCTTGGGGAGTTCAATGGGGCTTTGCTGAGACCAAAATACTGGGCAGAGAAAATGGAGTGCACCCATGGCTCCCTTATACCTGGCTGATCCTCATTGGTATCCACCACTTGAGGCCACTGGCAGCCAGCCTAGCTTTAGAGCAACCTTCAAGCTCCTCTGAGTTGCAGTGGGGAATCTGGCACACAGCTGGCTCAGGACTATCAGAGCATATGGGACACCTTTTTAACCCCCTCCTCCCTTGAGCTGCACTATGCACTCCTTAGCCACAGCTGAGGATTTGATCCATTGTATCCAACCCACAGGTGATTTTGAGTGACATTTGAAGCTTTACCACAAAAATAAAAAAAACTTGGTCAATCTTTCCCGAAAAGACTCTGGGTGGCAATTGGTGAGATTGTTTCTAGGCAGGACAACTGCTTGTTTGAGTGAATCTAGCATCTTTCAGACAATAATGGTCTCGGTTTGCTCTGACTTTGCCACAGATCTCAAAGTGGAGCTCATTCAGGCATCTAATATAGCTCTGTTACAATAGAGCCAAAGGAAACTTTCATGAATGTGATCTATTTTATTCACCTAGTAATTGATCAACTCCTCATAGCAAGAAAGCATTGCTGCATTTGAGTACAGGCAGACCATATTAACCAGATATTTACCACCTGGAACAGTTCCAGGATCAGAACTTCTGATGGAAGAAGAAAAAACTCTCAAGCCTTCATCACAGCTATCGGGCCTCACAAATATTCTCCACGTCATGTTTATCAAACTGTGTATCCATTATCTACTGCTGTCAGTCTAGTGTCCTCCCAACCCATCACATTTACTGCGGGTCATCTGTAACTCATACCCAAAATTGCATGGGTGGACCCACTTTCACACAATGATGTTTTGTCTACCTTGTATTGAATGATTTACTTTTAGGCAGGTTTGAAGTTCAGAGAGAAATAATAAGGGAACAAATCCAAATGTGTTTAACTTTTAACAACATTTTAATTATGTTGCTCCCACATAAGAACAAAAACAGGATTTTTCGTTGTTTATTTTAATCTTCACTCCACCAAATGAGCAAAATTATTACTAATGCAGGAAGAGTACATTGCAGAAGTACAAAAATATTATTTCTTTATGTTTATGCCTGTCCCTTAGAATGCCAAGTGAAAAAAAGCAATTAGAAGAAGTTCCTTTTGAGCTTTTCTGTTTGATTTGAATGTTTTCACTGCTCTCTTGTATTTTTAAACAGAGAAAAAAATTGCCATAGTGTGCCTGCAATAGGCACCTTAAAAATAAAAAAATAAAAAAAATCAACGGGAGCTTGTGTTTGTGCCTCTCCCTCTCTCTCTCTTCCAAAGGCACTTGAGCAGGTATCACATTTCAGCATAAGTGTGTAAACTCATTGGACTGGTCATCCAAAAACAAATGTCAGGGGTCTATCATAAAAGCTAGTACGGGAGGGGGAGACTCCAGAATACAGGAGCTATAATATTAGCTGTACATTCCTACCTCAAGCCGTGGTCTATCAGTGAATCCTTTAATGAAAAGGTGGTGGCACGCTCTATCGAGTAAGTTTCACAAGATTTCTTGGCTGGGAGGAATACATAGTGCAGTCATGATCACCTAAATCTGTCATGGCCCTTCAGGAGATTACACAACCATGGGGGGAAGCTTCATTTAATACTGCAAAAAAGCACATCCTCTCTATGGGGTAGTAACATTTGCAGGTGACTGTAGCAGTATAATTATACCAGCAAGAATGCCTCCCTTATAAAATAATTCCTGCATTGTATGGAGGAAGAGGGGGTGGGGGATAAAGTCAGCTACTGTCATTTAAAATATTTATTGTAAAAGATGACATGCTTTAGTGCAATGAAATAGCCAATAGTAGATCTGTATTTAGCGTGCTCAAGAATTAATCTCTATCTTCTGTCCAATGCTGCTATCGCTGAGTCAGCTCCATTCTTTTAAGTGACCTGATTCTGTAATCCCATTATTAATATCATGAAAATGGCTTTCCTCTATACTGTTTTGTGCTATCAGTGGAAAAAGACAGTACCAAAATGCATTAGTTCTCACAGGTCTCTGCTAAGATTATTTGCATCAGTACAAACTGAATTAATCATAGCGACATCTGAATAATCACCAGTCACATGTTCATGTCAGAGCTGTGTTGGTGGCAATGGTTCATTTCTTTTGTAAAATGTTAGAGTTTCATTTGTGTGTTATAGTCTCATGAGACATGCATATTTGACTGTTTTCTATCAGGATGAGATCTTGCAGTTTACATTGTTATTCTTTTCTTATTTTTTGGCAGAGACATGTATTCAGGTTTATGTTCTCTAATCAGCAAGTCTATGGTTGTAAGCTGTACGTGTTTAAAATGATAAGCATGGGGGGGGAAGTTCATTAAAGGAAATAATATGCATGAGAATAAGTATCAGAATAATGGGGACCTTTTATTTTTCCAATAAACTGAATTTGCTTTTAGTATCTTCTGCCTTAAGATATTTTATAGATCTACAATTTATAACTCCAAACAAAAGAAGCAGGCTACAAGAAAGCTGTTCTCCGATAGACAGCATAAGCGGTGTAACTCATCGTACTTCTCACCTGTGTAGCAATTCAAATAGGCCGCTCTAAATATATAAATTAAATATTATGCAGATTCAGAGATTCCAAGGCCAAAAGGGACAACTGTGATAATGCAGTTTGACCTCCCAAATAAAACAGACCATAGAACTTCCTCAAAATAATTGCTAGAAAAAACATCCAAATTTGCCATGATCCTTGGTAAATTGTTCCAGTGGTTAATTACCCTCACGGTTAAAAATGTGTGCCTTATTTCCAGTCTGAATTTGTCTAGCTCCAATTTCTAGCCATCGGATCATGTTATACCTTTCTCTGCTAAATTGAAGAGCCCATTATTAAATATCTGTTCCCCATGTAGGTACTTATATACTCTAGTCAAGTCACCCCTTAATTTTCTTTTTGTTAATCTAAATGGATTTATCTTCTTGGGTCTCTCTCTCTAAAGCATGTTTTCTAATCCTTTAATCATTCTCATGGCTCTTCTCAGAACCCTACCCAATTTATCAACATCCTTCTTGGATTGTGGGCACTAGAACTGGACACAATATTCCAGCAGTGGCTGCACCAGTGCCAAATACAGAGGTAAAATAACCTCTAATCCTCCTTGAGATTCCCCTGCTTATTCATCCAAGGATCACATCAGCTCTTTTAGCCTCAATTCAGCTGATTATCCAGGATAACCCGCAAAAAAATTTCAGAGTCACAGCTTCCCCCGCACCCTGCCCCATCATGTAAGTATGGCCTACATTCTTTTATGTATACATGTACCCATAAAATGCATATTGTTTCCTTCTGGACAGCTTACCAAGCGATCCAGCTCGCTCTGAATCAGTGACCTGTCCTCCTCGTTATTTACCACTCCGCCAATTTCTGTGTCATAGGCAAACTTTATCAGTGACGATTTTATGTTTTCTTCCAAAGCATGGAGAAAAATGATAGGGCCAAGAACTGATCCCTGAGGGACTCCACTAGCAATACATCTGTTTGATGATGATTCTGGTCATGTCTTTTAAAAATATGTATGACAAAAAATGAATATGCTCCCCGTATAACTCAGTTGAGGTTGTCAAGCTGTCTGAAGTGACTCAGCAGCATTAGTACCAACCTCAGGGCAGACTGTCAAGAAGCAGGGCACAAACCCCAAACTGGCTGTCAGTTCTATACTTAGATTTCACCAACCCAGCATCAAGGGTGAACACCTCAGACAACAGCCTTAACATGGAGTCACAGACAGTCCCGTGAATCCTCCATAGAGATCTTGAGGAAACCGTCTTTGAGGTATTCTGCAATCCTCCACTGAAGGTTTCTGGAGAGGGCTGCCTTATTTCTTCCACTGTGGTAAGACACTTTCCCACACCACTCAGTGATTACTTCAGCAGGCACCATTTACTCCTGAGGGCATTCTGTGCCAATAAATTAAAAATTCTGCACACAGTATTTTAAAATTCTGCAAATGTTATTTGTCAAATAAATGTGGAGGCTCCAGCATAGCATTGGGGAGCACAGGCAACTAACTGCACAGAGGTGGGAAATCACTGTGCAGCTCCCTCCCCGGGACCCAGACTCAGCAGTGAGTCTGCACACAACCCTGACACAGCGCAAGGACCGGGCCTGCCCCAGAAACACCCCAGGGCCCTGTCCCTCCCTGCCAGGTGCACCAAGTGTGGACAGTCAGGTTCAGCAAGGCAGGATCCAAGTGTGGAGGGGCTTAGTGAGGGAGGATCCAGGTGTGGGTTGAGAAGGTTCTGTGTGGGGCAATCTGTGTGCAGGTGGCTCAGTGGGGGATCTGGGTGCGGGGGGATCTGGATTCACATGGGCTTGTTGGAGGGTTCTGGGTGCAACGGTAATGGGACTCTGCAGGGGGGTCCAGGTGAAGGTGGCTGGGGCTCAGCAGGGGGGGTCGGTGTGGGGGGATAGAGCTCAGTGGGGGGTCTGGGTGCGGGATCCAGATGCTGGGGGAGTGGGGCTCAGTAGGGATCTAGGTGCAGCTGGTTGGGGCTTGGTAGGGTGGGGATCCAGGTGTGGGTGGCTCATCGGGATGGTCCAGGTGCAGGGGGAGTGGGGGTTGTCAGGGGTGTGGGGGGCTGAGGCTTGGCTGGAGGGTCTGGGCATGAGGGGGTCTGGATGCATGGGGGTTGGGCGGATGGGGGAGCAGCTCCCCTTACAATGATCCCTCCCACTGCAGCTGAGAAGCAATGGGTGCAGGAAGTGCACAGTGGGGGAGTTTGCAGAGCTTCCTACAGCTGGGGGAGAAATCTGGAGGTGGGTCTGACATGGCCCCGGATGCCGTGCAGGGGAAGAGGAAGTCCCCCCCTCCCCAACCCAGCTGGGACTAGCAGCTGAGCCCAGCACAGAGTAGGAGCCACGAGTGTGGTCTTCCCCAGTCCAGCCCCCTGCCACACAGTGATTTACCTCTCTGCCAGCTGCCCTGGGCACCCGAACATACTGCTAGGGAGGGTCGCCTGACCACTCTTGCAGCTTCCATTTGCTTTCCCGTCAGAAAGTCATTTTTCTGTGGGGAAGCAAAGAAATCTGCAGGGGACATAAATACTGCACATACACACAGAATTCCCCCCAGGAGTAACCATTGCAGCACACAGGCTAGCAGCATAGGGTGTACAGGGAGATCTTGGTGAACCAGTAAAGTGCCCAAACCACTACTGCTTATAGCTAAAAGTAACCAAGCCAGCAGGCCATAAGTGAGCCTATGCAGCAGCCTTAGCATGACCAAGTCAGGAAGTGGAGGAGGTCTGGGCGACCACAAAAAGAGCAGCTTGACCCTGCGTCCTTCCTGATGAAATCTCTGTTGAAATTGCTGAGGTATGCATTTTAGAAAAACAGGAAGATTATCTATATGTACCCTCAGGGACATGTCTGTCAGGGCCTCAAGGCATGAAAACTCTGAAAAAAACACATCTAACTAATTGATGAGCAGAAGGAAACCTAGTGCTTAACCTTTGAAATTGCTTGCTTACCAAGTTTTCTTTGAGTGACATGTTATTGCAATACTAATGAATAAATAAGGGAAGAAAGCTTGGGGTAGTTGGACTCTTTAGAGACTCTCCCTCTGGAAACATCTTGGGGTCCCCACTGGCAGACAGAAGATTTGCCATTGAAAGACTGCCGCTTTGCTACTCGAGAGCCACACCCAACTTCGGTAATTATTGAGGGTTGGGGGTGTTTTACTAACCTCTTGTGGACGTGTGTAAGTGCTTGAGATTAAGTAAAGTATAGCTTTAAGCGAACGCACTCTTGTGTTGTCCTGTTTGTGCCAGCCATCTATCGGTTGGACAGAGGTTTCTTCATTGATTTACTTCTTGACACCACCTCACACAGAATAAAGCTACCAAAAGCTTTGGGTTGAAAGAACGCCAGGTAACAAGGGACCTGGTCTGCAGCCGGACACATGCAGGAGCTGTTCCCTTTCAGCCTCCGTTACCCTCAGGAGTGAGATATCAGCTAAAATCACCACTGCCAGTGGAAAATGGTGCCTGTATTCAGTTCAATTGCCCTATCTGCATATGCTCATGCCCATAAGCTACCTCCCCCCACCATTGTCCCAACTCACCTATCACCCCCAGGCTGTACTCACCATGGCTGGGACTGCAGCAGTGCTCTGTGAATCCCAAGAAGTAGTAAGAATGTAGTGCTTGTAACTTGTGTGGATCCAGAGGAGTGAGTTCAGTATACCAAGTTCCCATTTATCTTGTGAATCACTCACAATAATACCTCTGTGCATTGTAAATTTTGCAGCTGGAAATGTGGCATTGAGGGTCTCTCCGTCCACACCAGCAGAGTGGGTCAGCCAGAAAAGGAAGAGAATGAAGATGATGTGGGATGACATGTTCCAAGAGATCTTGCAAGCCTCTGGTGCTTCGGATACCAAGCACAGGGTTGGAGGATCACCCTGGCAGACAAAATGGGCAGGGATAGAGCAAAGCACAGGAAAAGGAGAGAGACACATAGCAGGACATGCTAGCACTTCAAGCAGCAAAAAGACATGCTGGAGACTTTTGTTGACCTTCACATTCAACAGACCCGTGCTTTCCTTCCTCTTCCACCCATAGAAAACTGCATTCTGGGACCTTCCTATGCACCCCCACATTCCACATGGCATCCAGGGCCACTGCACTACCCCTATCACTCCACCCTGGGGGAAGAGTACAAACAATCACAGCCACAATCCTGCCCTGTCTCAGACTGAGAAAGCAGGACAATCAGGGAGTTATCTTAAGTGCCTATACACAAATGCAAGAAGCCTGGGAAACAAGCAGGGAGAACTGGAAGTCCTGGCACAGTCAAGGAACTATGATGTCATTGGAATAACAGAGACTTGGTGGGATAACTCATATGACAGGAGTACTGTCATGGATGGATATAAACTGTTCAGGAAGGACAGGCAGGGCATAAAAGGAGGGGGAGTTGCATTGTATGTAAGAGAGGAGTATGACTGCTCAGAGCTCCGGTATGAAACTGCAGAAAAACCTGAGAGTCTCTGGATTAAGTTTAGAAGTGTGAGCAACGGGGTAATGTCGTGGTGGGAGTCTGCTATAGACCACCAGACCAAGGGGATGAGGTGGACGAGGCTTTCTTCCGGCAACTAGCAGAAGTTACTAGATCGCAGGCCCTGGTTCTCATGGGAGACTTCAATCACCCTGATATCTGCTCGGAGAGCAATACAGTGGTGCACAGACAATCCAGGAAGTTTTTGGAAAGTGTAGGGGACAATTTCCTGGTGCAAGTGCTGGAGGAACCAACTAGGGGCAGAGCTCTTCTTGACCTGCTGCTCACAAACCGGGAAGAATTAGTAGGGGAAGCAAAAGTGGATGGGAACCTGGGAGGCAGTGACCATGAGATGGTCGAGTTCAGGATCCTGACACAAGGAAGAAAGGAGAGCAGCAGAATACGGACCCTAGACTTCAGAAAAGCAGATTTTGACTCCCTCAGGGAACTGATGGGCAGGATCCCCTGGGAGAATAACATGAGGGGGAAAGGAGTCTAGGAGAGCTGGCTGTATTTTAAATAATCCTTATTGAGGTTGCAGGAACAAACCATCCTGATGTGTAGAAAGAATAGTAAATATGGCAGGCGACCAGCTTGGCTTAACAGTGAAATCCTTGCTGATCTTAAACGCAAAAAAGAAGCTTACAAGAAGTGCAAGATTGGACAAATGACCAGGGAGGAGTATAAAAATATTGCTCAGGCATGCAGGAGTGAAATCAGGAAGGCCAAATCACACCTGGAGTTGCAGCTAGCAAGAGATGTTAAGAGTAACAAGAAGAGTTTCTTCAGGTATGTTAGCAACAAGAAGAAAGTCAAGGAAAGTGTGGGCCCCTTACTGAATGAGGGAGGCAACCTAGTGACCGAGGATGTGGAAAAAGCTAATGTACTCAATGATTTGTTTGCCTCTGTCTTCACGAACAAGGTCAGCTCCCAGACTGCTGCACTGGGCAGCACCGTATGGGGAGAAGGTGACCAGCCCTCTGTGGAGAAAGAAGTCATTCGGGACTATTTAGAAAAACTGGATGAGCACAAGTCCATGGGGCCGGATGCGCTGCATCCGAGGGTGCTAAAGGAGTTGGCGGATGTGATTGCAGAGCCACTGGCCGTTATCTTTGAAAACTCATGTCAATCGGGGGAGGTCCCGGATGACTGGAAAAAGGCTAATTTAGTGCCCATCTTTAAAAAAGGGAAGGAGGAGGATTCAGGGAACTACAGGCCAGTCAGCCTCACCTCAGTCCCTGGAAAAATCATGGAGCAGGTCCTCAAAGAATCAATTCTGAAGCACTTAAAGGAGAGGAAAGTGATCAGGAGCAGTCAAGGGCAAGTCATGCCTGACTAACCTAATTGCCTTCTATGAGGAGATAACTGGCTCTATGGATGAGGGGAAAGCAGTGGATGTGTTATTCCTTGACTTTAGCAAAGCTTTTGATACAGTCTCCCACAGTATTCTTGCCAGCAAGTTAAAGAAGTATGGGCTGGATGAATGGACTATAAGGTGGATAGATCGTCGGGCTCAATGGGTAGTGATCAATGGCTCCATGTCTAGTTGGCAGCCGGTTTCAAGTGGAGTGCCCCAGGGGTCGGTCCTGGGGCCCGTTTTATTCAATATCTTCATTAATGATCTGGAGGATGGCGTGGACTGCACTCTCAGCAAGTTTGCAGATGACACTAAACTGGGAGGAGTGGTAGATACGCTGGAGGGTAGGGATAGGATACAGAGGGACCTAGACAAATTAGAGGATTGGGCCAAAAGAAACCTGATGAGGTTCAACAAGGACAAGTGCAGACTCCTGCACTTAGGACGGAAGAATCCCATGCACTGTTACAGACTAGGGACCGAATGGCTAGGAAGCAGTTCTGCAGAAAAGGACCTAGGGGTCACAGTGGACAAGAAGCTGGATATGAGTCAACAGTGTGCCCTTGTTGCCAAGAAGGCTAACGGCATTTTGGGCTGTATAAGTAGGGGCATTGCCAGCAGATCGAGGGACGTGATCATTCCCCTCTATTCGACATTGGTGAGGCCTCATCTGGAGTTGGTGTCCAGTTTTGGGCCCCACACTACAAGAAGGATGTGGAAAAATTGGAAAGAGTCCAGTGGAGGGCAACAAAAATGATTAGGGGGCTCGAGCACATGACTTATGAGGAGAGGCTGAGGGAACTGGGATTGTTTAGTCTGCAGAAGAGAAGAATGAGGGGGGATTTGATAGCTGCTTTCAACTACCTGAAAGGGGGTTCCAAAGAGGATGGATCTAGACTGTTCTCAGTGGTACCTGATGACAGAACAAGGAGTAATGGTCTCAAGTTGCAGCGGGGGAGGTTTAGGTTGGAAATTAGGAAAAACTTTTTCACTAGGAGGGTGGTGAAGCACTGGAATGGGTTACCTAGGGAGGTGGTGGAATCTCCTTCCTTAGAGGTTTTTAAGGTCAGGCTTGACAAAGCCCTGGCTGGGATGATTTAGTTGAGAATTGGTCCTGCTTTGAGCAAGGGGTTGGACTAGATGACCTCCTGAGGTCCCTTCCAACCCTGATATTCTATGATTCTATGATTCACACACAGAGAGACATGGTTGGTGTATGTGTTTGTGAAATAAAAATGACTGTTCTTTCCCCTTCAACGATTCTTTTCCCTTAATTTATAAAGTTTCATTCAGTTATAAATGTGTCTGGTTGCATGGGTTTGGAATAAAAGTCTATTTATGGAAATTTAATTTATCGATTAGTTTACAGCATATGCTGGCTGGGGCTGACATCATTCATAGATAATATCAATAGGTGCATTTGCAATGTTGTATTACCACACAGAGCACTCATTAATAGGTTCATATGGGGGTGCAAAAAAAACCAATGCCAGGCAGAGCACACTACAGCAACACACAATACTGTGGCTCACTATTAAACAGGTCTTTCAAAGCCTCCCTGAGCTGTATAGCCCCCCCCCCCCCCATTGAGCTCTCCTTATAGCCCTGGTATCTGGCTGCTCAAAATCAGCCGACAGGCATTCCACCTCCACCCCAGTGGAAACTTTTCCCCCTTTGCTTCACAGATATTATGAAGCACACAGCAGGCACCTATAACCATTGGGATATTTTTTTCCACTGAGGTCTAATCTCGTGAGTAGACTGCACCCGTGGCCATTCAAATGGCCAAAAGCACATTCAACTCTCATTCTGCACCTGCTAAGCCTGTAGTTGAAGTACTTCTTGCTATTGTCGAGGTGGCTGGTGTATGGCTTCATGAGCCATGGGATTAACGGGTAGGCTGGGTCTCTCAGGATCACTGTAGGCATTTCAACATCCCCAGTGGTAACCCTCTAGTCTGGAAAGAAAGTCCTTTCTTGCAGATTTCTGACCAAGCCTGTGTTCATAAAGATGCATGCGTCATGCACCTTCCCTGACCATCTCAAGCTGATGTCAATAAAATGTCCCTGGTGATTCACCAGCACTTGCAACACCATAGAAAAGTAGCCCTTTCTGTTGATGTACTCTGTGGCAAAGTGGTCTGGTGCCAAAATAGGGATATGCATGCCATCTATTGCCCCAGGAACTTCATTGTTGAAAAACCATCCACTATGTCCTGCACATTACCCAGAGTCACAGTCCTTCGCAGCAAGAGGCGATTAATGGCCCTGCAAACTTACATCACAGCAACCCCCACAGGGGATTTCCCAACTCCAAATTGATTCCCGACTGACTGGTAGCAATCTGGCCATTGCAAGCTTCCACACAGCGATCGCCACTCGCTCTCATTTCGGTGTCACTGCACTGGTGGGCTGTGGCAAGCTCCTCACATGTGGCCTTGCGCATCCGGAAGTTCTGCAGCCCCTGTTCATCATCCCATACCTGCATAACGATGCGATCCCACCAGTTTGTGGGGCTTTTGAAAACAGGTGTGAAACATTATGGGATGCAGATAAAATTATAGGATGGAGAAAACTACATCATGGGATGTTGAAACCATGTCCCCTGTCACCCCTGTGCAACTCATTTGCCCCCATGAGGCACTGCAAACCCTTCCCAAAACACCCTCCATTAGATGGTGGCAAGTTGCATAGTGGGATAGCTACCCACAGTGCACTGCTCTCTGCATCTATGCAAGCACTGCTAGTGTAACTTAGATCAACTTAATTTTATAGCATAGACTTGCCCTCAGAATCCAAGCAGCATAAAGATCCAGTTTTTCTGGTCAGGGATTTTTATTCCCTTCCCCTAGCATTCAAGCTGATGAGATGAGTCCTTGTGCACATTTCCTCTTCATGGGTGGGAAGGGAGCAATCAAGGAAGTCTGTCCTTTGATGTTTCACAACGGCTCATTTGGTTTCAATGGGCCTTTTTGTGTACAGAACCCAACACCTTCTGTAGGAAGCCAGACTTTATGTTAATTAATGCTTCTTTCCTGTTTGATGAGTTACACAGTTACAGATGTTTACAATGCAAACACTTAATATAACCTTATAATATGGGGTACAGATGTTAAGTGAGATTAATATATGCAGCATCCCACAAGCAGTTCATAAAGTCTAAATACTAAACATGTTTTTTATCAATCTAATACCTATTTTAATACTACTAACACACAGTGAGACAGACTGCTTTCCAGCTATGCATTCATCAGTGTTCAGTTGGGGCCAAGGCATGAAGTGGCACCTTATCTGCCAGCCTCACAGAGTTGATAAAGGTGCAGATAGAAAGATGGATTTGACCCTCTGTTTTACAACCTCATTGAAAACTTGTACTTTACTAAGACTTAGTATCTGCACCCACATATTATTAAACCTTTTTATTGCAGTAACACTTCAACAAGAAGGCCACAGGCCCATTGTGCTCGGTGCTATGAGTATGTTTACCTTGCAAAATTAAATGAAATAAGTTTCATGGAACTAATGATACCAAAATGACTACTGAAACAAAAAACTTAAAGAAATGAAAGAAGCACAGTCAACATGGACAATGCTATGATATATTAATGAATGAGGAAAATGATGACATGTCTCCCACAAAAATGAATGTACAAATAGGTCTCAAAGTATAATAGATGTAATAGATAATATAAGGATGATACCAATCAGCAACTACTGTATATGTACATGAGACAGAGTCAACAGTACAATATAGAAAATGAGCACATAGAAAAATATAGCTATGTAATCCACAAATAAACAGATCTGAATAAATATGCTATGTTTATCACTCACCAGCAAAGAGATATCAGAATAAAAAATACACTTGCAGAAAATTTACCTTGGACACAAACCTCCAGCAAACAAAAATAAGGAAACCAACAATAAAAGGATCATGATGCAAAATTTAGAGAGATGAAAAGAACAGTGAAAAGAAAGCAAAAGTATTGAACTGAGAAAGCATATCCAGTCAAAACAAACATTGAGTTGCAGTGGGATAATATATTCATCCCTTCTTAAAAGGGGGTAGGACCCATCATTTACAAGTGGCAAAGCCTCTCTTGAAAGGACAACAGCCAATTTACATAAACATTCTGCAGGGCTATTTCCTCATTAATTTTCTTCTGAAATGGTTTTCTTCTTTGTATCTTGAAAACAATGCTTCACAAAGCTCCATACAGGAGAAAATCAACTATTTAATCCTACCAGTTACTGTACAATTTAGTTACCATAACAACTTGATGTAGCCTCCTCTCATGATAGGTTTATGATAGCTTGTCCATTAAACTGGTTTGTGACTGTAACAGCCACAGACTGTAGACTACTACACATCTGAGCAGACTCTTAGCTGCCAATAGCCACATTTTCTCCATTTTCAGAATTCAGAAATCTCATGAATGAGAGAAAATATCAGATGACAAACAAATGTAAACATTACTTTTATTGCTAACATAATACAATCACCACCAATAAAAAGCCAACATTTACCATCCTAATATATATGGGGCACTACAGTATTTCCCTACATTTATAAAAGGAACTAACTATAGTATTTCAGACACAATGATCTGAAACAGTAGTCCCCTGTAGCATTTCAGATACCAATGAACTAATTGTCGCTCTGTTCATTTATCCAAAATACATACATTTATAGCCCCCCCTCTCTGTATCTGAAGTCTAACTTTTAATTAAGGTTAATGAGTTTTATTTTTGTTGCAATTCTTAGTTCTGCAGGAAATGGATGGGACATTGGTGGCTATTATGAAAGAAAGAAAATACCATAACATTCACTAGAACCCACAACAAATTCTCTGGCAAGTGGGGACCTGGAAGCTCCCAGATCCCCTGTTTATTTGGAGAATTGTCCTTTACAAACATTTTCAAATGTTGGAAACTAGTCGCTGACCCCAGAAAATTTGGTTGGGATTCACTTCTACCAAAGCAGAGGCTATTAGAGCAACACAGATTCCCCTGCCTCATCACCTCCATCACCACTGACCTGTAATTGAAAATGAAGCTTGGTTTGGGTAGAGGGTTCAAAAAACGTTATAGGGTTTTAGCAATCTAATTAATAGTGATGCACTACAAAATAAAAATTAAGATAGATCTAATGGAACAGCATGGGGAAAAAACATAGGTTTCTTGGATTTGGATACTTTAAGATCTAAAAGCTTATGTTTAAGTGAAATTGTGTGGACTGTGTCATGCTGTCATAGGTTCACAGGGCCATAGGACCAGGGAAAGCTCCAAGCTGCCTTGCTACTTGGAGCCCCAACCGGGCCCCCCCACAGCACAGCACCAGGTTGGGTGCTGCTCTTAGACCTCTGGCCTTTCCGAGACACCTTCCTCTTCCCTATAAACACAGCAGATCATCTGTCTTTAAGGGGCACTAAAGCCTTTATAGGATGGGAGAACACATTGTTCTTCAGTTTAATTCTGAATGGTATAGAGAAAGTTTTTTAGTTTAATTTTCGAAAATGTCTACACATTTTTGGGTTCACAACTTAATGGTTTGGGCCTGATGTTCAGAGGTGGTGAGCACCTATGGCTCCCAATGACATTAGTGGGAAATGTCAATGCTCACCACCCCTAAAAATCAGGTCCTGCGGGTCTCAAATTGAGCACCCAAAATTAGTGACCATTTTGGAAAATTTAAGCCATAAGCTTTCTTTCTGTGCCTGCATTCTACAGCTTATATCATTAATGTTTGAAAAGTTTGTTGAAATTTGCAGATCCAAAGATGCCAGAGAAGTTTTATTATTGTATGGAGCCAGACATTTAAACCACAGTACAATCAAAGTAAGCCACTGACAAATTTAGGCTCAAAAATTGACATTTTAAAATTATCTGTTTACAAATATCTTCTCAATTATAAATAACTATTCAGAAACATCACACTTCACAAAAAAACAGAAAATTCTTCACACAAAATTCTGCCCTATCATAAGCATACACAACTCATTGGCTTCCGTGGAAGCTCTACATAGAACACAAGAACAGCCATACTGGGTCAGACCAAAGGTCCATCAAGCCCAGTATCCTGTCCTCTGACAGTGGCCAATGGCAGGTGCCTCAAAGGGAATGAACAGACAGGTTATCATCAAGTTATCCATGCCCTGTCAGCCAATCCCAGCTTCTGGCAACCAGAGGCTAGGGACGCCATTCCTGCCCATCCTGGCTAATAGCCATTGATGGACCTATCTTCCATGAATCTATCTAGCTCCCTTTTGAACCCCGTTATAGTACTGGCCTTCACAACACCCTCTGGCAAGGAGCTCGAGAGGTTGACAGTGTGTTGCATGAAAAAATACTTTCTTGTGTTTGTTTTAAACCTGCTACCTATTAATTTCATTTGGTGGCCCCTTGTTCTTATATTATGAGAAGGAGTAAATACACTTCCTTATTTATTTTCTCTATACCACTCACGATTTTATAGACCTCCATCATATCCCCCTGTAGCGGGGTGGTTACCTGCTCCAGCCCTAACAGGGTTAAGGCCAGCCCTGGGAGAGGGCTGGGGCTGTAAGGAAAAGGCCAGGCTGCTTAGGAAAGCAGGCACAGCTGGGGCCACGCCCCAAACAGAGCACAGCAGGTCCTTATAAAAGGCTGCTAGCTTGGAGCTAGAGTAGCTCTGTCTGGTCTTGGAGGGAGCAGGGCCTGGCTGTCGGTAGCAAAGGTACTGAGAGTGAAGCAGGGCTGGGGAAAGGCCAGAGGAGCAGGGGAGCTCCAGGCTGGGGACCCCCCAGGCTGCAGGGCCTGATCTTAGGCCCACCCCTGAGGTACTGGGTGGTAGAGGAAGACAGCAGGTCCTACCCCCTTGCCTGTGATGACTGGCTCTTATACTGCAGTCTGTCCCAGGGAGCGGGGGCTCATTGCTGACTGGCAGTAGCCACCAGCAGAGGCAAGGTGGGATTAGGGGGTTGGGGTCCCTGGGGAGGGGAGACCCTGAGAGTGAGGGGTTATTGCCAGGGGGAAGCACACCAGCTAATGGGGCACCGGAGTCCGGGAGGGACACGGGGGCCAAGCTGTGGCGGATCACCGGCCTGCAGAGGGTGCTCCAGGCTGGAAATTGAGCTAATTCCCAGAGAGACCAGCAGGAGGCGCCACAGGGGTGAGTCCACACGCTTACACCTCCCTTAGTCACCTCTTTTCCAAGCTGAGAAGTCCCAGTCTTATTAATCTCTCCTCATACAGAAGCTGTTCTATACCACTAATCATTTTTGTTGCCCTTTTCTAAGCCTTTTCCAATTCCAATATATCTTTTTTGAGATGGGGCAACCACATCTGCACGCAATATTCAAGGTGTGGGCATACCATGGATTTATATAGAGGCAATATGATATTTTCTGTCTTATTATCTATCCCTTTCTTGATGATTCCCAACATTCTGTTCGCTTTTTTGACTGCCGCTGCACATTGAGTGGATGGTTTCAGAGAACTATCCACAATGACTCCAAGATCTCTTTCTTGAGTGGTAACAGCTAATTTAGACCCCATCATTGTATATGTATAGTTAGAATTATGTTTTCCAATGTGCATTACTTTGCATTTATCAACTTTAAATTTCATCTGCTTACCTGTGGGCAGAATTTAGTTCCAGAAATTAACATATGATAAATATCAACACTTTTTGGTGGACCCATCAGAATGGTTCTGGGCTATATGACCATTTCTTGTTTGCTAGGCAAAAGCATTGGACTAACAGACAACTTATAAAAATAACAGGAGTACTTGTGGCACCTTAGAGACTAACAAATTTATTAGAGCATAAGCTTTCGTGGGCTACAACCCACTTCTTCGGATGCATATGCATCCGAAGAAGTGGGTTGTAGCCCACGAAAGCTTATGCTCTAATAAATTTGTTAGTCTCTAAGGTGCCACAAGTACTCCTGTTATTTTTGCGGATACAGACTAACACGGCTGCTACTCTGAAACCAGACAACTTATAGAGCAGTCTTGACATCAGTAAGGATCCTAGTACAAAATGAGAGAGAAGTGGAATAGAATGAATTTTTTTAAATTTCAGCCCTACTAAAAATACTGGAAACAGCATTTGCCAAATAGAAAAGTCAAAAGAGGTACAAAAAGCAGTATGATTTCAAAGTTAGAGAGTATTACAAACAATGAAAAACAATGTAAATTAAACTAAAAAGTACTCAAAGCTTCTTTGCGAGAGTAACAGAAAAGCAAGTATCAAATTCATGAAAACTCATTTATTGGATTAGTCTGGACACTATGTCCCTGTCTGAACATTTCAGAATCCTCTAATACACAAAATTAAACAGTCTATTGTGAAGAGAAATCCAATGAACTAACACAAACAGTGGATATTTGAAAGGCTGCACTACCTGTTTACAAGCACTCTAGCCACCTCAAACTTCATTAAAGTAAATTTTTTAAAAGTTAATAGCAGTTTTCCTTTGTATACAACCACACCCTTCATTTCTATTAAAAAGCTAGGATAAAAGGTAAAACTGTATTGTTATGCTACAGGGTGCTGCTGGCTACCAGCAAGCATGCCCTTGATCTATGGGCAATCAGACTGTGCTGAAGCTTATGGGTGTGCTATCTACCTTTAATTTAGGAAAATGAGGGAGCAATTAGAAGTCCTTTCTTTAGAGAAAGCTGAAGAAATAGAAGCCACCACCCAAAGCACTGAACCACATGGAGAACTAATTCAGGGGGAAAGGGTTTTTTTTTTTTCCTTTTTTTCTAGGACTGATTGGAAACTTCAAGGTTGGGGCATCATTTGGTGGAGCTGTGTGCGTCAGAAGCAAACAGGACCAGAAAACCAAGCGAAAGCTACCAGAAATCCAGAGAAGCATGTTGAGTGTAGCCCTTGCATGAAGCCAAGATAGAATTTCTTTTGAGAACAGGGGCTGGCTGAAAAGAAGGCTTAGATTTGTGAGCAAGGAAACTTTCTCTTGTTTGTTTCTACACTGTCAAGGAAACAGGATTTTGTGTACATTCTTTGTAAATAAAAAAGATTGCACAAAATAAATACCCGTCTCTCATCTGTTTACTCTAATGGAAACAACCCAGCAAGAACCCTGACAACTAGCTAAACACTAAGACAAGGGGCAACAGTATTATGGGTAGTCATATATTGTATAGCAATGTTCTGTACAAGTCTACTGAAAATAAGGTAGTTCCAAAAGGTACAGTCAAGTGACGTGCAAAGCCAACTTGAATACAATGTACATTTTGAGTATGTTTTACCAAGAGCACTACTCTTGTTCTCATCTAAATAAACACTTCATGCTATATCTCTTAACAAGCAGATGGATATTACACCACTCCACGATACTATGAGTAGCACCACCTGCAAGTTATTTTATTTCCAAGGAAACGAGTACTTAGGAATTGTCAGAGACCTGATTAGATGGTGAAATGACGAAAAGTGTTAG
This sequence comes from Emys orbicularis, assembly GCF_028017835.1. Taxonomy (NCBI): domain Eukaryota; kingdom Metazoa; phylum Chordata; order Testudines; family Emydidae; genus Emys; species Emys orbicularis. Next base: position 109,501,923 of record NC_088687.1, read on the forward strand.
AACTGAAATAGACTTCGATCAATTGAAAAAATGGCTTGTTTGAACATTAGAGATAACTAGCAGAGTGAAAATGGAAGCGATATCATACTGTGTTGAGAGCAACTAGATTGGAGTTTATTTGCTGTTATTTATTGAATATATTATTTTTATCTGGTTTAGAAATATTGTAACACTTTCCTAATAGCTGCCACATCATTCCTTGGACAGTACCAATGATGTATTTTGAGTCAAACTGACTAAGTAATTGACAGTAAAATTTTTTGCTTATAACTTGATCTCTTTTGGAAAGAGAACTGAAATTTCAGAAGATCAAGTAGGAAGAATAGCATTTGGCTTGCTAAGTTCTTTAGAGTTTTATGATAAGATTGGCTGGCTGTATTTGGAATGGATGGAAGTGAAACACTAAATCAGGAATGTATAACAAGGTATCTTCCAAGACCTCAGTGTGAAAAGTACAGACTGAATTAGTTTATTATAATCCTGGGAGAGTTCATATCATTACATATAAGAATTAAATATTGGCTTATGACTAACTTCAAGAGATTGAATCGATGAAAATATCATTAAAGGTCAGAAGGGACCACTCTGACCTCCTGTACAACACAGGCCATAGAACTTCCCTAAAATAATTCCTAGAGCATATATCTTTTAGAAAAGCATCTAATCTTGATTCAAAAATTGTCAGTGGTGGAGAATCCGCCATGATGCTTGATAAATTGTTCCAGGAACAGAATATTTTCTGGACATCTAGCGTCATCTCCCCTTCAGAATGTTAGTTCAGAAGGAAAAACTGATTTACTTGAAAGTAATGCCCATCCTGAAAAGATTTCCATTCAGAATATATAATGGTCACCATTAAAATGTCTGTGTTTTCCAACAGTTATCATATAGAAGCTTAGACTGGACAACAAGGGATGATCACATCATTTGTTTTACATCCCATCATAAGAAAAACCAAAAGCACACAAGCCAAGTTATTTCCTCCTTTACTACAACCAGGACTTCCCATCTCATATATCCTAAAAGTTAGTTTGTCAGCTTTTCACAGCAAGGATTGTCTTCATTGTGCGTCTTGTACAGGGAAGAGCACATGATCCATGTCTAAGAAATAGTGAACAATAAAATAACCCTTAAATTTAATTAAACTGTCTAAAGATGACCATTAAGTAGAGTTGGTCAAAAATTGGAATTTCCAATCCGGGGAGATTGGAACAGTTGTTTTGACATTTGTTTTCATCTTGAATCAGGGTGACAATGATGAAATATTGTTCTTCACAGAACAGAAAGTTAAAAAAAAACTCAGTCCAGAAGAGTTACAACATTTCACTTTAGTTTGTTAAACTAAATCAAAAATTTCATTTCTGCTCAGTTCGACATTGAATTGTGCCTGCCTTGGCTACTTAAGTGCCTTATAGAAGTTGTATTTCATGTCCCCGTTCTCCACTATGGGCCAGGCTGCCTGCCCAGATGATGTCTTCCATGATGAAACAGAGGGGAGACCAGGGTGTAATATGGGAGATGTTGGCCAGCCACAGAGCTTGGCCCATAAAGGAAACGAGGCACTCAAACCACAATTCCCATGAGGCACTGTGGCAGCTCAGGCAGATAGGATTAAGTCAAACCTGACATGAAACAAAATGTTTCTATTTGATTTGACTCAACCTGAAAAAATATTTTAATTTTCCTAGTGTTAAAAATCAGTAAATTTCTTCAAAATCAAAACTTTCCTGCAGAACATTTTGAACTATTTTTCAACAAAATAAAATAGAAAATTCCTGACCAGTAGAGAGTAATTGGGCCTTCCCCTATTTCATTTCTATTCTACTAAGACCAGAACAATCCACAATACTGTATACTGAGCTAGAGCAGAATAATTCCAGACATTTTGAGCAGATGAATGTCAAACTCTGGCCCCCACTCTGCTCTATAGATGCAATCATGGCAAACTCCTATAAATAAGACTTATTGTATTCCAGAAGAGGCATAAAATCACCTGACTGGGACAGATTAAAGAAGAAAAGAGGATGTTCTTAGTCTTCTCAGGTTGACTGTTTTGACACAAACTGAAGTACTGATGAGGGCAGAAAAAGAAGGAGCTTGTGTTTCTAATCCAAGAGACAGGGAATTTGTTTAGTTAGTTAATTTAAGCCTTGTAACAAAAGCTATTTTACATTCTGACATTAAACAATGTAAGAGTCATTTAAAACCCGGAGGCAAATTCACTATTGGTGAAAGCAGCTGCCTTCAGTGATGTTGTCCCTATATATGAAGCAGTGAACTTGGCCTGTTAGTACTCTCCGAGCAGTGCTGCTGTCCAACAATGCATCTGAGTAATTTTTGGCTTTGTCTAACTATGGGCAAACCAATCATCTGTACCCAATATTCCCTCTGTCCTCCAATCTGAATTTCCCTCCCCAGCCTTCATGCACCTTGATAACAGCTGCAATACACATTTTATGCCAAGGAGCAATTTGCTGGCACAACACTAAACATTTCACAGCATCACTAGTTATTCATGTGCTATTATTATTATTTTTTGGCAGCTTTTCAAAATATCATAGAAGTGTTGCTTGTCACAGTAACAAGTATGTTCATGCATTTGCCTTTTCTGTGAAAATAATTTTACCACAAAAGAGCCATTCCAGGGTCTGTCAGCAACAATACAACTTCAAATCCTGTAGTGTTAGCTTTTAATGGCACTAATCATAAAGTGATAAGTAATGAAAGTTATCTTGATATATAAAAAAATGTAAAGGATCTCGGGTAATACAAAAGAGTAAGTAATTGAGAACTCTTACATTGTCCCAAGATGTTGCATACTGCATCTGAATGTATATCCCCACTCTTAACCCACGTCCCCATGGACAGGAACAGGAGATCCATATTAAAATGGTATGCAAAATGTGAAGCTGGATCAAGACCTATCCTGCTTTACAGTAGAAAAAGAACCATCATGTACTTTTAGTCTGGATAATGTTGATATGAAAGGAGGTCTCCATGACAGTACACTGTGCATGTGCCTCACTCTGCAGCTGCATCCACTTCAGCTAAATTCACAAACCACACCCTGCAAACAGGGGACCACTGCACTCTTAAAGCCACAAGTCACAGAATTACTCCTAACAGTGTAGTACATAGAAGGCAATACACATACATTCTGGTAGCTACAGACACCACCGAAACCAACGTTTGAAAATGCAAAGGATTTTTATCATTGGGGAAACTCATTCTTCAAACGGTGCAATTCCAGGAGTGCGTGTGGTGGTGGTGGTGGTGTCTACTTTCAGATCAATAGCCTGTAACATAAAACATGCATAAAATAATGCTCTCTCAAGACCTTCTAAAAATTGTTTTCTTAAGTAACAGGATTATTTAATTCTGCTAGTAGCCAGTTATTAATACTCCTACTGGTGATCAAGTGTAACATTCAGTTTCCAGCACTTTTAATTACTTCAGTAAGCACATCATTGCTTACTCTTCTGATTTGGGGGGGGGGGGAGGAGGAGGGTGTAAACCACATTTTCTCTTCTGGTTCCTACTAGTTGATATTCTTACTCCATGGTAAGTTTGAACTTTTTACACCACTGAAATCAGACATCTCAACAAGCTTTTGGAAAACTACTTTTTTAGCAAAAACAATGAGGAGTACTTGTGGCACCTTAGAAACTAGCAAATTTATTTGGGCATAAGCTTTTGTGGGCTAAAACCCACTTCGTCGGGTGCCTTTTCATGAAGTTGATGGATTTCCACTTTATACAGCTAAATTCAGTGCCTTTCATGGTGACAGGTTTCAGAGTGGTAGCTTTGTTAGTCTGTATCAGCAAAAACAACAAGGAGTACTTGTGGCACCTTAGAGACTAACAAATTTATTTGGGCATAAGCTTTTGTGGGCTAAACCCCACTTCATCAGATGCTGATACAGACTAACACAGCTACCATTCTGAAAACTTCTACTTTTTTACTCTTTTTTAAAAAAAAACAAATCTCACCCACCTTATCAAAGCTCTGTTTTGTTATTGACTTGAAGGTATCCTGATATTCCGGCCGTTACAAAATTGAAACAATACCAAACATATTTTGAGAATCCCCTATATTAATACTGCTGCTCTTGTTTCCCATACATGTTCATCCACATTATGTGCCACCATCCCTTGCACTGTAGAGGACTGCACTTTTCATCATCCATAGATATCTGCTGGTTTCAGTCCAAGTGACCAATCTGGATTGCATTCTGCAAGCTAATACTCTTTCCGAATTTTCACCTTGTCTCAGTTTTCAGTTTCCTCCCTCCCCTCTTTCCCATACTCATAAGAGTAAAAGATATAGATGCAAAATGTAAAAGTTCCTTCTATTCAGGGATGTCACTTTACAGAAGGGTAAACTGAGGAAGCAGTACAGAGAAGTTAAGTGCCTTGCATAACATCACAGAGGTAGTCAGTGGCAAAACTGGAAATAGATTCCCAGACCCTTACTCTAAGCACTAGACACCAGGAACTCAGTAAATGCTTTCTGTTTACTTCATGTTACCTAGAATTGATTTATGTGTACAACAAATAATTCATCTGAGTTGCTTGAACTAAAACAGTTTCAACATCAAAGGCAGAATTTGAGGCAAGATTCCCCTTGATGTTTCTGCCTCAACTTTTTTTTAGAATAAGGAAAATAGCATGATCCCTAATTTGAAATTTCAAATTAGTTCTGATGAAACTTTTTTTAGTTTTGATGAAACATTGGAAAATTGGGGGGGAGGGAAGCATTTTGTGGAAATTATTGATTTTGGGAAAAGGCCATATTTCAATCAAAAAATGTGAATGAAAAAATTTCAACCAGGTATAGCTTAAAGAATTTCTCAGCCACAAACCTGGATATTTACAAAGGTTTGGTTTCATCAATATAGGTTTACATAATCATCAAGAACTATTAATATTTAGTTTTCATATTGTTGCATGGTCTTGTAATACTAAAGATTCCTGTTTTAGAAACAGTTGTGGCCAGGTACGACAGTGATGAAAGTGATATAAATACCTCGCTGGCCAAGATTGGATAATATGGTTTCCTGAATGGTCTCCATGTAAGAGACTCATATGTCAAATATTATATCCAATAGGGCAGTCTAAAGTCTTTTGTATACAGGTTATTCTCAGAAAAAGGCAATTGATTTAGTGAGAAAAGGGTTTATCAGCCACATTTATTATATTTGCTTTCCTGCAGAAGCAGCAATGAAAATTCATTATTGTGCTGTAATTGGCCAGTGAATGATGCTGAAATGGGAAGTATGATACTTCTCCTCACTCAGCAATGGAGAAAGAGAATCATCCTTGAGATGTTTGCAGCCCAAAGACAGCTCTGCAACCCATAGGTTTTACATCTTCAGTATTTCTACTGGGCCATCAGCTCAGCCCTAGACATTTTAAAACACAAGTGAACTCAAAATGAGCATTCAGTCACCCCACTGGATTCCATTGTGGGTTGTAATAGATTGTGTTTTACTTGAGCAATTACAATTAAATAATTTTGTGATGAAAATCTTATTCAGAGGCTCCACTGGAACAAAAACAGCAGCATAATTCAATTTCATTTCTTACTCAAGATCCATTGTTGATCTGTGTTTTTCATATCAAGGCCTTTTACCCATGTGCGTTGTAAGAAGTAAAGGACATTTCTCTAAACTCATTACATTCATAACAAAGACTAGAAGGAATACTGTCTTCATTTTTCAAAAGATGACATATGGTGTGTTCCATTGGACTGTCAGAAGTAATCTCAGATAACTTTACCCTAAAAGCTGTCTAATAATGTAAAAGCTAAATTTATTTTTATACTAACCATTAGGAGTGTATATGCGGTCTAGACTTCCAGCAAACAAAACAAAACAAAAAAAACATTTCACATAGCATATCTTTCATCTGAAAGTCTCAAAGCATTATGCATCTTCCAAGCTTCACACAATCCTTGTAAGGAAGGGAAGTCATATTAAACCCATTTTAGGGATGGGGAAACTGAAGCACAGAGCAGTTAAGTGACATGCCCAAAGTATCAGGGCAAGTTGATGACACAGTTGTGATTAAAACCCGGGAGGCTGATTTCCCAGTTCCCCACTCTCACAACCAGAGCATGCCATCTCCATCTGTCAAAGCAGCATTTTCTACTTTCCATTATAAACCCCACTTTTCAATTCCTTCTACCTTTGCCAAACTTTAGCCATTAGGGAGCTGAAATTTCCCATGCTTGCTCTATGCCATGTGCTGAATTCTTCTGGGAAGTTTCAACAAAAAAAGTTCAGTCAATAGCAAAAACAAAGTTAGGAAGATATAGATAGTTTGCTAATGACATAGTAGAAGGGTAAGAGGGGTAGTTTTTCCTGGCCCTATGAAAGTCCACCCAAATTTGGCCAGTAATAAGCCTTTTAAAATTGATATTTGAACATGCTCAGTAGACTTGCCAGAGGATTTTTGCTAACTTCTCTTTAATATTCCATTTGCAATAAGAATGTTTCCCAGTTCTGCTGGCCTAAAACTAGGAGTGCTAGACTAGGCCTCAAGAGAAAACTTAGTTCAGGTCCCACTTCTTCCATTCATTCATAATAAGATTTCTATGCATTTCACAAGTCTTGTTATTGAGCAAAGCCTCAAACCAACCTTACAATATATGCAGAAACAGATTTCACTATGCAGTACAAAGATAACTCCATCCCTCTTGAAGGCTTCAAACTGTCCCATTCCTTACGGCTACCAAAGAGAAAATGGGAGAGGAAGGGTAGTCCAGTGATTAGGGAAGTAGTCTGGGATTCAGGAAACCTGGGTTCAATTCCACTCTGCTAAGGTTTCCTGTGACCTTGGACAAGTCACTGGCCTCACTGTGCCTCAGGTCCCCATCTTTAAAACAGGATAATAGCACTTTCCTATCTCATGCGGGTGTTGTGAGGATAAATACAATAAAAATTCTGAGGTGTTTAGATACTACAGCAAAGGAGGTCAGATAAGTACATAAGACCTGAGATCACTATGGTAATAATAAGTAAAATCTTTCACTGAGGTGTACAATACACAGCTGCTAACTGCAACTCTTCAAGTCATGTCTTCTCCTTGAGATTGAGGTTCCTTACACAAGCTGCTGCCCTAGGCTTCACAGGACACTTCTGTCCACACCTTGAGCTCACAATTGGCAGAAGCGGGGTAGACTTCAGAAACTTTACCTTTAAGCAACATTCCTTAGTGGTGGAGGGACAGGCTGCATAAAATTTACCCAATTGACAGTAGTTTTTCTGAAAAACAAGATTAATTAGTGAAAACAGAAACAGTTTCCATAACAAATCTAGATTTTAGGATGAAGTTGTGTCAACATTTTCTTCAGGGGTACCATTAGAAGATAATGTAAATATCTTTGCTCCCCTGTCCCTCCACCCACCCCCCAAATTTTGGTCACATGATTGTTAACAATCGAGCTGGAAGAGCATATTGAGTAGGGTCTGGCAGGGATTTGTCCAGGGTTCAATACTATTCAATCTCTTCATAAATTACTTGGATAACGACATAGAAAGTTTGCTTATAAAGTCTGTGGATGACACCAAGCTAGAAGGGATTGCAAGTGCTTTGGAGGTCAGGATTAGAATTCTTAATTATCTTGATTAATTGGATAAATTGGATAAATTAAACAGATGAAATTCAATAAGGACAAATGAAAAGTACTACACTTAGGAAGGAATAATCAATTGCATAAATACAAAATGGGAAATGACTGCCAAGGAAGGAGTACGGCAGAAAAGGATCTGGGGGTTACAGTGGATCACAAACTAAATATGGGTCAACAATTTAATACTGTTGCAAAAAACATGAACATCATTCAGGGATATATTAGCAGAAGTATTGTAAGCAAGACATGAGAAGTAATTCTTCCACTCTACTCAGCACAGAGAAGGCCTCAACTGGAGTATTGTATCCAATTCTGGGCACCATACATCAGAAAAGATGTGGAAAAATTGGAGAAAGTCCAGAGAAGAGCAACAAAAATGATGAAAGGTCTAGAAAACATTATCTACGAGGAAAGGTTGAAAAAAACTGGGTGCATTTAGTCTGGAGACGAGAAAACTGAGGGGGACATGATAATCTTCCAATACATAAATAAGCTGTTGTAAAGAGGAGGGTGATAAATTGTTCTGTTTAACCACCAAGGACAGGACAAGAAGTAATGGGCTTAAATTGCAGGACAGGAGATTTATGTTAAACATTAGGAAAACTTCCTAACTATAAGGGACAAATTACCTAGGGAGGTTGTGGAATCTCCATTATTGGAGGTTTTTAAGAACAGGTTAGACAAACACCTCTCAGGGATGGTCTAGACCAGTTGTTCTCAAACTTTTTTTTTCGCAGACCACTTGAAAATTTCTGAGGGTCTTGGTGGACCACTTAATGATCTTTCCAAATGTTGTTTGTACCGTTAGCTAACTATTGTAAAGCACTTTGGATAAAAGCGCTATTTAAAAAAATAATAAACTTTTTTTGTTCTACAAATGAAAGCACACAACTCATTTTAATATCAGTAGTCTTTCCTTTCTAATGCGGTGGATGTGCCCTATCTCCCCCGACCGCAGCAGCCCTCGAGCTGGGGCTGGGAAGGAGGGGGGGTCTCTCCCTCTCTCCCCCACCACAGCAGCCCCCGAGCTGGGGCTGGGAAGAAGGGGGTATTTTCCCCACCACAGCAGCCACAGAGCTGAGGCTGGGCAGGAGGGCCGTCTCTCCCCTGCAGCTACAGCCCTAGAGCTGGGGAAAGATGCCTTTCTCTGGCCGCCACAGCCCTGCACGTCCAAAATTCCCCCCACCCTCTCTTCTCACCCCACTGCCCCTCCCACCTACCCCCTATTCTCCCCAAGGACACCACCTCACCTTACATGTGTGTCTTCTCCAGGGTCCAGGCACCTAATTAGCGGAGCCATACCTGCGCGGCTTCACAAATTAGGTGCTAGCCCTTCATTCTGTCTTGTGTGGCCGCCCAGGCGTGCACCTTAGAGGGAACTAACCGCGGACCACTGGAATGCAGCTTGCGGACCACAGTTTGAGAAACTCTGGTCTAGATAGTACTTAGTCCTGCCTCAGTGTAAGAGGTTGGACTAGATGACCTATCTAAGTCCCTTCCAGTCCTACGTTTCTATGATTTCTGTGATTACCTTTGTGAGATTCTATTGTTCCTGGCTCTAGGTGCTAACTCGTGCTCCCATGTAGATGTAACCAGATTCTATCTTAACTATATCACAGAGGTAGCATGGATTTGCCTTTTTTTAAGTCCCTCTTATTAACTTTGCCTTGCCATGAAACAAATTGACAGACCCCTGCCCCTCTGTCACAACAGGCAATGACATGCATTTCATAGCCCTTCCTAAGTCAATTGAACATGATACTCACAGTTAACTTCACCAGTGCAAAGTGTCCCCAAATGGCTCAAACAGCAACTACATCAATCCATACATTCCTGACATTGAAAACTTCACCCATATTTGATTCTCTCATTTTTCGGTGCTTAAATAATAATGAACCAAGGGCTATACAACGGAAGAGAATTAAAGGTGGTCCCTGCCCTGAGGAACTCAAAGTAAAGAAACACAAAAGTAATTCAAGTTCCTTCAAAATTATAATATAGAAATGAAACAGAAAAAAGAAATGCTATAAAACTCTTCATTGACAGCTTGTCACCTGCATGAAAGAGACGCTAAAGCAAAGACAGATGAATGCTTCCTACCCACCACAAATGAAAATCGTGCAGCCACTTTCATCACAAATATTATCATGAAGCTTTTTTCAAAAATCCTTGCAGTATAAAAACTATATGTAATGGTGGGCAATGGAAAGGAATGCTAGTTTTAGCCTCACAAAGTGATTTTTTAAAATTATTCTGTAGGAATTAATAGTGGCCAAACAATTAATAAATGTTTGGTAGGTTGTTTAAAGTTCTATATAGATGAAATTTCCTATTAAAGTCTGCAAAGCTGTTCTGAAGGAAAAAAAAGACATCATTATTGGTATCACCAACCCATTTATCTAACGCTTCCTCACCAGCGCATTATATGTTAACTGGTGTGTAACAGCATTGGTACCCACCTCTTTGGCCAATACGTGCCTTCTATCACTCAGTTTTGAATGGGGCAGCACTCACCTCTCACAGGCGCCTCCTTTCTAGTCAAGCATGAGCCTGCTTTTCTTTCAGTTCTTACAACGGGGTGGCACCCACCTCTCATGAACGCCCCCCACCCCCCAGCCAGTGGTACTTTTGGCAGGTCTTTGGCAACTCAGCCCTCTGGCTGAGTCACACACATCATCCCCCCTTCCAGGGTATACAGTCCTCTAGTTCTTGCTCACAGCCTTGGTATGGGACCATAGCATCAATGCTTCCTCCCTAGAGGTACTGCCTTCTTTAACAGCCCAACAGGGGCCCATCTCGGTACAGTTGGTTGATGTCCTTCAGCAGCCCTCACCTTGGCTCGGTCTTCAACCAGACCGGCAGAACCCATCACGGTACCCTCACCAGGTCTGGCTAGGTTCTGGGCTCAGTCCCTTGGGCTCAGCCTGCCCGCACTCTCCATGATCCTGCTGCTCTTCCAGCAAGCCAGGCACCTGGTCATCCCTTTTCAAGTTCCAGACAGCAATTGACGGGTCTGCCTTTGCTACTTCCTTTTATATGGCCCTTCTAGCCTCTCATTGGCTGCTCCCCTGCAGCCCCTCTGATTGGCTGTCTGGAGGACTTTTCCTCTGCTCTTTTCTGGGGCAGGGTGAGGCAGGACTGGGAGACCTCCAGCTGGGGACCTCTGGACCTAATCGACCCCGTCACACAGTGACATAGTACACACTTCAAAATAGAGTTACCAGGTCACAGACTGGAGAAGATTGCTCTGCACTGACCAGGATGATATAAAAGGTATTTTCTATCTATCTGTAACTTCTGATATTATAATTTTATAGTAAGACTTTGTCTACAATAGGAGAGTCTTGCCAATGTAACTATACTGGTTCCCGAACCAGCATAAGCTGTACTAGTTAAGCACTTTTATAACAATATAATTATGTCTACACTAGGGTCTTTTCTGGCATAGCTATGTTTGCAAAACTTTCCAGTATAGACTTGCTTTAAGTAATATTTTCTAACTCAGGAGGAGACGTTCTTAAACCATCATTTTTGTAGTTGGTTCACACAAGACTTGAGAGCTCATTTTCAAGCAAACTGTAGATCTTTTCTCCCAAGCAGAAACAAGATATCACAATAGCAGCCCCGTGAGGGTCATTGGGGCAGTGATGGGAAAGAAAATGATACCCAGGAACTGTTTGCATCATGAGGGGAGTCAGTAAAATGGGCCCAAGTTGGGCCTAAATGGGGCTACCCCTCTTCCCCAGGTCCACAACTGTTCAGGGGAGACCGTCAGAAATTGCAGGGAAGAGTCAGCCAGAGACTGAAGCCAGCAAAGCAGCTGCAGAAGCAGTGTTAAATGTACTTCAAACTACAATAATATTTTATGTAGTTTTGACAGGACTCTTTCCCCTCCCACCCCTCAATGGTGATTGGCTGTTTGCTCCATCCACTTCCTGCCCCAACTCACAGTATCTTCACCTCAGCCTTATTCCAGAGCTACCCCTCATACCTTCTCCCTTCCCTTATCCTGCCATTTAGCTAATCCCATTCTTACTAAACCCCAGCCTCCAAGAAATCACCATGCTAATATGACATTTGCTGCCATGACATTGTTCACTTTGTTTGTGTGTTCACTCTCTTTTTCACTACCTGTTTCCTGTCTTGTCTATTTAAATTCTAAGCTTTTTGGGGCAGAGTCTGTCTACGACTTGGTACAGTGCCGGTCACAAAAGGATCTCAATCATAACACACTACACACACAAATATATGATGATCAATAATAAAAGATAGATAATACTTCCTTATGTTGTGCCGGACATGCCACTTCAAATATAAATGCTTTCCTAATAAATTGTACCTAAGTGCATGCAAATTCAGAATGAAATGTATTTATTCCTCTATTCTTCAGAACAGATGGAGACATCACCAAGTCCCCTGAAATCAAAGTCCATCTGGGGAACTGGTACAAATTAGAATTTCCAATCTGAATCCCTACAAATTTCAGGTGTTAGAATTAACATAATCACCTCTGGGCCTGATTTAGAAATAAATCTGTACCAAAACCAAAAAGGGTCAAATTAAATGAAATCTCATGAAAATAGCCAGTCTAGTGAGATTTTGGCCCAAGATGATATATATACTATGAAAATCTGTTAATTCTTTTTGAGATTTTCAGCATTTGGGGCTATGATAATTTAAGATAAACTTGAAAGAGTTAAACACCATTGACTCTGATGCTGAATCTAATCCTGATTTGGTCTCAAATCTCATAAATCTACTCCAGGTCTGAATATAAGCTCCCCAGACCATGTATCATCCAGCTTTACATAAGAGTGATAATGTACAATCAATAATGACCTACAATTTTGCCAAAGCATTACAAAAAGTTTCAGTTCAGAAACCACACTTTAATTATGATTTCTAATACCATTTTGTCTAATTGTTTCTTCAAAAGAATGACTATGAAAGAGCTTCTTTTTTTGAAAGCCAGGAAGAAACTGACAGAGGACTGATGTTTTAATCTATGTAAATCTAAAATTCAGAAAGGGATATGGAAATGTTGTGATAATTAAGGTGGTACAGAGCATTAAATTAATCTGACAGTGTCTAAACTGTTCATAATGAGACAGGCAATCCAATCTGTCAAAATTATCTGTAATTGTCTGAAATAAATCAGGACTGATATTTCAGAAGTGATGGTCTAATTCACTGTTGATTGTAACACCTACAGAAAATACAGGTGAAACAACTTTGAAAATTCAGGTCATCATTTATAGTGGCAATTGTTTAGAGAAGCAGTGTAAAGCTGCAGTTTAGCTCATTAGAAATATCAGTGGAGAGTTCATACTTCTTCAAATATTATTCCCTGCAAAAAAAGCCCACACTGTTCAAAGAACATTAAATGTGCATGTTTAATAAAAATTAAGGAAATTATATAGTTAAAGTTGTATGAGAAACCTTAACCCTGTCCCCATGTGTGGGAAATAAAGCCTTTAGTTACATAACCACATGATGTCTTTCAAATACAATACAACATACATTTTTCTACAATCTTATATCAGCATGTGTGTCTTTTTATAAAGTTTGTTTATATAATTAATTCCATAATGAATGGGTACAAGTAGGGGCAGAGATAAGATTGCATGTGCAGTCTTAACATAGGCTAAGAGTATTAGGGAAAGTAAGTAGTGCTTGAGTTATTTTGTGTGGAGTTTACTAGGTGGTGTTTGGGTGTTTTTAAGAAATAAGGGGAGAAAATATTAAAGAGGGACTTCAGTCTCCACAGCTTCAAAGATTCAGTGATAATAATGAGGATGATTAGCTGCAATAACCTACTGCGAATTTATTTTAGTAAAACACGAATAGTAAAAAGGTAATTTGGGCATCATATCTAAGAATTACATTGGTTACAATATTGTAACCTACCCAAAGGTCAATATACTCCAAAGAATGAAGGTATTAAAGATCCTCAAACCAGTTTGCTCCCAGTCTTGTAAACAGTTTAAGTCTTGGAAGGTTAAGGCAGAATTAGGTACTATTGCTTTCTTCCCTCATTTAAATTAACAGGATTTTAGATGTCACATCAAGGTATGCATACATGGTTTAAAAGCATCGGTCCACTATAGTACTTCTCTCTGTAGACAGCTTATTTACTCCATCAGTCTAAATACTGCAAGCCCTCCAACTTGGACAATCTGATTCATTGGTATAAAAATCATGCTGCTGCTACTAAACCATAAGGAAAGGCATGGATTTATCAGGAATTCAGCATTTCAGACAGGATTTGGGTATTTCAATGGAATTTTTGCCCCCTACATCATATATATTATTTATACTTTATCAAGAAACATATTATTGTCACCTTTTAAAACATTAATAGAAAAATGGTTACCTGTAACGCATTTCAAAGATCAGTAATGTGCATGGATGTAAAGTGGTTATAACCAGTCCTGTCAAGTCTTTAGATAGCCAGATTATAGCCTTCTCTATCCCTAGGAGCAATAAACTGAATCAAACTGACTCCAAAGGGTCTCACAACCCTCACACTAAAGAAATATACATAATAGGAAATATATAAGGCTCTAATCTTGCAAGGAGCTCCATGCAAGTGGACTCTTGCATCCCACCATCCTTCTCCCTTTTTGGTTGGTGTAAGTCTTCAATCTTCTTAGCATATGCACAATGTGCCTCAGGTAGCACGTGACCAGGATTCATCATCGAATTTGGTCCGCTGGTTGGATCATTAGCTTCTGCAGCCTGGGCTGGATACTGACAGAGAGTGCGACATGAACATTGATCTTTAGCAAAAAGGAAGAACTACAAATGAACTCTTTAAAAACACGAGAAATCAAGATTTTCCAGCTCTAGCTGTGAAGACAAACACCAGTGCAAAGCCACTTAGGGCTTAGAAAATTATATTAACCCAGTTACATCGCTCGGAGGTGTGAAAAATCCACACTCCTGAGAGATGTAGTTAAGCCAACCTAAGTTCCCTACCCCATATAGGACAGCATAGACTCATAGACTTTAAGGTCAGAAGGGACCATTATGATCATCTAGTCTGACCTCCCGCATGATGCAGGCCACAAAAGCTGACCCACCCACTCCTGGAATAATTCTCTCCCTTGACTCAGCTGTTGAAGTCCCCAAATCATGATTTAAAGACTTCAAGTCGCAGAGAATCCTCCAGCAAGCGACCCCTGCCCCATGATGCGGAGGAAGGCGAAAAACCTCCAGGGCCTCTGCCAATCTACCCTGGAGGAAAATTCCTTCCCGACCCCAAATATGGCGATCAGCAGAACCCCGAGCATGTGGGCAAGATTCTCCAGCCAGACCCACATTGACCATTGATACTAATTACCAGCAATGGCACGTTATTGACCTATTGACTAAAATCACGTTATCCCATCAAACCATCCCCTCCATAAACTTATCAAGCTTAATCTTAAAGCCAGAGAGGTCTTTCGCCCCCACTGTTTCCCTCGGAAGGCTGTTCCAGAACTTCACCCCTCTGACGGTTAGAAACTGTCGTCTAACTTCAAGCCTAAACTTCCCCACGGCCAGTTTATATCCATTTGTTCTCGTGTCCACATTAGTACTGAGCTGAAATAATTCCTCTCCCTCCCTGGTATTTATCCCTCTGATATATTTAAAGAGAGCAATCATATCCCCCCTCAGCCTTCTTTTGGTTAGGGTAAACAAACCGAGCTCCTCGAGTCTCCTTTCATACGACAGGTTTTCCATTCCTCGGATCATCCTAGTGGCCCTTTTCTGTACCCGTTCCAGTTTGAGTTCATCCTTTTTAAACATGGGAGACCAGAACTGCACACAGTACTCCAAATGAGGTCTCACCAGTGCCTTGTATAACGGAAGCAGCACCTCCTTATCCCTACTAGAAATACCTCGCCTAATGCATCCCAAGACCGCATTAGCTTTTTTCACGGCCACGTCACATTGCCGACTCATAGTCATCCTGCGATCAACCAGGACTCCGAGGTCCTTCTCCTCCTCAGCACAAAGTTGATGGAAGAATTCTACTGCCTCTTGAGTAGGTGTATTTAGTACAACAATGGGAGAACCCATCGCAGTGCTGTAGTGTCTACACTGAAGCACTACAACAGCACAGCTGTAATGTTTTAAGTGTAGACTTAGGCTTGGTCCACACTAGGAAATTAGGTCGGTATAACTACATTGCTCAGGTGTGTGAAAAATCCATATCCCTGAGAGATGCAGTTAAACCAACCTAGCTTGCAGTGCAGACAGTGCTAGGTCGATGAGAGAATTCACCCATTGATTTAGCTAGCACCTCTCGGGAAGGTGGATTACCAACTTCACTGAAGCAGTGCAGCTGCATGGCTGCAGCATTTTAAATGTGGACAAGCCCATAGCTTTATACACACACACACACCACAAATTTCAGACATAGCACCTGTTAGACACAAAAGTAGTGAGCACTGACAATTGCATATTAAGTCAAAAGAGAGCTGCTGTTGCTCATTATCTCTGAAAAATCATCTGATCATTTATGTGGGAGTTAAAAATGCATGAAAATATATGGTTTTACTAAATAATTTGGATATTTTCTATACTTTGTGCACACAGTATGATGAAAGGCTGTAAATCTGAAAAAAAAATCCTTGATCAAAATAAATACCATGTGTGAAGAATGTGGGAGATCTCATTTTTAAAACTTGTGACCCTCAGTTTGATGATTGTGTTGCTTGCTTAACCAGGTGTTAAGTCACTCTTACCTAGTTTTATAGGTCTGTAGGAACCTAAGTCAGTGGCTTCAGATAACACAATCATCAGTACTTAAACAATACAGTTGTGAAATCCTTTGAAGTTTCACCTCTCCCATGCTTTGGATCAACAAGCTGGCTGGGAACCCCTGGGGTGGAAAGTGAGGAATCCAAGCAGAGAAAATGAAACAAGAATTTTGCTAGGGTTTTAAAAAAATTTTAAAAAATAACAACCCTGAAGCTGAGGGGGAGACACAGGAGGCAGGGTCTTCAGGGAAACAGTTGGAACCCCAGTCCCCAGAAGCAGGGGTAATTGGTATAAAGAAACAGAATTTTGCGTCTGACAAAGTGGGTATTCACCCATGAAAGCTTATGCTCCAATACATCTGTTAGTCTTAAAGGTGCCACAGGACTCTCTGTTGCTTGATATAAGAGGGGCTTTGCTAAGCTTTCAGGGAATTGCTAAATTTAGGGAAAACACATGCATGTAGGCCTTTTGTTTTAACACCTCTCTGTGAATGCTGTGTTTCAATGGATAAATATTAGGCTCTGTCTACACTTACAACGGTATGGCTATGCTGCTGCAGCCACGCCATTGTAAGGTGGGCAGTGTAGCCACTCTTTATCGCCAGGAGAAAGCTCTCCTGGTGACAAAATAAAACCACCTCCAACGAGGGGTAGTAGCTTCATCTCCAGGAGCACAACTCCCACCAATGAAGCACTGTCCACACCAGCGCTTTTCGTTGTTAAAAGTTTTATCATTGAGGAGGGTGTTTTTTCACACCCCTGAGCAACAAAAGTTTTAACATTGAAAGTGACAGTGTAGATAGGGCCTTAGTTTTGAAGAAGCAGTTCTAAGTCATTGTATTTATCTACTGGGCACAGCTCCAGTTGGACATGCTGTGAAAACCCAGCTGGTAAACTAGGGTGGCTGAAGCCTGGGGATTTGGTCTGTCAATGGGAGATTCCTGGGATTCCAATGCAGAGATGCAACTCTACCATCACTCAAGAGAGGTCAAAGGTGCAGCTAACCCTGAACCATGACAGGATGTAAATAAATAAAATATTAGAAAGCATAAATCATAAAACTAACAAATGTGTTCCCCCAAAGTGAAAAACAAGATAGAAATAATTATGGAATAATGGACATTCACAAACATGGGCAAAGACTATTCATGTTACTACCATCTATTAATTTTGTTACCGTTATAAGGCTGCAAGGAAGAAAGTTAAAGACCCACAATTTATTAATTTAAGAGCAAAATTCTCTCTCCTAAATTGTCATTGATATTTTTATAGGTTTCTGCTGAAAGGCGAGGCAAATGTAAAATAAATCCTTCCCTGTAAAAATGCAAGTGTTTGCATCTGTTACACAGCAAGCAATATTAGAAATTGTTAAAGTGTCAAAACTGACTAAAACCAGGATAAAATGGCATTAAACTACACTGGGTGCAGTTTAAATACTGTATGAACTCTTCACGCAGAGAATTCTAGCTTATTGAACAAACTTTCAAAGTCCCATTCTTGTATAGTTAGCAGAAAAATAGAGTGCATCCAAGCAGCCTTGTCAAAGTTACTCTCTATAGCCAGGGAACCAGCTATGATAAGGGTTTTACATGGCTTAGCATGATTTAAGATGAAATAGTTTTTTCCCATATTATCTGCTGTTCACCCAGAAAAAGCTTGTTTGATCTAAGTGAATCAAGTGAAGCTGCTTTCCCTTGAATTGTAATGATGAAAGTCATTTTTTATCCAAACCCTGTTAAGCACTGCTTTCCAGCTGATGCATTCCTAGAGATAGAGATGAACTTCACAAACAAAAATATGTTATAAATGTTAAGACTGTAAGTGTGTTTCACTGGAGCCCAGCTAACCACCCCACACAAATCACATTTTTTTTCAAAAATTCTGTTTCTTTAAATTTTCCAGACCCTTTTTGGGTTTTAACAGTTAAAGGATATAGCCAGTTCCCCACTGCCACATAATCCTCCTCTATTCATAAGCTCAGCTGATTTGCACCTCCTGCCCAATCTTAACTTTGCCTCCTTGTTTTGAACTGTGATAGAATTATGCTGTTAATGCAAGCAAACAAAATAGACACTAGGATGGATTTTAAACGGTCAAACTGTAACTTTATTAATCTTAACAACAGGAAGAAGTGCAATCCACCCATCCCCCAGCAAATACGAGAAATTTGATTGTGCTTGGTTTGGGGTTAAATGGCATCACACCATTTAACCAATAAATCAGGATTGTGCCTCTTCCGCCTAACCTCTAGCACTCAACCCACCTCTGAATTCTCTCACTCCTTCTACAAGGGAAAATGAGGATACCACCTCAGCCTATGAAGACTTATGGCCTCCCATACACCCAGCCTACAGGTTAAAAAAAAATCCAGCAGCCATATCCCATGTCTCTTACTCATTTATTTCTGGGTGCTGGCCCTTTCAGCCTTCATCTGCACTGAACACTGGTCACAAATTGCAACAAACTGAACATTCCTATATTACCTCTTCAAATTAAAAATTCCTGTTCTCACTCCTTTTTAACCTAAGACTAAGCCTCTACTATGCTACAAGGCAGACAAACACCTTCACACCTCACCAATTTGGCCCAGAGAGAAAAATTCCTTATTCATCTCAAAAGAGCAATCTGGTCAGACCCATCGGATCCTGGAAATACAGTCTGACAATATCTTAACTATGTGGGAGAGGGCCAGAAATAGCAACAAAGATGGCTGCCAGATGCCCAGGAGGATTTCAAAAGTAGAGGGGGTTTGGTATGAGAGCCAATCAGCCCTCCAGCCCCTCTTGGTTAGTCAATAAGAGGCAGAGAAATCCATCCCCTTCCCTGAGGCATGAGAAAGGGCAATGGGAAGGGAAAGTACACTTGATTATGAGCACTTGCCCTCTCCTCAGGTTTCCAGGGGTGGACCAACTCCCTCCTTCTATTCCAACCAAACCTTCCACCATCACTAAGATTGTGGGGAGGCATGTGTAACGCTGTATGGAATATGCGTGACCATTTATAATATTACTGATACCAATATTACAAAGTTGCAATGAATTTTATACAAGATATGCCATGTAAGATATCAGTGGAAAAGTTATGATTTGCTAAATATGATGTTTGTTTATATGTATGTGTCATCTTTGTATTGTGAGAGTTATAAATATGTGTGGGATATTGATATTTCAAACTTGTGCTGTGTATCTGGGTGACACTCTCAGACGGATTGGCATCAGCACCAACCAGCCTGTTTGATGGCCCATCAAGGGCAATCATCTGTACAATGAACCCATTGAGAGAAGCCAGGAGCTATGCCTATGAGTCAGCAGGACATGTAGGGACATGCCTATGGACAGGGAATGTGTTTGGGATGAAGGATGTACAAGCCACATAACAAAGAATATAAAAAGGCAGCTGCATCACCTCCATTTTGTCTTCAGTCCTGCTTCTTACCTCTGGAGTAACTTTTCTACAAACTGAAGTTTTGAACAAAGGACTGATAGACCCATCCAAGCTCTGGATGTGTTCCAGAGGGACTTTACAAGCCAGCAAACTCACTAATGCTGCTAAAGAACCTGATATATGGACTCTGAAGTCCTATGTATGTATCTAATTGCTTTGACCATTTAACAATTCTCTTCTCATTCTTTTCTTTTATAAAAAACCTTTGGTTATAGATACTAGAGGATTGGCTGGCAGCATGGTATTTTGGGTAAGATCCAAACTAGCATTAATCTGGTAATGTGGCTGGCCCTTTGGGGATCAGAAGAATATTTAGTACAGTGAATAGAATTTTAAGTAACTTCTCACTTTGTCTCCCAATCAGCGAATAGGTCCAGTAGAGATTGGAATGCAATAAAGGGGGCTGTTCCCCCCCCCCCCCAGCTTCTCGATAACCAGTGTGGGGGATCAGGAGCAGTTTTGTGACTGGTTGGTGAATCTAACTATAGTGTTAACCACCAGTTTTGGGAGAATCTGCTCTCCTTTTTGCAACCTGCCCTGACCTTGGCATTTTCAGTGTGGGCTACCCTAGGCACCTCGGGTCATATTTTAGATATAAATTGTTGGATTATATATTGCTATAATAATAATTATCATAATAGATAGTACAGGGTGGTGGAACAATTTTTATAGTGGGGGTGCTGAGAGCCATTGAACCAAACTGTAAATCCTGTATATAATGGAAACCACTTCAAGCCAGGAGATGTGGTAGCATCCCCAGGACCCCTAGTTCCAGCATCTATGAGGTAGTAAAAATACTGAATGAAATATAGTCTCTGGAAAAAAAATTGCAGGTTCTTAGCACCCACTAGCAGCCAGCTCCCTCCTCCTCCTGCCCAGCACCTCCCACCCACCCTCAGCCCTGCCAATCAATTCCTCCTCCTCCCTCCCTCCCCATGCCTCCTGGCCGCCATGATCAGCTGTTCTGCAGCCTGCAGTAGGCACTGTGGGGAGTGGGAGAAGCAGGAAGAGGCAGGACAGAGGCAGGGCACGGGTGGGGTCTTGAGGGAAGAGGTGGAGTGGGGACAGGGCCTGGGAGTGAGCAGGGGTTGAGCACCCCGAGGCAAGGAGGAAGCCAGCACCTGTGGTCTCAAGGCACGTTAAATTATTTCAGAGTTCTGTATATTGCTCAGTGTGTTGCGTTAGTGGGGAGGAATACTTTATGAAAACATTGGAATGATTGATCTGTTTGATGTTATGAAATGTGTTGGTTAAAATGTGCTATAGTTTTATGAAGCGTATGGAAGCAGTACAAGTTTGTATTTAATTATATCAACTGTACTGGGCAACAACTAAGATATGTAGTTTTTTGTAATGAGCAGTGCTGTAAGAATGTGTTAGTATAGGGTGACCAGATGTCCCGATTTTATAGGGACAGTCCCAATTTTGGGGGCCATTTCTTATATGAGCTCCTACTACTCCTCCACCCCCACCCCCGTCCCGATTTTTCACACTTGCCCTTTGGTCACCCTATGTTAGTATGATCGATTACCTGAAATTGATTTCTTGAACAAAACAATAGGATCTTATCTCCCAGTGAGATACCGCAAACTTTTTATACATTTTTCCAAATTTTAGGGGTAAAGTTAAGACTGGACAGGCAACAAACATCAGGTAGGGTGACAATGATGAACGGTTATATGGCAGTTAAGCAGTTAAGGTATCTAGTTACTTCCTATTTCCAAGCTTAAATTAATGGATTTTTTGGTCATTGTTTTGTAAATGGTGTAGGCTTTTTTGGTAATGAAAGTGTAATTTTTCGGCTCATGAACTGGGCTCATAAAACACATTTTCAACTGCAAACCTTTAACTATGGCTTTTATTCATTTCCATTTTTCTTTAATGCATGCCAAAATTCAGTCAGCATGGTATATGATGTCTGTAGAGAAAGCCCTCACACCTCAGAATTTATGCACCCCTCCTTCTACAAACTTTATCAAGCACAAAGAAAGAAGAGGATGGCACTGGAGTTGAATACATGCAGAGCTCACAAATGTCAAAACTGAATTAACACAAACACCCATCATTCAACTTAGAGTTGAGTCAAAGCTTGAGAAACTTCAGCCTCAAAGGAATTTCAGAAAGTTAGGAGCACTGAAAAGTGAGTCTGACAAAAGTTGGAACTCACCTTAATTACATCATACACACATCAAGTGATATGCATGTAATAAATTGCAGAACCATTTCAAACTGCATCACAAGGCATCTATTACCACTAACTGCATTCTCATCCATCTCCACTGGGACATGTCAAGCTTTTACAAACTTCTGAGCAATTTCACAGATACCTGAAATTCCCTCCTTGGCCCTCACAAAAAAATGGGGAATTTCCCCACTCCCCCAAATTATATTGGTTGGAAATGCAATGCGAGCCCTGTGCCAGTGACAAGTTTCAAGTTCCATATCTTGAGAGTTGCTGGTTTCTAAATGAAATAATCCCAGGTTTCCAGTGAGACACTGCACTTGCTTGCTCGGGAAAGTCTTAAAGTATCAGTCCTGAAAATAATGATGTTATATATGCAAAAGCAATTTTAGGTCATTTTCAGAAGTTTCTATAACCTTTCCCTCACAGACCTGTACTGTTGGACATATGGTTAGAGCTGGTCAGTAAATGTTTCTTGCTCCTTTGAAAAATTTCTAGTTTTCAGTGAAAAAAACAACATCCAAACCAATTATTTTTCAGTTGAAAACCAAAATAATTTTAAGTTGTTGAGTTTTGGTTTTTCAACAGAAACTCCCACAAAATTACTTGAAAATGGACATTTCCCAGAGAAATGTCCATTTTGACAACAACAACAACAACAAAAAATTTTCTTCCAAAAAGTACTGAAAAAACATTGAGGGAATAAAATTCAACCAGCTCTACTCGCAGCAGCTATGGCAAGCTGACCTGGCAGGTCCCTCCATGTGATTTGCCCTAGCTACTTGAGAGAGGAACTCTAAGACCATGACTTCCCACAACTCCTACATTCCACTGGAAAAATGAAACTGTCAACAGATAGGGGGAGCATGAGAATGCAGGAGAGAACTTTCAGAGGAAGAGGAACTAGACTATGGGACTAAACTTTTAAAGAGACAGAAATTACCAGAGAATCAACACTTTCAGAGCAAAATGCAATATTTCCTTGCCTTAGATTTCCCTCAATAAATTCTCTCAGCCACAAAGAAAAGAACTCTATGAACTAATAAAACCTGCATTGCTCATACCAGCTGGGAAGAAAGTAAGAGAGCCACTTATTGCCATTTCCTTTTTTTAAACTACTTGAGGTACTCAGATACTATGGTGAGGAGGGCAGATAGACAGATGAAAAATAGCACTAATAAAATGTTTTATATACTTTGTCTGTAAAATACAAGGCAAATACAGAATGCAAGATAATGTTGGGTGCAATAAAGGTTTCGTTGGCACCATCTTAGAGGGTAGAGCTCACTGAAAGTCAATTTTTTCCAGGTATCTTCATTAACAGAGAAAGAAACTAAAACATAACCCCTTCTGGCATAGGTGAACTACTACAGAGGCTGTAACCTACACCTCCTGAACTGCACCACTATCCTTGGAAAACACTAAGCAAAATTACTATGCGCTATCTATTCATCCTACTACATACAGGACAAAATGCCAGTGTGGAGGGAAGAAGGTTATCAGGAAGGTGAACTCTACCTAATCTTAAAGACAAATGGCAATTTATATTTTATAATTCTAGAGGACAACAATATGTGAATTATAGTAAGAAACAAAAAAGCATCAGGGCTAATAAAATTGTTTTACTACTATGAGAAATTATTTTGTTTAAAAATAACAGTAGTCACAAATTAAGAAATATGATTATGTTAAGCAGAATTCAGTCCTATGTGACCTTTCTCATTGATGGCATGGTATGAGTAATCTGTGGAAACACTAGTCTTGTCATATTAAGCGGTCCATGACAGCATTAGTACGGTAGACCTTCAAGGTTTCCGTCATGATAAATGGTTACATTGCGGTAGCACTAGTTAGCATGCAGAGTGTCAAAATCCCTTGAGTCACAACATTCCCACAACCATATATCACTGATTACACTGTAGTAAGGCAAACATAACAGATTTCATTCAAATAAACTGCACAATTGGAAAACTGTTTTAAATTCCATTCAGTAATGAGAGTTGCTTTATTATTTTAGATATTGTAAGAATACAAATTCACTAGATTTCTGGTCAATAAAAAGGCTGCTTTTAGAGTCTATTGAAATGCTAAAACTAAGCTTTCAGGCTTTTGAGGATTTGTGTGTAAATCAAGTTAAAGCTCACAATAGGTAAACTGCATTGCTTTGTATTGTTTCTGTTTAGAAATATTCACAGGCATCTTTGAACCAAATCCAACTTTAGTGAGTGGACTGGAACATAGAATTATCATAAATCCATCAAACATTGAGTTTCCCATTTTTCTGAAGTGATATTTTATGCCTCCAAAATATCTGTATGCAAACTTCCTTTCACTTTTCATGGGATGAAACTCAGCAGCATTGAACAATTTAAAGTTCTTCTGGGAAAAAAAGTATGTACTCTGATTAAAGATCAACAGTATCAAATAAACCTGTTTCAAAACTTACAAACTGAGACATTGCTTTAGGAATTCTGTACTTTATATCCTTGTTTCAGAGAAGCTCCGTAATAAAGGATTGGATTCTAATTCCACCATGCACAGTAAAAGTACTCAAGGAGTAGCCCCACTTTATTCAAAGGGACCACTTCATAAAGTGCTACTCAGTCAGAGTAAAGAATCAGATTTTGGTCTTAAAGATCTAGGCACACTGAACTAAAATAAGCCATAGTGTTTAGAGATAGTTGGAATTTTCCACCTTTCAAGTTTGATTAAATATTTCAAAAAATCAGTTTTCAATGGGGAAGAAAATCCTTGGGAGTTTTCAACCAGTTCTATAGTGGCTTGAAATTTTCCCAGTGATCAGACGAATTAACTGAAATTTTGAAAAACCAGCATGAGATTTAGAAAAATTCCCACTTTTTTTTAAATTTGTGTTTTAATTAATTGAGCACAATATTGACTCTCGTCTCCATACAATTGAAGAGAACATAATACTCCAGGGAAGCACCACACAGTAGTGGAGACTGAAGTTCTTTATTTAAACATTCAAGAACAGCAGCAGTGCAAGATGCCCCAGTCTTGCCAATATGCCTCAACCCTTTCCTAGAGAGAATACTTCTAGGACAGTATCCATGCATAATCCTTGGCTTCTGTGCTGATTCTGCCACTTACAATACCACTGAACACCTGGTGTGGTAGTTTGGGACACGGGCAACTAAAAACTAGGTGGTCAGAACAATTCACCTCACAAAAAACACTGGAACCTCACCAACTGATAAATCTGGACTGGATTTGAAGGGATTGAGTGAAGATCTGTGTATCAGCAGATCCCTGTATGGGATGGGTTAGCAGGTAGTGATGACACACACATTTCTTCTCCCCATCCCATTTGTTAAGTGGCAAAATATAATAGAGCTTGAGACTTTATAAACATTTGAATGGTGCTCCCTCCACTGAGTTTTATTCTTTATATCTTTCAGGGATAGCATGAACTGGTCTCGATGATCAAGGAGGTCTCTTCCAGTCTTATGTTTCTATGTACAGCTGCAGGAGAGGAAAACCACTGCTAGGGAGTCAAGGGAGATGGTATGATGACACGGGTCCCCCACCTGGAAATCCCTAGTCCTCCTATGGATCCCATGAGGTCTGCATATTCTGGAGGCTGCACTCAGTGCTCGTGCCATAAGGTGGAGTGTTGGTAGCCAAGAGGGGGCAGGAAGAATCCCCACCCTACTATAACTCTCTGGGGAAAAATTCACAGGGGAATTTCAGAGTTTCACCCTCTACACCATCTGTTTCTCCCTCTACTGAAGAGAGATGTAATTGAAAAGTCCTTGTTAGAGCTTCCATCTCCTGGAGCTTCCTCTTGTTTTTATATAAACCAAAGGATGGCAATGAAACATAGTTGTACCATCGTGAAGATAGATTCAGATCACAGTTGCTAACTTTCACATGGTAAATAAGCACCCCGACTTTCACAATAAGCCAAAAATCAAGCTAATCCCATTTCAAAACAACGCCAAAATAACCCAATCCCTAAGAACCCCAACACTCTGTGAGACTAGATTCCCCTGGCATGCAGTCTGCGACTGTGATGGGCCCACTTTGCACCCCTGACTCTCTCCCCTCCTTACCCCTGCTTGCCTCCCCTTGCCCCTGCTTGCTGGGAGCCGATCAAAAAAAAAAAGAAGCTACAAGCAAAAGCAACTAGCCAACAAGCAACTCACAAGCCAGTTAAGCCAAAAACAAGTCCAATTTCTGCTTTTTTCCCCCGTGGGTTTGGCATGTCTGATTCAGATGGGAGTCTATGTTTTTCATATACCAAGACAAATTAAATCCAATGTTCTGTAAAGTGAAATATTTTAATATGCTCTAGAATGGAATGGTTCTCGAAATGTTAATTAATATAATTTACACACATCTACAATAGTTTTCATAGCAGTTCAACATTTTCCATGTTCACATAATGAAGCTGACAGATCCAACTCACAGTTGCCTGGCTTTTTATATTTTTATCTACGAGATCTCTTCTTGTCTTACAAATGGTTTTTTCAGCTCTTCTGCTCCCTGTGCTTATGTGCAACTTCCATTATCTGTCAGAAATTAATAAATTGTTCCAAATGAAAAGTGTTTGACATTTTAACTTGTTTGAAGGCTCTCTCTCTCACACACACACACACACACACACACACACACACACACAGAGAGAGAGAGAGAGAGAGAGAGAGAGAGAGCGCAAACCATATTTGTAGCAGTTTTGTACACATTCCCAAAAAAGATGCTTCAAGAACCAGTGTTATCATGGCAATTATACTTTACAAAATAAGATGCAGCTTCTAATCAAGTCAGGCAGCACCTATGACAAAAGATTGCTTTTTTATTATTTCTTTTAAAAAAATATTGCTTATGGATTCTACCTGCTTACTGATAAATTTGACACTATTGGAAAAATAAGGCTGCTGATTTAAGAAAAAAAAATTATTCACATTGGGAAAAGTATACATCATTAACCATTTTCTTGTTTTTAAATGCCTTCCTCATATATTGTACACAGTGCAATTCTGCCACCTAGAGGCCAATACAGAAATGAGGCGTGTGATTTTGCTGTGCATATTTCCCGGACTCATTTAGAGAGCCACTAATTGATACATTTCCTGTCAGGTAATTAAATGCGAATATTTTATGACTCTATTCATATTTGATGTTATACTGCACAGTAGTTAGTAGGCTGCACGAGATCAATGTCAGATAGCAGAATTGCCAGGTGAAAAATTTAGATTTTTATATTATATACATAAACACACACACAAAATTCTCTGCTGTGATGATTACTTTAATCATAAAGGATCCCAAAATACTTCCCATACAGCGAACTTCATTTACTCAAAGGGATAGTGGTAGAATTCCTATAGACATTGTTTCAAACTAGGAGGAATTGTTTAATTTGTGCACATTGGGCGATTTAACCTATCTCCACAGAAGAGGGATTCTGTATTGTACACACAGATGCAGCTGCTTCTGTGGCAGATGGTTACAGCCATTTAGTACACAAAGCACTATGTAGCAGCCTGGGGAGGGGATATTTTGAGCTACTCCACAGCAAACTATTACTTTTAGGAAGACTGTCAAGGGATACAAAATTTCAAAATAAAGTAGGAAAGATCTTAGGATTTCAAGGTGTCATCTGAAAATCCACACAGAGTAATCTGCATAGGACTCAAGTAATTCAGATCACAGGGATGAAGGGCTGATGACTAGTCTTCTGGGATTTGAACCTGTGGTTTCAGGGAGTCTAGGCATATCAAATATTCAGCTTAGACCAATAAACCATCCCCTCTAGGGGGATAAAACAGTAATGCTGAGGTCTCCCATAAAAAGAAGTGCTGAGATACCAAATACTGTATTATAATACATATATATTTCAGTATTTGGAAAAGAAAATACCCATCTATTTTCACAGTCAATAGAATTTAGCCACCATGACTAATAGACTGAACTTAAACATTGTTTTCCTTTAGGCCCCTTATTCCTTTTTACACAGGAGAAAAACCCAGAGACTGCAACCAGCATTAACCCCTTTGGCTCCCGGCCCACACAAAGCTTCCAATTGCTGCTTAGAAAGGCCTGGACAAGAATTCCCTTCAGAGTTTATTAAAGCCATTCCTAAATCATCACTGCTGAATAGCAACAGCCTCACCCTCCTCAGCAACAAGATACTCTTCACTTAACGTGTACAGCCAATTTCATCCAAGGATCTCCAAGTGTTCGGCAAGCATTAATTAAGCCTTGCACTACCCTTATGATATCCAGAAGGCAACTATTGTACCTAGTGGATGGTGTCAGAGAGAAAGGAAACTCAGGCAAAGCACAGAGAAGTTATTTGAGTCCTGGGAAGAAGAAGAAGAGGTTACTCACCTTGGTCAGTAACTGTAGTTTTTCGAGATGGGTGTCCCTCTGTAGGTTCTCCACTCGATAGGTACGTGTGCACCCCACATACTCTCGATCAGAGATTTTCATTAGCAGCGTCCATTTGGCCCATGCATGGGCCAAAGGTATCTTCGTGCCCTGCACCAAGGCTATATCAGGCTGCGTGGGCGAACCACCCCTTCAGTTCCTTCTGCACCACTAAGGGCTTTTCTACACTAGCAGGGGAAGGGGGGATCAATCTAAGATACTCAACTTCAGCTACAAGAATAGCGTTGCTGAAGTTGACGTATCTTAGATCGACTTACCTCCTGTCCTCACGGCTCAGGATCGATGGCCACGGCTCCCCCGTCGACTCCACTTCCGCCTCTCACTCTGGTGGAGTTCCGGAGTCGACGGGGAGCGCGTTCGGGGATCGATTTATCACGTCTAGACGAGACGCGATAAATTGATCCCCGATAGATCGATCGCTACCCGCCGATCTGGCGGGTAGTGTTCACATACCCTAAGACTCAACAGGAACTCCAAAACAAAGGG
The DNA here is from genome assembly GCF_028017835.1 of Emys orbicularis. Taxonomy (NCBI): domain Eukaryota; kingdom Metazoa; phylum Chordata; order Testudines; family Emydidae; genus Emys; species Emys orbicularis. The sequence goes on from NC_088687.1 coordinate 109,530,828, forward strand.
GAAGGTGGTCAGGTAGTGGAGCACCCATAGGGATCCACATCTCAAAGACCTACAGTTACTGCACAGGGTGAGTAACCTCTTCTTTGAGTAGTGTCCCTATGGGTTCTCCACTTGGGATGACTCACGATCAGTATCCCCAGTATGAGGAGGGAACTTCGGAATGGAGTCCATCACATGAGAGAGAACTGCATTGCCAACTGTAGCATCAGACCTGGAGGCATCAACCAAGGCAGAGTGTCTAGAGAAAGCGTGTACTGAAGATGACGTAGCAGCCCTGCAGATTTCTGAAATTGGCTTTCCTTTAAAAATGTTCCTTAGATGTAGATTATGATCTCGTTGAGTGTGCCGAAACACTGGTAGGGGATGAGAATTTTGACAGTCTGGTAGCAAGCCATAATACAATCCGAAATCTATTGAGAGTCTCTGGGGAGAAATGGGATAACCCCTGGATCTATTTGCAATTGAAAGGAACAGTTTATTGGATTTGCTAAAAGGTTAGTTCTGTTCAGGCAGCAGGATAATGCCTTCCTGACATCTAGAGTGTAGAGAACGGTCTCCCGGCTGGAACTATGCAGTTTCAGCAAGAATGCTGGCAGACATATGGTCTAATCCAGATGAAATTCTGAAATCACTTTAGGGAGAAACCTGGGATATGGCCTTAAAAACACCTATTCTTGTGAGACATTGTAAATGGGGAGTCTGCTATTAACACCCCAATCTCTCTCGGGGCTGAGGTAATTGCCACTAGGAAGGCTGTTTTCCTTGATAAGTTCAAGAGGGAGCAGGTGGCCACTGATTCGAATGGGGGCTTTGTAAGGCTTTCAAAAACCAAATTCAGGTACCAAGGAGTAGGAACAGGTTTCAGAGTAGCAGCCGTGTTAGTCTGTATCCGCAAAAATAACAGGAGTACTTGTGGCACCTTAGAGACTAACAAATTTATTAGAGCATAAGCTTTCGTGGGCTACAACCCACTTCTTCGGATGCATATAGAGTGAACCATATATTGAGGAGATATATATACACACACATACAGAGAGCATGAACAGGTGGGAGTTGTCTTACCAACTCTGAGAGGCCAATTAAGTAAGAGAAAAAAAACTTTTGAAGTGATAATCAAGATGGTTCAGTACAGACAGTTTGATAAGAAGCAAGTGTGAAAATACTTACAAGGGGAGATAGATTCAATGTTTGTAATGGCTCAGCCATTCCCAATCCCTATTTAGCCCTGAGTTGATTGTGTCTAGTTTGCATATCAATTCCAGCTCAGCAGTCTCTCGTTGGAGTCTGTTTTTGAAGTTTTTCTGTTTTAAGATAGCCACCCACAGGTCTGTCAAAGAATGGCCAGACAGGTTAAAGTGTTCTCCCACTGGTTTTTGAGTATTATGATTCCTGATGTCAGATTTGTGTCCATTAATTCTACGCAAAAGAATTAATGGACACAAATCTGACATCAGGAATCATAATACTCAAAAACCAGTGGGAGAACACTTTAACCTGTCTGGCCATTCTTTGACAGACCTGTGGGTGGCTATCTTAAAACAGAAAAACTTCAAAAACAGACTCCAACGAGAGACTGCTGAGCTGGAATTGATATGCAAACTAGACACAATCAACTCAGGGCTAAATAGGGATTGGGAATGGCTGAGCCATTACAAACATTGAATCTATCTCCCCTTGTAAGTATTTTCACACTTGCTTCTTATCAAACTGTCTGTACTGAACCATCTTGATTATCACTTCAAAAGTTTTTTTTCTCTTACTTAATTGGCCTCTCAGAGTTGGTAAGACAACTCCCACCTGTTCATGCTCTCTGTATGTGTGTGTGTGTATGTATATCTCCTCAATATATGGTTCACTCTATATGCATCCGAAGAAGTGGGTTGTAGCCCACGAAAGCTTATGCTCTAATAAATTTGTTAGTCTCTAAGGTGCCACAAGTACTCCTGTTATTTTTAAGGAGTAGGAACATTTATCTGTGGGAAGAGATTCCCCAAGCCTTTCATAAATCTTGCAGTTGTGGGGTGAGCAAAGAGACAGAAACCTTCAATAGTAGTACGAAAGGCTCCAGAGCCGCCAGGTGAACTTTGATGGAATTGAGGGACAATCCCGATTTCTTATGCTGTAACAGGTACTCCAGAATGAGAGGAAGCAGGGCAGATTCAGTAGCAGCATTGTGGTACTCGCATCAGTGACCAAATCTTGCCCACTTTTAGATGTCAGTATTTCTGGGGGAAACTTTTCTACTATTTAATAGTACATGTTGTACCTCCGCAGAGCAGGATGACCATAGCCCCATGAACCATCGAGGAACCACACCTTGAGGTGAAGAATACTCAAGTTGGGGCATATCAGGCCTCCTGAGAAAGGAATTGAAAGACAGTTGGAACATCTATCCGAGGATAGAGAGCAAAGTGAAACTGGTAAGGGAATCATGCCAGCCCTGACCACATCAGCGCTATTAGGATGACTCCAGACTTGTCCTCTAATGGAGGAGCTCCCAGAGAATAGGAGGGCGACAGCACCAGGGATGTAAAGGTATCCACAGACTGAGAGGTTCTTGATACCAAGAGGTGCTCTGTGCCCACTAACAATGGAGACTGTGGTTCAGCATTTGCCACTAATTCCCTCTGGTATCTGAAGTCCTGCAGTACCAAGAGATGTTGTAATACCAAGTGTTTGTCCTTATCTGATGGTAACAGAGCCTTAGGGTGCTTCGGGACTGGTGCTGATGATGTTGAAGGCTTACACAGTACCATGGCACTTGGTAAGGGTATCAAGAGTGGAGTCAGAGATGAAGGTACTGTTCCTCCATGTTTGGTACCATCCCCAGACAATGGTACCAAGGTCTTTCCAGAGCCCAGTTTGGTCTTAGAACCATGGTGTGCATCCCCTATACCGGAAGAGCCTTTCACGTCTACAGTACCAAGCCTTGAGGAAGACCTTTCAGAGGCTGTAGATCTGGCCAGAGACCAAGGTCTTTTTGGGGGGAATCCCTGCAAGGGGAACTAGATCTCCTCTTTCAGGAGGCTTTAGAGGAGGGCTCTGGGGATTTCTCTTTCCTAGGAGAATGCTGCACCAAGATGGAAGGGGCACTAGATGATCCTGGCAACTGACATCCAGAGGGGTCCTTACCTGGTTCCGAAGTGGAGTAGGGGAAACAGTCCATCATGAGGAATTGAAGTTTGACTTCCCAGTTCTTCCAACTCATAGATTTCGGGACTAGGCAGAAGTTGCACTTCTGCGGCATGTCCAATTCGCCCAGGCAGCAAACACACTTAGAGTGTCTGTCACTGACTGGGATTGCCTTTTTACAGGAGAGGCAGCATTTGAATCCTGGTGTACCAGGCATGCCCTTCACAGGGAGAATTTCCCCAGTGGGAGTCTCTAACCAGAAAAAAAAAATTTTTTTTTAAACCAACAATCCTCCCTTCCTCCCTACCTAACTAGAAGCTCCAAAACTACCATGGTAGGCAAGAAACAAACACACTAGTTTCATCTTGGGCCGAAGCCCGAGAAACTGAGAGGATGGTTTGCCCACACAGCCTGATATAGCCTCAACACAGGGCATGAGGATACCAACAGCGCATGCACGGACTGAACGGATGCAGCTAATGAAAATCTCCAATCGAGGGTACATGGGGCACATGCGCCCACAAAGAGTGGAGCATCTACAAGGACACTACTCAAAGAAGAACCTTGAGTAGAAACAAACACTCCCAACTACATATATACATATTGAGAAATTTAGAGGTGTTGTGGTCATATTTTGTGCATTGTTCAAAACCTATTTTAACAAAAAAGCCAAACATTTTGCATTTTCATGCATTTCATCATTTATATTTTAATTAGGTTTAACTTACTCCATCTCTTTCTCCCATCATCTCTTTCCTTTTCTGCTATGTTGTCCCTCATCTGGCATTTTCCATATCCATTTCCCTTCAAACTAGTTTGTCATCATCCTTTTTCTTCTCGCTCAGTGTTTTCTCCCCTCCCGGCCTCAGACAACCTTACCTTCCTTCAATAATCACTTGCCTCTCTCTCACTCCCTATCCTCCTATCTAAATCCCCCATTTCTCCTTTGTTCTCTCTTCTACACCATCCCACCATCTCTCCCTCTTTCCTTCCATTACCCTCAATTTCACCACCTCCTCTGCTCTGCTCACACAAAACTCTCTGCCATTAGATTACCCTCAGACACCTATGGGTCTCCCATAGCCACTCCCTCATACATCCACACTTTCTGTCCCACCCTCCACTCACACCCACCATTGACTAAAACTCCCTGCTCACCCACACTCCTTCCCCTCATATGGCCATGCATTCAATACGCACTCACTTCTCCTACAAACACCATGCACCCCACACTCAGCCCCGTTACAGTCCAACCTACCACCTTACCCATCCACATTGATAAACCCACCACTCATCCATCCACACTCCTATTCTCTCACTTCCTGTTCCCTGCAAACACACCACCTCCTCAGACTCATGTACCCATAGCTCATCTAAGCAACCACCAGAATCAAGCACCCCATTTCTTATGGGTCCCTGAACCAATCCTTTTTCTAGACATTTCATGACCTTCCCAAAGCCTTCCCCATTTTGGGTGCATCACATTCCCCCCACCTCCTGGTCTCATGCTCCCCAGCCAGGCATCTCTACCAGACTTATCATAGGAACACACACACACTCTCCTCCCCAACCCTTGACCCCCATTGCACACTTCCCACCTGCATCCCCTTGTCCCAGCAGTGGTTTTAGAGGGAACAGATGGAGAAAGAAGCTCTGCTTCCTCCCCTGCCCACAGCCCCCTGCAGAGTGGACGGAGTGTGTGTTTTAAGACATACACTCACAGTTACAATTGTATTTTCCTTTATTGTTTGTTTTTTGTACTGTGGTAGCTCCTAGGGTCCCAATCATAGATCAGGGCCTCTTTGTAGTAGGTGCTTTGTGAATAGGTTGACCAGATGTCCTGATTTTATAGGGACCGTCCCGATTTTTGGGTCTTTTTCTTATATAGGCTCCTATTACCCCCCGCCCCATCCCGATTTTTCACACTTGCTGTCTGGTCACCCTATCTGTGAGCATGTAACAAAAGGACAGTCTCCGCACCAAAGAGCTTAAAAGCTAAACATAAAAGACAGCAGGTGAATGAACAGATTGGGGAGCACAAAGTAACAATCGGACACTTAACAGGTTTTTTAACCACTTGCGCTCTGAACTAGAATCAAACCTTAGAGCACTTTTAAAGGTCAAGTGGCACCAACGTAGCATTATGCACCAGTGCAGCTTAGCTGTTCTTTTGGAACATATGGAGCACCATTAGTGCAAGCTCCAGTACTGGAAACATGCCATAGCCTTAACAGAATGCATGTATAATGCATGTAAAATGTTAATATCCTGAGTTAATTAGCACTGATGATGGAAACCCACAGAAATCTTCACCTCTTCTTTCTGCAGTCTTCATTAATTCAGACTAGTTGTAAAGGAATAAATACTCATAATGGACACCACAATGAATATAGAATAAATACAATGCATCTTTAACTAATACAAACTCTTACAACCATTTGGTGTTTGGCTCACTTATGCTTCGTAATCTTCATGGCCTCCTGTTCCATGTATCCCAAACCATCAGCATGTTTTGGATTCTCTCCCCTCCTATTGCCCAACCTCCATTTTTCTAAAACGTAATGGGTGTTTGTTTTTTAAACACTACTTACTATTTTTATTCTCTATTTTCTGTTATATCCTGGTTACTTGATTTTAGATTTGGTGCATTATCTTGCCCTCTCTTTTTTTAAACAAGAGAATAAATTAGAAGTTCTGCAATTGTGATGCAGAATACAGAGTGGTCATACAGAGCAGCTTGGACATTAGCACTTATTTTGCTGAAACAGCATTTAGCCACTGAACAAGGGTTATCCTCTTGAGTGCTAAGTATCATTACTGAAGGGTTAAAATCCATGTGCATTTTATATAACAACCTGGTATATGGATTGTGCCAGCTCTTTTTCAGACCCAAAGTCCAGAGTTTGGTCAAGAGACCAGAGGCCTAGCTAATAGCGATCAGCTAAGAGAAAGCTGGGGTAAACAAGATAACATTGCCTTTGCTAAGATTTGCTTGGTCAGTAAAAATGCCAGATGTTGAAGCAATAACTGAATAATTATGTTTCATCCAATGTTTCAGATTGAACAAAGGATCCCTGTTCCTATTGTGTCAGTCTCTTCTGTAGGGAACGTTCTTCCCACAGATCCAACCTTGAGTTTATGAAAAATTGGCACGTTGGTATAAAGATATGGCATCCTTCCACCTCCCTTTCACAGGGACCAATGCCCTACCTTAAGACATAAAGAAGACAATCTGTATTATCATATCCTTTCACTGTTTCTTTGCTTTAACCCCTAGGAATGTACCTGTTGGACAATCAAAGGAGTTGCTCCATTCCTATGGACCCCAAATCAGAATTCAACATATATATTTTATATTAATAACATTATCTCAAAGTATTAATTAAATGTTAACTTGCTAACTTGAGACCATGGGCGGAGACATTATGTAACCTTTTAACCATTGGCTAATGTGCTATCTTGTCTTGCTGCAAAACCTATCCCGGGGTGTGGAACTGCCTACCCCGTCACTTTCCCCCGCCCATGGAAAATCTATATATTCTATTGTAATCAATTGATTGACAGTGTCTCTGTGCCTAATAAGCCAGGTGACACTCCGCCAGCGCTGTGTGTAATAAACTCCTATGCTTGACCTCTACACGGTGTGGATTTATGTCCAAAGGCACTTTTAAGGATCTTTATAAATATTCATTTGAACCTCTGCATCCCTGTGAGGTAGGTAATTTTCTCCATTTTCCAGAAGAGTTAAGTGACTTGCTCAAGGCCACACAGTGGCAGAGCCAGCACTATAGCTCCTCCCAACTCCCTGCTCTGTACTTAATCCACCCCCCAATGTTTCCTATTCTCCAGCATGACAAGAGGTCCAGAGGTACTGTATTGATAAGTGCAATTGAGGTGCCAACATATATCTAAGTGCCCTGGATCAGCACAATAAACCTCAATTTAACATTACACTTTAAGGATAACTCCCTTCACAGCTCCACTGACACCTTGTAATAAATGTTGTTCTTATTCAATGATTTCTAGTATAGCGCCAAGTCTAGTGAGAGATTTTTACCTTCAATGTTCTGAATAGAGGCTTTCAGAAAAACCTCAGAAGGGGTTAAAATTTTGTTAAATTATATTTCTCTCAATTTGACATAAAAAGAGCGGTGACTGTATCAAGGCACTTTGGTTTGCATAAAACAGTAATTAGTTGTAAGATTAAGGCTTCAAATAGTTAGAAATAAATGGTAGTTTAAATTTAGAAAATCCAACATGGCTGACCAAAATGGCAGATATGGGGATGATGTAGTGGAAGATTCCATCTCTGAAAGATACTGAGTGGCATAGTGGAAAATTTCATTAACTGACAAGGAATGACTCAGCAGAATCTTCTAAAATCCAAGATGGCGCCGGGGTGGGGCTGTTCTACCCAAAAATAGGGTTGTCATCATGGGGCAGGGCTGAGAAGCTGGAAGCTGATTACGCTCTCAGGCTCAGCCAACCAGTATGTAAGGCAGACAGCTAGCAGGCTGAACTTGTAGATGGTTTGGAGGAGAGCAGAAGCTGCAAGACACCTGCAAAGAAGAAGCTACCTGGAAACTAGCCACCTGCAAGAAGCCTCAAGCAACAGAAGCAGCAGCAGCAATAGAACCCTGATATTGCCTTGGCAACAGCTGCCATAGCAACTCAGCCAGCAGTCTTTGCCCGCAGCAGCTACCAAATAGTCACAGTGACCAGCAGGCTTCCGTATCGGTCACCAGAGGGCAGCTTTCACCTCAGCAACAGCAGTCTCTCTCTCGTAGCAGACAGCGCCTCCTTTTGACAGATTAGAAGGACCCTATTGACGATTCAGAGGGATCTAAAAATGGTAGAAGTAAGTGTAGTCTCCTATTCACTATCAAGGAATGTATGGGTTTCACTTGTAAATAAAGCTGAATGCCTGTGGTCTGAATGAAGATCTTCCACTACCCATCCGATAACTGCCTGACCAGCGCTTATTGGATGTTGGATATTAAATGTTAAAAGTCAAATATTAAATGCTAGTGTTAAGTGCATGGTTACATTATTATATGTTATATAGTCTGTCTTTTATTTGCTGCGCCACCATAATTATTTCAACTGTAAATCTATTGCATTTTGTTCTGTTCTATATATTTTCTTGTTTTTCTAAAATACATTGTAATGACTTGTTTCTTTAAAAAAATAATTCTTTTGTTTTCAAAGAATTACTGCTTGTGTGTCTATTCTTGAGCAGAAGGCTATATCTGTGTCATTTCGGAGGGTTAGCAAGACTAGCTTGCTCTGGGGAGCCCTCTGGAGGTCAGCCACAAACCCCCAGTAACACTCTGGCAATTCCTTTAGGGCGGGCCACAACCTGGTTACCCTTTTGTTAAATTATTGATGGGCTAAGTGCTATTTAATAGAGCCCAACACCAAACTTGTAGGTGACATAATTAGTGTCTAAAATCTTAGGATAACACAAGTGCACAGGTTGGGTCAAGAAGAGATGTGTCCTCACTACAAGTTATTGCCTAAATGCATTAGTGGGAGTTTATCCTGGGCTCTAGCACTGGCCGGTTTCAGGGACGTCCCCCACTGTGCAAGCTTTATCAAAATATTTTATAGCAAATTACATACATTTACAAAACTTAGTAAACCATAGTGGAACACACAAGATGGCAAGAAGAAACATCTTAGCTCAAGGTGGGTGGGAGCAGATAGACGGACATCCGACAATGCAGTATGAAGCATTTTGTCAACATCATTGCTGTGAAGTTTGCCACGCTTATGCGGTTTCATTAGGCTTCATGGAATGGGTTGAGTTACTCTTGGTTGAGTGCTATTGAATAAAGGTCCTCAACACAGATGAAAAAAACTCATCAGTGGCGATCTAGCCAGAGTGACCAAAAATGGAATGAGTAAGGCATTGGTAAGGCACTGATAAGGAACAGGTTGAGGAAGATTGCCATGTCAGTTCCTGTGCTTTGGCAGTTCTACAGCAGAGAGATTGTGGTAGAAAGAATGGCTCCTTAGTGCTTGCTAAAATTTCATCTCAGGAAGCAGCTGCGAGAACCACTTTGTTAAGCAGCTCACCTCCATAGTGTGAGAGAAGTCAACCATGTGAAAAGTAGTCATTTGTCTAAAGGTTCATCAAGCAGACTCATTGGCATTGCATACAGGAAAACATGGACCAGAGCAGAGAAGATACATTTGCTAGCAGGATGACAATGCATCCCTATGCATTTTATTGTTGGGGAAAACCAATGCAGCACCTCAGCTCTGTACAGAGGGATACAGAATTTCTTTAGAAAAGTCTCCTGATCTAGAGTGTTGTGAAGTGAAAATGAAGTTATGCCCTTCACTAAAGAATACACAAATAAATTGCAGTGCTTGGGCCTTGCAATTGAGAGTCATTTCCTAAATATTTTTAGATGCTTGATTGTATGGCATTATTGAGTATACAGAAAACAGGTTGAAAGCTCACATAAAACACTTCTGATGCAGCGTTTTCTGCAGATTTTAAGTGAATCTCAAGGAAGCTTGAGATTTTAGTTGGCCCTGAAATTACATAGTAACAGATGCAGAAAGGAGTTTAATAATAAAAAAAAATAATCACAGTATTGAGAGTGTAGGTAGAGTACAACTTTCCATAAAAATGGGGATGTTCTTCCAAATTAGCAGTTCTGGGCTAGATCCTCAGCTGGTGTAAATCAGCATAGCATAGCTCTATTTAACTCACTGACATCAGTGGAACTACTCTGATTTTATACCAGTTGAGGATTATTCCTTTTTCTGTAATCTTTCTAGTGTCCCAGTCAATTTATTAAATACAATGGGCAATCCAAGACTGGCAGCATGAAAACCCGAAAATAAGTTTAAGCTTTGATTCCCCTATTACTCCTCCTGGTCGGTGGAGTTTAAAGAATCATAGAACCTTAAGGCAACAAGGGGCCTAAAGAGTCCAGCCCATTATTGAATGCAATGAGTCGATTTCAGACAAATTCTCTGATTTGTCAAGGTCGTTTTGAATTCTAATCCAAAGTACTTGCAACCTCTCCCAGATTGGTGTCATCCATAAATTTTATAAGCACACGCTCCAAGTCATTAATGAAAATATTGACTAGTATTAGACCCAGGACAGACCCCTGCTAACCCCACTAGATACGCCCTCCTAGTTTTACAATGAGCCATTAATAACTACTCATTTAGTATGGTCTTTCAACCAGTTATGCACCCACTTTATAGTAATTTCATCTAGACCACGTCCCTAGTTTGCTTATGAGAATGTCATGTGGGCCTGTGTCAAAAGCCTCACTAAAATTGAGATTATATCATGTTTACAGATTTCCCCCCTTCCCCATCCACTAAGCAAGTAATCCTATCAAAGAAGGAAATTAGAATAGCTTGGCATGATTTGTTCTTGACAAATCTATGCTAGCCTATTACTTATAATCCTATTATCCTCTAGGTGCTCACACATTGATTAATAATTTGTTCCAGTATCTTTCCACGTATCAAAGTTAGGCTGACTGGTCTATAATTCCCTAGGTCTTCTTTGTTCCCTTTTTAATGATAGGTACTATGTTTGCCCTTCTCTTCCCATGGCCGTACCAATCACAGCTAGCTTCTTGGGTGTTGCCTTTGAGTGACCAAACCAGGTACCTTTTTGCCCTCCTTCTGACTCTCACCAGTTATCAACAATTTGATTTCCTTGTCTTCCAAGAGTGACTACCCCAAGGATAATCTCAAACATGCTTTTAGATGTAAAATGCCTTGAAATGTGTTAAAGTTAGTGTTGCACTCATGAGTAGTTTTCCGTGAATGGACATTGATGATGCATTTGCATGCCCAAATCAGATGTATGCAAAAGTGTGTGTAACTGAATGTTACTATATGCACATGCTAAACTGGACCTGTGTGTGGGTTTAGCCTTCCCCTATTGAACTCCACTTGCAACAGATTGGTACTTAAAGGGTTGTATATATTCAAGGTCCCTTGAATTCAAATGTCTAATGTGTACTGTCAATTCTCTATTTTGAAATGAAAAGTTAGTTACTAAATGCATTAATGTATATGAAGTGCACAAATGCTACCTTGAGGAGCACCTCAGAAGAGCATTTCAAATAACATGAAATATTCTAGTTTTATTTAGGGCTCAGGAAAGATGTATGTAGCAACGAACAAAGGCCTCCATTTGCCAAACCAAACCAAGTAAAACTGAAATGTACAGTAGCCAAAATAGGATAAAACGGTATTTAGAAAGCAGGACACAGGAACAAGCTGAGCGAGTCATGGTGCCCTTGTAAAGCTTTTTGATTGGGACTCATGGCTGCAAACCCAACATTAGGTCTTCCATTGACCTCAAACTCTTATGCGATGCCATAGTGGGGACTGAGGGCCACTTCTACAGGGGGATAAATCAGAAGTGTGTTCACAAAACTAGTTTTAGTTTCTGGAGGTAGTTAGAAGGAAGTCGGATGGGAGTTTTCCTTTTAAATCTGCAGCGTAATCCAGCCAGAGCTATAATAAAGAGAAAGAAGATGTCTTGATTCTCTAGAAGACCTAGGTCATCACTAGAGAATTCAAGTTTGCTTTGCACTGACATATTACATACCATGTTCCACAGGATTATGAGTAGCAGTCACTACTAGCCCTTCTACCTATCTGTGCTGAGGTGAGCCCCACATCACAGTGGCCCCCTGAAATTCCAGACTCAGTAGCATTGTCCAGACCTAACAGAATGCTGTTCCTCACCAAAGACAGTTTAGGTTATCAGGAACATTATCTGCAAAGATGGGTTGCTGAGGAAGAAAGATACAAACAGTTCTTAAAATGGCAATGGTAAGGAATAAAGCCAAGAGCTAAAGTAACCTCTGTGCCTATTCCTCAAGATCAAAGGACAGCCAAAGCCAAGCCAACCAGGAGTCATTCCACAAAGATCAAGTTAATTCATTAAGGCAGGAAAGAATAGACAATAATTGAAGCTGCTAGGAATTCAAATAATGGGAACAGAACTTCTAGAAGATTCAAGCTGGTTCATAGTTTTAACACCTTCTTCCATGCTTCTCACCACCTATCATTAATTTCTAGCACAGGCCTAGAAATTTCTAGCTACCAAATGGTTGGATATGTTCCTTGTCCTCTAGCTGCAGTGCTGATGTACTGTACTTAACCTATTCACAAATAATTTAATCAGAAACTTTAATAAGTGAAACCATCTTTCCCCTTCATTTTTAGCATGGAAAATAGTTTAATTGTTAGAAGACTCAGATTTCCCTAATGCTTTCCTTTGTGATTACCTCTAATATTGTACACTGAGCCTGTAGCATTAAATCAGCAGATATTTGTAGTGCTTCACTGATGCTACCCCCTCAAAAATAAAGGAAACGGCACGCACTTCAAAAAAGCGCATAAGTGCGGGAACAATTTGTTTAACTTCCAAGTCTTTTTGTTCAGATGAATGTTTGTCTTTCCCCAAAGAGGGAATACAGAAAGGATTAAAAATCTCTCACAAACAACTTGGAAACCAAGCCAGCCTCCTGGTTTATATTACTTTTTGTAAAGGAGCCCATCATTAGATGTGCATACTAATTTTCCCTTGAGAACAGAACAGCAGCATTATCAACTAAGTTGAAGATTTTTAATGTATTTGTGACCCAGCTGTCCAATCAAAATGTGTGAATTACAGTGCTGCCTCTTCCATTGATGTTCATAGTTTTAGAATAGATACTGGCATACACAATGTTTAAGAGATGATCATCATCTTTAGAAGAAGGGGAATGTACATCCCCTTCTCCCTCTGAAGCAAAAGGGGAAAATTGCCATTTGGTCGTAATGCACAAAATAACTCTCAATCTCTTCGATAATGGATTCATCCAGGGCTCCCCTGAAAGATAGGACACTAGAGTTTTGTTAACTACAGTAGGCAGAGGATCTAAATTACTCTTTGCAGCTCTAGCAAGTAAGTTAGTGCGAAGTAAAGCTGAAGTATTGCCATTAAAAACCTCAGTATAACTGTTTGGTGCATGAGGTAGAAGGAAATGGCTGGCAGAAGCCAAAGAGAAGCAGAAGCTTGGATGAACATATTAGATGCACTTCTTTCAAGCAAGTATGAACATGCCTTTAGTTGAAGCAGCATGTGTCAACAAATAGCTAACACCCCCCCCCCCCAGATTGGTAGGGAGTGAGTGTATAAAAAGATTTCAGAAAACAGAATGAGCACACACTCTCAGAGGGCACTGTGAAAGAAGATGCAAGGAAACTTTCTTCCAAGGAACACTAGAAAATGCAGAGGAAGCTAGAAGGAGCAGGGACTGACAAGCAGAGTAGGGAAAGTCATACTGTTGCCAAAAAATCAAACATAATTCTGGGATGTATTAGCAGGGGTGTCAAAAGCACGACACGAGAAGTAATTCTTCCACTCTATTCAGCACTGATGAGGCCTCAACTGGAGTATTTTGCCCAGTTCTGGGCATGACACTTCAGGAAAGATGTGGACAAATTGGAAAAAATCCAGAAGACGGCAACAAAAATGATGAAAGGTCTAGAAAACGTGATCTACAAGGAAAGATTTAAAAATGAGTTTGTTTAGTCTGGAGAAGAGAAGATTGAGTGGGGGCATGCTAACAGTTTCCACATATGTAAAAGGTTGTTATAAAGAAGAGGGTAATAAATTGTTCTCCTTAACCACCAAGGACAGGACAAGTAATAGGCTTAAATTGCAGGATGGGTGTTTTAGGTTAGACATTCGGAAAAATTTCTGAACTGTAAGAGTGATTAAACACAAACAAATGACCTGGAGAGGGTTGTGGAATGTCTGTCATTGGAGGTTTTTAAGAACAAGTTAGACAAATCACCTCTCAGGGATGGTCTAGATAATACTTAGTCCTGCCTCAGTGCAGGGGACTATACTATATGACCTATACAGGTCCCTTCCAGTCCTATATTTCTATTTAAGCTCTAGCATAAAATCATAGTGTAGCAAAAATGATTAAGGGTATGGAACAACTTCCACATAATGAGTGTAGCAGTGTAGCAGATCAGGATGATCAAGGATGATCCAGGGAACAAAGGCTCAAACACACAATCCCAACTGACCCAGTAACTGAAATAACTGAAAACAACTGAAATAACCTGAAAGAGAAATAAACACACAAAGCCAAATAAATTGACTCACCCCAAAGTCAGTACTTGCCCCTTGTTCGTTCAGCAGGGGAATCTTTCTCCCCCTCTCAAAATCCCGTTTGCAGTTCCGTTCACTAGCCTAGTAGAAGGGGTTGGAGTTCAGTGGGTCGCCGACTGCAGCACTGCTCTACCAAAAGTGGCATCGTCTCTGGCCTGCTGTGTAATGACATAGTGCTATGTAAAGGTGTGGATTGACGATCACGTCGCTGCCCTGCCACTTGTGCCAGGAACGCCGCTGAAGATGCCTGCGCCCTTGTGGAGTGTGCCATCAGCGCGGGGGCAGGTATCTTTGCTAAGTCATAGCATACCTGGATACAAGACATGATGCAAGAAGAGATCCTTTGGGACGAAACTGGAAACTCCTTCATCCGCTCCGCAATTACAATGAAGAGTTGAGTTGATTTCCAAAATGGCTTTGTTCTTTCCATGTAGAAGGTTGATGCTTGTCTGACATCCAAGGAGTGGAACATTTGTTCCCGGTTGCTAGCGTAGGGCTTAGGAAAAAAAACACAGGAAGAAAAATTTCCTGGTTCACGTGGAACTGCACCTTGTCCTTCTAGAAGACCCAATATGGGGGCTGAGAAGTTAAGGCCTTAAGCTCAGACACCCTCCCGGCTGAAGTTATAGCCACCAATAATGTTACTTTCCAGGAAAGGTAGAGAAGAGAGCATATTGCTAAGGGCTCAAAAGGAGGTCCCATCAGCCTAGAGATCACCAGGTTGAGATCCCATGGGGGAATTGGTTGTCTTACTTGAGGGTACAGCCTATCTAATCCTTTGAGGAAGTGGCCCACCAAGGGGTTAGCGAAAACTAAGCAACCAGCCGAACTGGGATGGAAGGCTGAGACAGTGGCCAGGTGAACCTGTACTGACAATACCAAGAGACCTTGCTGTTTCAGATGCAGCAAATAGTCCAGGATAAAGGGAATCGATGACTGTAAGGGCGGAGTGTCTTTTTGTAATGCCAAAATGGAGAATCTTTTCCACTTAGCCAGATAAGTGGCCCCGGTGAATGGCTTCCTGCTGCCAAGGAGGACTTCCCTAACAAGGTCTAAGACTGTGAGTTCCACGGTTTAGCCACGGAGTTTCCACGCCCTGAGATGGAGAGTCTGCAGGGGCAGGATTATGGGCGTGTCCACCACCCGGTCTAGAAATGTGGTGAACCAGTGCTGGCGTGGCCCCACTGGTGCTATTAAGATAATTGATGTTCCCTCCCTTCTGACCTTTAGCAGGACCTTGCGAACAAGCGGGAAGGGCGGGAATGCATATAGCAGATGGCCCTTCCAAGGAAGAAGAAAAGTGTCTGCGAGTGAGCCCAGGCTGTGATTCAGGAAGGAGCAAAACTGGTGACACTTCCTGTTGTACTTTGTCACAAACAAATCTATTTGGGGAAACATCCACCATTGGAAGATGTTGATCACAACATCCAGGCGGAGGGACCACTCGTGATTGTGAAATGACCTGCTGAGATGATTGGCCAGTTTGTTTTGGGAGCCTGGAAGTTACGATGCTGCTAGATGTATCAAATGGGTGCTGCAGAAGTCCCACAGCTTGAGGGCTTCCCAGCACTGGGGAGAGGAGTGAGCAGCACTCTGTCTGTTTATATAAAACATAGCTCTCATGTTGTTGGTCAATACTGATACACATCTGCCCTCCAGATAGGCCTGGAATGTCTGTCAAGCAAGGCGGACCGCTCTTATCTCCCTGAAGTAGATGTGAAGTGAAAGTTCTGACTAGGACCAGAGGCCCTGAATCTTCCCAAGTGCGCCCCGCCCATCCCATCGCCAACGCATCCATGACTAGAGAATCGAGGTTTGGGGCCTGGAGAAGGGCACTCCTGTGTACACCGCTTGCAGGTTGAGCCACCACAAGAGGGACTTGATAACCAGAGGAGGAAGTGTAACTAACCTATGTAGGTAGTCTCGGGTTGGCCTGTACATTGTGTCCAGCCAGGCCTGAAGAAAGCGGAGCCAAAATCTCGTGTGTTGTACTACATATATTCAAGCGGCCATGTGACAGAGCAGCTTGTACCTGTCGCCTCCCGAGGAAAGCAGCTACAACCGACACGCACTTGGTGAACACCCGAGGGGCCACTGATAGCCCGAAGGGGAGAACCATGAACTGATAATGGGCATTGTTGACCACAAAGCGGAGGAACCGCTTGTGGGACGGTACTATTGACACATGGAAGTATGTGTCTTTCAAGTTGAGGGCGGCGTACCATTCCCCCAGATTCAGGGAAGGAATAATGGAAGCCAGGGAGACCATATGGAACTTGAGGTTTTTCATGAATCTGTTGAGGTTCCACAGGTGCAAAACTGGCCTTAATCCACCTTTGGTTTTCGGGATTAGGAAATATTGGGAACAAAACCCCTTGCCCCAGAACTCCTGAGGGACTTGCCCTACTGCTCCGGCTTCCAGGAGCGCTTGCACTTCATCTATGAGAGGTTGCTTATGAGAAGGGTCCCTGAAGAGGGACGGGGAAGAGGGATGGGAGGGAAGAAGGGAACAGAATTAGAGAGCATATCCCAATTCTACCGTGCGTAAAACCCACTGGTCCGAGATAATCTGGGCCCAGGCATAGTAGAAATGGGGTAGGCGATTCACAAAACAGGGAGAAGGAGGCTGAAGCTTGAAATGCTTCCTTGGTGGGGCTGGTCTATGGAGCCCTAGGGATTTTAATGTCGCTTGCGAGTCCTATAGAGCTTAGAATCTCCTCGTTCTGAGAACAGACCCGAGCCATGGAAGGGCAAATCTTGAATGATTTGTTGGATCTCATGTGGTAGGCCTGCAGCCATGAGCTTCTTTGCATGGCTATAGAGGTGGACATCATGCGGTTGCTGAGTCCAGTCCAGCTTGCAAGGAGGTCTTTGCAATAACCTTGTCCTCTTTGAGGATGGCTCCAAAGTCAGACTGAGAATGAGCTGGGAACAACTCCTTGAACTTGGACAACGTGTTCTAAGAGTTAAAATTATAGTGGCTGAGGACCACTTGTTGGTTGGCAATCTGAAGCTGGAGCTCCCCAGTGGAATAGACCTTATGGCCGAAGAGATGCAGCTTCTTTGCTTCCTTAGATTTGGGCATCGGTTCCCACTGCCCTTGCCTCTCCTCCTCATTTGTTGGCACCACAACCAGTGTGCCTGGCTGAGGGTGGGTAAATAGTTATTCATGCCCCTTTGAAGGTACATAGTACTTCCTTTCCACTCTTTTGGCTAGGGAGAGAGGCAGGAGTTTGCCATAGGGTCTTGGTGGTATTTTGGATGGTCTTAATCAGGGGTAAGGCCACCATTGAAGGACTCTCAGATCACCATAGGATCAGTTTCTTCTGACACCTCCTCCGCCTAGAGGCCCAAATTTTGTGCCGCTCTTCTGAAAAGCTCCTGGTGGGCTCTGTTGTCCATAGCTGGCAACGTGGCAGACGAGCCCACCTCTGTCTCGTCTGGGGAAGATGAGGATGATGCCCTTGGTGGCACCGGATCTTCACGAGCCTCCAACACATGGGGATCCTCCCAAGCTGATACTTCTTGCGCGGTGCCAGGGGCATCTGCCTCGGTGTCGGCTTGGACGCTGGTCTCTGAGCCTCGCAGAGGTTCCCGTACCATGGAGGATGACAGGGTGGCCTGCCTGCCTTTCCAAGGCAATTGACAGTGATCTGGAGCTCAGCCCCGGGGCTTGGTGATACACCCACGGGGTCCAGAAGGGCCACTGTGTGGGCATCTGCCATTGTGGTGGCCAAGTCATGGGGGGGATTTGCTGTCCCTCCTCTTGTCTTGAACAGCGACAAGAGTGGTGCCGGCTGTGCCTCGAGATGTAAAACTCTGGCTCCGACCCCGAAGACGAGTCTGACCTCCATGAGCACAGTGGTGCTGAATGGGATGATGCTGGAAAGCGGTGCCGAGGGGAGGGCGACCGGTGTTGCATCGTAGCCAGTTTGCCCTTGGAAAGCATAGCTCTTGTGTGGTGCCAGTGCTGGTGACAGCGGAGCTGTCATCGCTATGAGGTCCGTGGCAGCCTCAAACGTGTCCGGGGTGGATGGAAAATCCAGCTCTTCCATCTGGCTCTCCCGCGCGAGGGAGTCCAATGGAACCAAACATGATGGACCTTTCTGTGAGGCCAGAGTCAACGGTGCCAGTTTTGCCGAAGCAGGGGCTGAGTGTCCTGGCACAGGACGTACTCTGAAATTGCTTTTGCGCTCCACTCCTCTGACTGTGGGTGAATGCCCCCACCTTGGCTTTCTTCTGCTTTTGTGCGGCACCAGTGAGTGCGAGCAGTGCTGGGTAGCTGCAGAACTTGTCTTCAGTGGTGGTGCTGCAGGTCTCTAGACCCCGAGTCCTTTACCAGCACCAAAGTCTCCCTCACTGAGGAGGACAGATGACTCCATGAGAAGCTTTAACCTAAAGTGTCTCTCCTTGGTTCTTGGGTGGAAGCCTCTACAGGTTTTAATGAGGAGTCCAGTGGCACCTTAAAGACTAACAGATTTATTTGGGCATAAGCTTTCGTGGGTAAAAAAACCAACTTCATCTGTTAGTCTTTAAGGTGCCACCGGACCCCTCGTTCTTTTTGTGGATACAGACTAACACAGCTACCCCCTGATAAGTGCAAAAACTGTAGAGTGTCAGTCTGGTAGGCCTCTCCCAAGCACTTTAAGCAGGTGTTGTGAAAGTCTCCCCTTGGCATAGGCTTCTGGCAGGACCCGCATGGTTTGAAGCCTTGAGACTGAGGCATGCCCTGGTCCCCCAGAGGGGAAGAACATGGTGGAGGAAATCCCAACAGAAACTTAACTAACTAAAAATGCTTAAACACTAACTCTAAGTAAAAACTACTTACAGATACAAATAGGAAAAGTCCACTATGGGATTGCTTGCCATAGCAAAGAAGAGAAGAAGCAGCTCCAACGACCACCATGGGTGGTAAGAAGGAACTGAAGAGGTGGCAGGTCGGCAGGGACTTGTATACACCACCATGAATGTGTGACTCCAGGGGCTCCACAGCTGACCCAATGGGTACCACTAGGGGAAAAACCTTCCAACAACTGTGCACACGGTGTGCACATACCTATCTCACACAATGCACAGCCAACCTGCGGAACTCATTATCATGGAATGTTGCGAAGGCCAAAAGTATAACTGGGCTCAAAAAAAAAAAATTAGATAAGTTAATGGAGGATAGGTCCATCAATGGCTATTAGCCAAGATGGTCAGGGACATAATCCCATACTCCAGATGTCCCTAAACCCCTGACTGCCAGAAGCTGGGACTGGACAACAGGGAATGGACAATTCAAAATTTCCTTGTTCTGTTCATTCCCTCTGAAGCATTTGGCACTATCCACTCTCAGAAGACAGGATACTAGGCTAGGTAATCCAGTGATCTGACACTGTATGGCCATTATTATGTTCTTAATGATTCTGATTTCTGCACTTGTATTTGTTATTGAACAGTTTGCCCACAATCAATCCCGTAGGCCAAAGTAATCATTGATTATTTGCTACTTTTGATGTGTGACTGGCATTTCTGCTCCTTGGTTGGACTACAAACTTAAGACAGGAAAATACGTTGCCAATAAGTAAGAATGAATAATTCAATAGTGAATGCTCACTCATATATGAATAGTCAGTGTGACATCAAAGGGAACATTCACACACTAAAGTACTGGACTACCCAAATGGCTATTAAGAAAAGCTTTCCTTTGAAGGGAGGGGAGGGGAGGAAATCTTCAAAATTTATGGCGAGAGGCAAAAACAGAGAAGATAACTAACTTGCTCAGTCACATGGCAGGTCAGTGGCAGAAGGACCCAGGATTTCTATTCCTCATCTAGTGCTCTAACTACTGGACAGAACTGCCTCAAGGTCCATCTCTCCAGTACTCATGGTATCATGCCTTTAGTAAAGCAGATGAGATTACACAAACATTTTAGGCAGAGTAGACACAGGCCCTTCATCCTTCAGTAGGTTGAAATGACAAAAAGTTTATACTGTACATATTATGAGGTAACCTAAGTTGAATTAACACATACAATATTTGCACTGATATTTTTTACTTGTCAAATTTCAGATTTATTCAGACATTAAAAAAATCAATATCCATTTACAAAATGAAGCAAAACCATAAGAATAAAAAACAGGAAGACACTGTACAGCAAATCTCCAAGAGTGACATTTTCCTCAGAAGAATCTCAGAAAAGTAAGTGACTGTAAATGTGAACAAAGATTTAATTCCCAAAACTCAATTTCTTCCAGTGATAAACCAATCACACTAAACGGGAGACAGGGTAAACTTGTAATGGGGAATGAAATGTAACATGCTGCACAATGCCAAATAAATACTCCAGCTGCATTTTTTTTAAAGCAGTAGTGACATGCAGTGGATTATGCAAGTACTGTGCGTGAATATATATACGGGGGTGGGGGAAAATCTCAGACCTTGCTGCTTGTTTTAATTTAATGGGTAAAAATGTATAACCTCCAGGAGCTAAGAGCAAGTCCAGTGCAGCAGAGTTTGCACTTGGTATGTCGGGGGGAAGCACCAGCCTAACATGGCAGAATTCAGAGTATTATTCTGAATTAAAGTGCATATAGTTAAATTGTCTAGGTCTTTGTTGGTTGCTACTATACTGAAAGAAAGATTTATGTTGGTATCCAAGGACTGGCCATGTTTCAGCTTTACGAAAATATTTACATTTTTACAGGGTTGAGATAAGGAACACAGAGTCAGGCTTTAATTGTGCTTGCCTTCCGTTCAGACATTAATACATTTAAATTCAATCCACCATCCAACCGGTGATTTGGTAATAATATACATATATAAATGTACCTACGCCCTCCCCCCGCCAAAGAGACTTATTGAAAATATTTGTATCTGTACTGTTCTGTGCAGAAGAGTGGGTCGGAAGTATACAAGGCAAATAAAGTAATTCGCTTCTTCATCCATTCAGAGGCAGAAAAATCAAATCAAAGGGTGGGATGTATATGCCTTGGTTCAGGTCAGTTCACAACTTGCTAGGTTTTCATCTATATGTCACTATCAAAACAAAAAAGTGCTCCTGATTAAATTTATACACTTCTCCCTCCACAGCTTCCGTCATATCACTTAGAAAGCAAGCAGAACACATATGGAAAGAATAAGGTTTAAGTCTGAATAAGAAAGCCTATTAGGAAAGGTTTCATTTCAATGTGCCCAAAAAGCAGAGGTTGATCTAGTAGAGAGAGTGTAACAGGAATAGGCCTGTCATCCCCCAGGGCAGCATGTACTACTTCTATTCATACGACCAGCTTGGAGACATTTTTGAACCCTTTCTTGTCCCCTGGAATGAGAAAGATTTTAAGTTTCTCTGTTCAAACTCTTGTGCTCTACACTCATATGCACCTTCATAAGCCCTTTTAATGTCCAAACAGTGGGACTGACTCTCCCATTGCACTAGAGGGAAGGGCGTACACGCAGAACATACTGCTCCGGTGCTGGCAAAACTCAGTTTCACAGTTGTGCAGAAACAGTGGAATAGCATGCAAAGCCACTTTATATTTGTGAAAGAGCAAGAATTGGCTAATAAGATAAGCAAGATGGTAGAAAGAAAAGCTTGTTTATCTGGCAGACAGAGCAACTGGGAATACTTTAAAGGTTAATATTGTTAAAGTAACAGAATGCGCAGCTTCAAAATAAATCTTATCTAAGATCTAAAGGACTAGGTGCAGCTTCAGATCAGGTCTGTCTTCATGGGGAGTTTAAAGAGAGGGTCTCAAAAATGTGGATTAGGGGGCAAGCACTTTCTACTGAAAGCTCCAACGAGAGTTGAGCCATAAACTTTGAGCATGCTAACTGACGCCAACATAAAACCTTTGCTACAGAGAAAGAATTATCTGGAGGTACACCAATAACAGTGTGTTCTTAGGCTGTCACCAGTAGAATGTTTTTGTCCATACTATCCAGAAGAAGTAAGACACACTACAGTCTCTCTCAAATTTAGCAGGATATAGCTACCTCTCAGAAACTCCTTCGTCTTGCAGTGTTAACCTCTCATGCACCTAGCTATCAGGTACATAATTTGCCAAATTTGATTCTGAGTAGAAAGCACTTGGAACCTGAAGTAGAGGCATCTTCTGTCTAGGAACAGTTGGAAAAGGTCAGCAAATCTTGTTTGTCCTATTCTTCCAGCAACCTTCTGCAAGAAGAGAAGCAAACACAAATACACAGGAGGTCCCTGGAGAAGCAGCTACAGCAGCTATGTGGCATCAAGTGATTCTCTGTACTGGCTTCAGCAAGTAGAATTGAATGCGTCTCCCCATCTAACCCTATTCACTGGAAGTCTGATGAGAAAAAGCACCACCCACTCGAAAACATGTTTTAATGTAACCTGCCTGAGATATATTTGTGTCTATAAAAATATGTGTATGACTATAAAATGGCATATATTTGGCCTCCTTTCCCCCCCCCCACTCTTTGTTACTTGAGTTCTTGGATTGTAAGCTTTTTAGGGGTGCCTACCTATGTACAGAGCCTAGCACAATGGGCCCCCAATCCTGATCATGGCCTCTGGGCACCATCATAATATATTCAATAAAAAAACAAAAACAAAAACAAAACAAAAAAAACCTATCTCCTACTTCAGATAATCCTCAGAGCATGATTTTAGATAGATATCCCAGGAGCCACTCTGATCATAGACGCAATATTGGCTGAGAGCGTCAGAGTCCTGTGCCATTCAAGGGTGTCTAGGAGGACTGGCAAGTCTCCAAGAGCACTTCAATGGTTGCCTTGCCAATTGGACTCATTGATGTCAGCCAATCCAAATAGTTGAAGTGGAAAGACAGTTAGCTGAGCACAGGAAAACCTGTAGGTCATTTTAAGTACACCGCACCCCTCTATCTACAGGATGTGGACATATGCCATATCCCTCCACAGGAAGGTTGGATTTGCTGAAGCAGTTTGCCAGGGAGAATCCACCTTCAACACCAGTGACCAAAACTGAGCTTTTTCTCCTGGCAAGCAACTTCTAAAGTCTGGTTGCATTAGCCTGGCGGGCAACCAACGTGCTGAGAGCCACCCATCTGTCTGATCAGATATTTAAATTATAAGCGTTAACAGGATGGCATTGTTCAACATCTTCTTTAGAAGGATAAGGGGTAATGCCTCCAGAATAGCCAGGTTAGCGGCAGGGGTAGTCAATTATATTCTGGATCAGTTTGAGATGGCAAGTTGCCTAAACTTATCAAAACGATAAACAACCAGTAACTGAAATCTGAAATAACTATGCTTAAAAGCTCCAACACAGAAGAGACGCTGCTTTTCTGGACGTATTAACTTTAGCTGGTAATTTCGATATTCTTTATTTTTTCATACGGCATAGTAAAGGTTTCTGCTAAAAATACCACCACGACCTTGCAAATGCATATAAACAAAGCGAAATCCCATATAATGGGACCTTCGTGCAAAAATAGGAAAGCTATGTATTGCTTCAAGTTTAAACAAATGGTTAAAGGTTTTGTTAACGTCTCCTTACCAGCAATCTGTTTAGGCAGTCAATGAATTCATTGTTTTCTACAGTACAGTGTGTGTGTACTGGCAAGGTTTGAACTCCTAATCACAGAAGTCCAATCACAGCAGCAGCTACTGAGGCCACTAACACAACCCCATAGCAGAACTGAAGAGATCTGGTCATCACAGGATAAATTACTTGTGTTCACTAGAGCAAAAATATTTCTTTGGAATTCACCTCAAAGAAAAAACTGTTGCTCAGCATTAAACATTTTCAGACAAACTGAATAAAAAAGGCACTGTTACTCAGTACATTTTGTTCATCTAAATGTAAAAAATGGTGATGATTTTGAACAACTAGCCACTGTTTTCCTAAGAAGGCTTCTTTGTTACCCAATGGTAATTTAATGCCTTATGATAAAAGCTTGTTTAATGTAAAAGCTGCTTTATCTGAAGCATGTCTTGATTCTCAATTTAAAGTCTTTAAATTACACTAGTTCATAATAGTCTATGTACATTATAAAATTAATAGACCATTTACTTCAACCAGACATGTCTGAACAGCTAACTCCTCAAACTATACAAAAATAAACAGTTTGAAATCCTACAAAGGGACATAAAGACATTGTTAAAAGCTAATAACAAAAATAATTTATACACTTATAAGCATAAGCAACATAGCCTGTAGCAGGTTCAACAAACAGGTCCTCAGGAATATGTCTGAAAGAGATCAGCTAAAATCAGAACAATTACAAGCACAAGAATGTCTCCAATTTATTATCTTTACCATAGTACAAATTTTCATAAACCAAACATCCTTTGTCTGTCAAAGTCTGTAAACAAGTGCCCGTATTCTCCCCCTCCCCATTGTAAGCATGTGAATTTTTTTAAGTCCTTCAATCAAGTTTCATTCCATCGCTTGCATAAGGAATCAAGAGCCTCTTCTCTTGTTAAATTATCTATATATTTTATCATACAGCCTGCAATGCAGTAAAATCACAGTGAAAGCCCTGGGGAAAAAAAGATCTTTACAGCAGGACTTGAACCGTTCTAATAATAAATGCATCTAATGAGGCGTCCCATAAAAAAAGTGTGGGGTTTCCATTTCCAGAAATCAAGTCAATTAGAAATCCTAGGTTCTACTTAAAAACCCCAAAAGATCTAAAAGTGTGAAGACCCATCTCCTCAGTCATTTATAAATCCTAGTTTCACTTGCAGAGATACTTTTCCAGTCTGGAAAACAGTAGTGCAATTTAATTAGTTTTACTTCTTTTAAGTTACTTAAGTTCAGTAGGTAAATGTCATAGCTCTGTGGAAAGATAAGAAGATGATCTGGTAAACAAGAAATTTTGGCAAGCCCATGCAGGCTTACTAGTCCATTAAAGCTTGTCAGTCCAAAGTGGCATTTTTAAAAAGTTATAGATAACTAAAAACAAAGCAGAAATAAATAGGCAGAAATAACTAAACTGTCTGAACTTTTGATTTCTCATTAACAGCTGGCATGATCTTTAACGTTAGGGTCATTTAAATAGTAGACAGTTGACCTACAGGGCATTCCACTATGACATCCAGTCTGGAAGACCCAAATGGAACTACGTTCCTGAAGTTTAGGAAGCCTAACATTGCCACTGTTATGGGTTACTTCTCTGTGCCTCACTTAGATTTTTTCTTAAAGAGGCTTTTAATTTTTGATGGCTTTTTGTTTTTCTCGCCATTCTGGCATAGATCCTGTGGGATGCTACTGATCCTAGGGACAGTGGAGACTTCATGAATGGGTTTACTTTCACTGCTGGCTGAGGAAGAGGAGGTGTGGTGAGGCTTTGGGACTGGGATCCCACTAGAAAGCTGGTTCATGCTGCAGGACTTCTCCAGGATGCCATTGTACACTTTGTTCGCAGGACTAAATATCATGCTTTTAGTTTCTGTTAGGCCTGGGCAGTCAGGAGTACCCCTGGAAATATCTGCAGTTAGTGATGAGGAGTCTCCTGTGGACGATTCCTCTAGCGACAGTTCCTCCCGGGATACCTTTTGTGGAGATAGAGGTTGGTACATCTCAAGACTTGAAGGAGGAGACTGTTTCCTTCCGAAGGATGAGTTTAAGGAGTCACACTCTGAAGCAGCATCCTGTACTTCCCTAAGTAAAAGCAAAGAGAGAGGAAAGAAACTGTTAGACCAAAATTGCCTTAATGCAATTAAGAGGAGAAAGAAACCAGTTTAAAATCTATGCCATTAGACTGCAACCACCCACTACACTCATATCACTAGAAGTGGTAGGTAAATGCTGAACAGCTTAATTTACAATAAGAAAACCAGATCAGTTCAGATCTCAGATCCACGAATGGCAGTTTTATGTATCAAGTATCAAGGGGTAGCCGTGTTAGTCTGGATCTGTAAAAGCAGCAAAGAGCCCTGTGGCACCTTATAGACTAACAGACATATTGGAGCATGAGCTTTCGTGGGTGAATACCCACTTCGTCGGATGCAGTTTTATGTATGTAACCTTGTAATCTGATACAGATGTGACAGTAATTTTAGGTATGTGTCACACTGCTACCAATTGGGCAAAAAACAGATTAAAACTACCAGAGACCATAATAAAATATTACTTATTTGATTGCCATTAGGTAAAAGAAGCTGAACGATTTTAATCTCAGCCAAAATAAGCATCAAGCTCGGTTCAGTCAGTTGCACCTCATTGTAGAAGAGCAACAACCCTTGTCCAAATAAAGCATTAGAATAGTCTCTTTAAAAAATAAATAAATAAAGTATGGTTCTGGAAGAGCCATACTGAGGAGTTCCCTAAGACCTAAAGAACAAAGCAGCCTGAAGCAACTAAATTAGAAGGGTATTTTCATACTGGTATAAGCTTGGGGGGAGAAAAAAAAACAAAAACATTTATACAATATGAAATTTACTTGGCCTGTGTTTTAGTGGTTAATGAAGCCACTTCTTTTGATAACCTTAATCCTTCTGATCGATACAACAAGTGAAAGAATAATTGTGTATTTACGAGAGGACAAGATGCTGTGCTAGGATTGATTGTCATGTCACAAATTTTGAATGAATTTACTACAGAAAAACAGGTGGAGAAGATTGGCTGTGAAGAAACAAAACCTCTGTTAACCAGCAACAGAGTAAATAAAGTTACAAAAGTCACAGAAGCAGCAGATTAATACATTTGAAAGTTTTCCCCAGGGTAGACATCCTCACCTTTCAATATACAATCTAACTAGTCCATGTGTTACATGGCTAAAGGAACTTAACTTTCTCCTAAGAGAAAGTGTAGCAACAGTAGTGAGTTCTAAAGTCTGCTTTTGGTCCAGGTTAAAGCTATAAGCACAAACTATCGCAAAGAAACTGGATTAGTTCAGTACACCCAGGACAGTGGCAGAACTGAATTAAACCTTTTGCACTGGCTAATTAGACTAAGACTTTAAGGCCAGAAGGGACCATCCTGATCATTTTGTCTGATCTTCTGCACACTCCAGGCCAGAGAACCACACACACTGGTAATAGACCCTTAACCTCTGTCTGAGTTACTGAACCATGATTTAAAGACTTAGTCTGCAGAAGAGAAGGATTAGGGGGGATTTGATAGCAGCCTTAAACTACCTGAAGGGGGATTCCAAAGATGATGGAGCTATGCTGTTTTCAGTGGTGGCAGATGACAGAACAAGGAGCAATGGTCTCAAGTTGCAGTGGGGAAGGTCTAGGTTGGACATTAGGAAAAATATTCCACTAGGAGGGTGGAAGCACTGGAATGGGTTACCTAGGGAGGTGGTGGAATCTCCATCCTTAGAGGTTTTTAAAGCCTGGCTTGACAAAGCCCTGGCTGGGATAATTTAGTTGGGGTCTGTCCTGCTTTGAGCAGAGGGTTGGATTAGATGACCTCCTGAGGTCTTTTCGAACCCTAATCTTATATGATTCTATGACTTCAAGTTACAGAGACTCCACCATTTATACTAGTTTAAACTTGCAAGTGACACATACCCCATGCTACAGAAGATGGTGAAAACCGCCAGGGTCTCTGCCAATCTGACCTGGGGGGAAATTGCTTCCTGACCCCAAATATTGCGATCAGATGGACCTTGAGCTATGGGCAAGACCAGCAGCCACGCAACTGGGAAAGAATTCTCTGCAGTAACTCAGAGCCCTCTCCATCTAGCGTCCCATCACCGGCCATTGGGGATATTTGCTACTAGCAGTCACAAATCGGCTACACGCCATTGTAGGCAGTCTTATCATACCATCCCCCCATAAACTTACCAAGCTCAGTCTTGAAACTAGTTAGGTTTTTTGCCCCCACTGCTCCCCTTAGAAGGCTGTTCCAGAACTTCACTCCTTTATATTCACACAGTAGCACGAACAGCCCAACTGTTGTTCCATTTGGGTCCAATAATTTAATTTATATTATTCAGGTGGCTACTTCATCATTTGACACAGTTCAACCTCTAACACTTCATAATTATATAGAGCAATCCAACCAGAGTTCTAATAATGTTTTGCTATTTGTCATACCATTGTTTCTCAGCAGTGAAGTAAATTGCCTCTTCCTCCTCCTCAGTACGATAAAGAGCAGGGCAGCTTGACACTGACAGGATGTCAGGGTCAGGGGAATGCAAGGTATGCGGCGTATGTTGAGCATGTTGAGTATGCGGAGATTGTGGAGATGATGGCACAACATTCCGCCTTGAGCGACACACACTACTACTTCTTGCTAATGTGCTGGGAGGCTTTACAGTGGACCCTGGGGGAAGAAAAAACAAACCGTGTTAATTTAAAATTAAGATAATCTACTCTGAAAACCCTGTCAGCAGATTCTCTCCCTGAGGGCAGATACACCAGGTTAATGATTCTGGGAGTCAGTCTGCACCAGCCCCAGTGATTCTTAGCGTTGCTATGAGGCTGCTCTCAGCTGACTCTTAGGGCATGTCTACACTACAAAATTAAGTTGACATACAGCCACCGCAGTAATGAAAGCGGTGTTTCACGTCCACGCTGCCCTTCTTCTGTCAGCAGTGCCCATCCTTACCAGGAGCGCTGCCACTGATTTACTTATGTGGGGCATTGAGAGCCCTGGGGCCGCAGGGCTCTGGCTGTGAGGCCTGGAGCAGTAGGGCTGACAACCAACAGAGGATGTAAATAATGCAATGTCTACATGAACACTGCATTACCCTAACTACATCAACTTAAGCGCTACGCCTCTCGTGGAGGTAGAGTTATTAAGTTGATGTAGTGGGGGACTTACATTGGTGGGAGCTACATTTAGTATAGATGCTCTGTAGTATAGACCAGGCCTCAGGTATGGTTCTTAATGGATGATAGGGGTAACAAAGCTCTGCTTTGTCACACCCTCTGGACCAGGAGATGACAGCTAGTGCAAGACCCATTCCAACAGAGCATTCCTTTGACCATTTGCATCCAGATTCTGAGCTCTGTGCCTCCTGGGCAGCCCAAAGAGGCCAAATCTCATTTGAGAATCTGGCCCTACATGTTTATAGACTAGAAATGGTGGTGCTGAATTAATATGAAGTACATAATTATTCTCATCCATTCTACTTTCGTGGTCATTCAAATCTTGCAAAAGTGAGAAGCTTCCTGAACGAGCACCAGAAGCACCACTGTTTTTAAGATAATTTCACCTAACCAAAAAGAAGGATGGAAATAACACAAATTACAATCATGAATGCTACAGTCATTAAATGTGATTTATTTTTCTAGAATTGCAATAGTGCACTCTCTCAACAGGAGTGCCAACCAAAATGAAAGCAAGCAAAACACGTTTGTCCAACTTCATTTGTAATGGGACCTTTTTTCCTATTTGATAATTCATTTTTCAAGATCTGCTACACCAGTCCAGACACCAGTCCATTCCTCCCTGCCAGCAGATGGTGAGAGCAAAACAAAAGAAAAGCCTGATAGGAGGCTGCAGACGTTGCAGTTTCTGGAAATCTTCCAATCTGGTTTCAGTTTGGATAGCATGCCGATTAGCAATGCTCTCACGTGGAAGTGGGCCCATGGAACTATTTAAGACTCTCTGTTGTGGACGAGTTTCCACCAAGTTTTCCATACCAAGACTATTGTAGTTTGTATTGTTTGTCTTTGACAAAAAAGGCCATGCCCAGCCAGGGGTCAAGTTTGCTTACTCAACTAAAAATGTCAGAAAATCTAAGAATTTTGCAGTCAAGTCTGGACTGACACCATCTGCACTTTTCTTCCTGGGATGCTGTGTTAACCTTGGATAAACTATATTCTTCCTTCCTGTGTATTAACTAGGCAGAAGTCTAAATATAAATACGTAAGCAAACAAGACAGGCAAGGACAAGGCACATGTTGCATTGACCTCTACTTGCTGGAATCTCACATTCAGTTTAGTTACCATCCTACTCTCAGTGGTGAAGGTCACTGGGGAAATCACAATTTATGATGTAACTAGCAGCACCTGACCTAAACATATCAGATATCTCTGCTCCTCAGTGGGAGATGATGAGAGCATGCAAGCCAGACCAGGGAAGCGAGTTTGGGACCAGAGGCGAAAGTGCCCTTGTTCACAACTGACCTTTCTGCAGCATCAGGAACAATGCGAGTGTCAGACAGAGCCTACTTTTCGTTTCTATCCTCTAACTCCTGTGCATCTAACTCCCTTAGGAGCCTTTTAAAAATACAGTGCTGGTATTTTCAAAGGAAATTAGAATCAACAAGAAATTGTAGAAGTAATTGCCACAAAATTTTATCCCTTCTTCAATTCTTCAGTTTGATTTTATTGTGTGCTGAAACAGTCAAGTGTAAGCTCATCTCAATTCATCTTCACTGTCTAGTTAATCCCAGCTACAATAAGATGGTCTCTTTTACTGATGCAATGACTTAAGTCAGACATCAGGGTGGTCTGACTCTCCAGTGTATACAATCAATTGCCTCCCAGCATAAACACTCTGTTTGAAAGCTTCCTCAGACAACACCACTTTTTTGTTCCAGTCATTAAAGAATGCTTGGAAAGCTATGTAGCACACATCCTCCCACAGAAAGTATCATCTCTCTTCCTACCTGCTCATCTGACTTGACAGAAACTCCTGCCCTTCCATAATGGCAGGACAATGAGCCAAGAGCAAAGTTACAGGGTAAATTTAGGATTATGGATATTACTGGAAAAACAACTGTTACCTATTTATGGTGACCAGACTGAGGTTATTCTTTTTTTCAGAATGAAGAGTATAGGAGGAAATAGTTTTTACTGCTTCACGTTACCTTTAGTTCAACTCCCAGCCCATTTACTGTACTTTCTATCTAATTAATAGAAGACTCATGCAGGGGCTTGTTTTCTTTGAAGATGTCCATCACTATTACCTTACGTTTTGTTCTGCTCCTGTCTCTACTTCCTGCACTCCTCCTTCGGAGATTTCTTTTCTCCTGAATTTCAGTGCTTTAGGTTGCCCTCCTGCTCAATTTTCCCTTTACTGGTAACTCTTCTCGCCACTCAAAGTCTCTCCCCCACTCCTGCTTCCCTTCCTCAATATCTCCCTTTGGAGTATATACCACATACCATGAAACTGTGCAACTATTGGAGGGGTGTCTTCATCTAAGTCATCAACTCCCCCAGCAATTGGGTAAGGTGGAATGGAGACTCGGGGCATCACCACCCAACTGTGATCAGAGTAGAGAGAGGATGTCAGGCTTGGTAATCCTGAGTTGTGTGCTATCTGAAAGCCACAGATCTTCTCAATCTGCTGCCATCGATAGAGACGCTCTCGCAAACATGTCGTCAATTCAGAGAGTGCTTTCCTGGAAAAATAAAAACAATACTGTAGTTAGTTACTATGTCACTGGACTAAAACTTGAATGCTGGACATAGTATGGAACAGTAACAGTATAATCACTGCAGCATTTCAGAAAGCAATCACTATTCTTAGGAGTGTGCAAAAACTCACATTACAACATCTTCTGACAGTAGATTTTTACTTAAAGTACAATAAAATTAAAATGCTGAATTCCTTCATATCATTTTCTTAGTGAACTTCACTGTTTCTGGCATAAAAGAAAGCAAGGGACAATATACATCTAGTTAATGCTCTTACTTTGCTTCAAGGATTTTGTGGTCCACCTCATCTAGGGAGGAGCTGTGTGCAACATGTAATGTCCCAAATACAGTGCTTCTCTTCTTTTTAATTTTTTCTGCCTAAAATGCAGGATAAACATGAAGCCAAAGGCTGTATACATAATGCAGATAACAAAAAATAATTTGAGAGGACATAAAGGCAGTAAGTATCTGAATGAAACAGGACTTTTATATTCTGACTGCAGAAAATGTAAGTAATCAACATTCTATCCTATCAGAATACTCTATATCTAACAAAATGGACAGGTCTGTGAGTCTTTAGCACATTAACATACTGAAGTAACTCAAAAGTAAATTACCTCATCTTTAGCAATCGCTAGTTGCATTTCTGCATTTTGTCTTTTAATATTGTAGTACTGAACTTCAACCTCATGTGTTAATTGGAGCCATTTCTGCAATGCATCAGGAACAGACCAGTTACTTCTCAGCTCAAACTCCTTCTCGGCCTTCTTTAAAGCCATGCGAACCTAGCAGTCAAAAGAGATGCAAAAGTCACAGAGATAATTTTTCTAAGACTAAAGGTAAAAAGGAGTCTGCCACAAATACTGCTGTAATTACCTCTAAAACTCATTCTTCATGCAACTACACTCTGGGATCATGTAGCTCTGGCATGTGGTTCTTTGCTCTCAAGAGTAAGTTGTGAGAAGTTTCTGAAAAGTCATGCTGTGGATTTGCATATACTGGACCAGCCTCAAACTTTCTGTTCCTATTTTACATTGGTGACCAAGCTGAAACTAACACTTACTGATATGCCACAACTAATTTCTAATACTATACATTAGATTTACACTAAAGAAAATATAAGCAACAGTCTGGTAAAGACACCTGTTGCTTTTGTTCTGGTAGCAAGAAGGAAACCAAGGTGGGATTATTTCCCTCCTTCATAGGTCTAGTTTTGGCATTGTTTGGCCCATGTACATTATGTACAGGGACTTAAAATATGAAGCATAGTTCTTTTAAATATGTTTCAGTAGCATATCTACAGGGGTCCATATGCTTCACAAGTTTTAATAGTGGTCAGTGTATATGCTTTTTCTATGGCTGTAAAGAAATGAAATATTCAGAGGCTTAGAGGATGCTTCCAGGACAATAAACCTAGCATCACAGAAATGCCACTTGGGAAAAAAAATAAAAAATAACCATCTCTCCAGTAAACTAAACCACAATAAAACCAGGAAATTAAGTTAAGAAAACTGAAATGTTCCATAGTTCATAAATACCTGTACTAGTTCCTCCTCTGCATACTTGAGTCTGCTCAGTTCACATTCGGCTCCCTCCCTCAACTCCCTTAGTCGATAAGCTTCTCGTTTTGCATCACTGATTTCATCCATCATTTTGCGCTCCAGGTTTTGTTTTTCTACAGCAACATTTCTGTTTTCTTCCTGTGCCTTCTCAAGCCTTAAGAACATAATTAAGCAAAAAAGTGAGAAGCTACTCAAAGAACAGTGGTTAAAGATGCAGGGTTCTGGTAAAGAATGAAGCCTATACAGATTGTATGCAACACTTCAATATAATTTGCAGCATTTATATCCAAATCCAAATCATAAATCAGCCTCAAACACCCCAGATCTAATTTATCAGTTTTAATGATAATCTCCTTCATATATACTTTAAGGGTATGAAAGTAGACAAAAATACCAGGCTTATAATAAGAGTTATTGCCTTAACTATGGAGAAGGCACTCTTTCTCCATACTAATAGAAAAACAGTAAGCAATTTGCAGTGCAGGCTTGTCTGGATCTCATGTGCTCAAAAAGCTGTAAGGAAGATGCTACAAGAAGTTTTCTTCCACAACAAAACAGGCTAAGAAACGGTTTATCCCAAATTCAGACATAATCTCCATTAATAAAGCTTGTTTCCTACATCAACAGGTAAGGTAACAGATTAACTCACCACTGTCCCTTTTATATTCATCTGACCCACCTCTGTATCCATTTCTCTTTCCTTTCCATTGCTCAGCTCTCACATTACAGTTTAAAATGTCAAGGAGATATTTCAACATGTCACACACAGATATGTTCATTAAGACTGCAGTTAAATGTGTGCAATGAATTGAGGAAGGTGCACAAAACTCAGTGCCTGTTCTAGTCAAATTGTTATCTTTCCCTTTATTGCTTTAAACGCTAAACATCATTACCTCAAAATATAAAGCTTAGACAAATCACTGAACATTTAAACCTTTTCAGTTCACATACCTCTCCTGCACATCAAGAAGGCTTTGCTCTGCTGTCTGGAGGCTTTCTAGATCTTTCATCATTTTTGTGATATGCTCTCTTGAGGTCTTGTTCTGAGTATGTGCAAACCAGTAGCCTCCAAAACCAATCACTATAGAAATTGCTAGTACAAAATCCTTCATCCAGTTGTGAGATGGGCCTGTACAAATAGTTATAACAATCAAGTACTGTGCAGATTTAAAAGGTACACTATTGAAATCACTTCTTTTCAGCACATAAAAATGGTGCAACTTGGAACTCAGAGAGAGATTCCAGACCATTTAACCAGCAAGATCTCTCCACATACCCACTGAAATTATTTTGGGGGCATTCCAACACAAAACCAACAGCTCTGTTGCTAATATTATATTCTATCTACGAGAGATTAACTTAAATGCTTACTTTATACTGAAAAGATAACGAATCTTCTACATGATAATTACACATGGACTCTTCATTAAGCATTTCTATTTCACAGGCTACAGTATAGCTTAATCCATTATCAAATTATGTGGCTAGTGAGTGTTGGGTCTGATCCTACAGTCCCTCCTCTGCATGCAAAAAAACTGTCCTTGATTTCCATGGGAGTCCCTCAAGGGAATGGGTGAATGATGGGGCTCAGACTAACTAAGTGAATTTTACAAGGTCAATATGAATCTAAAGTTTGGTTACCCAACTAAAAATATATGGTTGTCATTTTCTTTTATATTAAAAAATAGTATTTAAAGTATCCAAAAAAGCATTTAATAAATGAATTGCTGCTGTATGCCGCATCCTCAGGAATAAGAAAGCGATCTAATCTGAATGTTAAAATACTGCATGTAACGGGTTTACAGACTCGGAAGCAACATTTGGGAAACAAGGATTCAACAGTATAAAACAGATTATAGCTTTCACTGTATACTCTATACTCCTCACATAAATATTTCAATAGGGAAATGTTTAAAAGTATTCCTGGGAACAGTGTGTGCCTACTTTAAGGCCACAGATGACAACTAGCCTCCTGCCTCAGTTATTCTGTAAATAGCAACAAACAAGTTCTGACATCCCACACCACACTTGAGAGTGTACATTTAATTGGGCACCCACATTCTCCTGAATGCAGAACTGGGTGCAGCTGCTTCATCAGCATTCCAAAGGAGGAAGTTAATAAAGCAGCAGCCTGGGACGGCCAATCATCTGTTCTTTCAGCCATGCTTAGGAGGAAAGACAGGCATCTAGTTTTCACGTGCAGCCTCCTGTCTCAGTTAATGCACCCAAGATTTTTAAGTGCAGGTCAGCAGCTTGCCAATTTGACGGCAAGTAATTAAATTTCACTTGCCCAAACTGAGTTTTGCTGCTTGTGAACACCAAGAATTTTCCTTATCTGGTTGGGTCCTGGGCTTGTCAAGTCAGATGTGTGTGTGTGTAAAATATTTTAGATTAGATTTTACAATACCTTTTAAATAATTATGCATGGCATTTCTAATTTGCACAGTTGTGGTACTGTGAAGAAAGGACAGATATAATTGCACACCTGGAGACTTCACAATGTCTCAACAGGTACCCAAGATTTGCACATGAATCAATATGAATGATCTTCTCTAACACAGAGGTTCTCACACTGTGGTCCAACAAGCTCTAGTCAGGTGGTCTGCAGATAGTTCCCTCTAAGGTGCACACCTGGGCGGCCGCACATAAGAGAATGAAGGGCCACCCACCTAATTAGTGGAGCCATGCAGGCATGGCTCCACTAATGAGGTGCCTGGACCCTGGAGAAGATGCACATGTAAGGTGAGGTGGTGGCCTTGGGGGGGAATAAGAGTTAGGTGGGAGGGGGCAGTGGGGTGAAAAGAGGGGGTTGGGAGGAATTTGGGACGTGCAGGGCTGCGACTGCCAGAGAAAGAGGTGACTTTCCCCAGCTCCAGGGCTGCAGCTGCCGGGGAGAGACCCCCCTCCTTCCCAGGCCCAGCTCTGGAGCTGCCACGGTGGGGGAGAGAGAGAGCTACCCCTACTCCTTCGCAGGGGCTGCCACGGTGGGGGAGAGAGGGCATGTCCATCGCATTAGAAAGGTGAGACTACTCATATTAAAATGAGTTGTGTGCTTTTTTTGTAGAACAAAAAAACGTTAATTACGATTAAGGTTTTTTTATATAGCGCTTTACAATAGTTCGCTAACGGTACAAACAACATTTGCAAAGATCATTAATTGGTCCGCCGAGACCCTCAGCAATTTTCAAGTGGTCCGTGGGAAAAAAAAAAAAAAAGTTTGTGAACCACTGCTCTAACACAAACTGGTTCTAGATAGCACCTGGCAGATGAGCTTCCCTAGAGGACACTATCCTTCAGAATTGCAGTATCCTCCTCAAACAGCATAGATGAAATGATAGGCCTCACTAGTCAATCCACTAAACCTTCACAGCAAGAAATAATGTGGTAAGTTTAAAAAGATCATTTGTTAACCAGATGGAACAAAAACAACATTACAGAAAGGTGGGACTCACGCTATTGAAGAGATATTTCTGTACAAGTAAAGGAGTTTTGCAATAAATTTTGCTGCACTGGAAGTTAACGTTCCATCTAATCTCACTTTCAATAATACGACTGCAGGAGTCATTTATTTATATGCAGTTCTGACATGTCCATCTGGACCAATGTGCATATATTATCAAGTATTTCAGAAAGTGAGCTGCGATCCTTGAATTAATAGACAACACTAAAATAAATGATTACAGAAGCCCAAGACAGAGTCGTACTTCAGGTTCCAAGTAATTTTCTCATAAAGTGAGGCCTATGAAATGCCCTGTAAAGAAAATAATCTTGGATACTATCATGAAGGCCAAAATGAAACTGATTTTTATACATTTTTTTCCCTATACAAAAGGTATTTAAAAACGGATAAGAAGTCAATAACGCTTCTTTTTAAATGAAACACGTTACTAGAAATCTATTGCATGAACTCCTTTCTTAACAATTTTTCTAGGATCCACCTGAAGTTTTGTGAAGCAAAGGGTATAAGCTACATTTTAAAAAAAGGTAATGTTTCTATTAACTCAAAATATTAACTTTTTCAAAACTTCCCAGACTTGTGGCTTTGTGCTGCATCCATTATCCTATTTGACAATTTAATAGAGCCTACACTTGTGGAATGTCTAAGAGTTTGGTCTTGTCTAGGAAAAGTGGTTGGTTTTAAGTCAAGCTTAGCTAATGCGTATTAGCTAAGTCCAACTTAAATTAATTTTTTTCCTAGGGTAAATTGAGGGAAACAGTTTTAACTTGACTTTAATCATACTGGTTAAATTAAGCAAAATATTACCCAGCCTCCCAACCTGGAAAATAAACAAGTTAAGGTTGGGCTTAACTAGCACATTAACCAAAACCCAACTAACAAAATCAAAGAAGATTCAGAGCACTATCATTAGGTCAGCACAAAAAAGATTTCAAGAATTTACTGGACTATTAGGCGACACACTAAAATTAGTACTTTATACTACTATACAAAGGAGGGCAGTTAGATTTCCTATTCTGATGTCTTCATTGTCTTAGCTGATGTCCCACAACTGTGAGCTAAATAACGAACCAATGTACTGACCAAGTGGAGTGAGATGTCCCACCTACGGTATATAATCTCAGTCTAAAAGCAAAAAATTGGTGTTTGAATTCTTACAGCTACAAGTTAGAAAAACTAGATAATACTAACGTGCGAGAGGTCCGAATAAAACAACATCCAACGCCTTCAGCTGAAGTTTCTGTCTGTGGCTCCGTTCAATGATTTTCAGATGAGAGATCATAAAAGCAGGTTCATTTACTGCTATCCTGTTCATAATAAATCAAATGTTATTCTCACACACATTTTCATGTAAGCTACACACAGAACTATACTGTAGAAGAATTACTGTAGTGTGTTAATCTATTTGCAATGTATATTGATAATATTTACACAGTTAACACCGAGATAGCAAGAGATATAACTCATATCTCTAATATTTTATGACTTATCTTATCAAAAGCATTACACTATGTAGTAATGGTTTTCCTATTTTCTTTCCACTCTGCAACCACCACTAATTAAATCCATTTTGTAGAAGTTAAATGCAATGGCTTATGTGCAGCCTGATGGCATCAAGTCCCCTAACATACTTAATACTTGTAAAAATCCAACAGTTAATACTGAAGGGCAAAGTCTGCAAAGTCTTTTCATGTCCACACTGGCAATGTGTTTCTACTAAGCTGAATACATCTGTAGCTTTTCAACAGAAATTAGCTACCACAAAGCTAAGTGATTGCTATTGAAACACTTTGGTGGCAAATTATTTGTAAAAGGAAGAAAGTAATGAAACTGAGGTAGGGAACACTGGCTGGAGACAAATGACTTTCAGGAATATTTTGGCAGAAGAAAATTGAAATTCTGGTTCCTTGGCCTTTCAGAATTGCAGGCCTACATCAGTTCTCTTATACCTGAGCACAGCCTGTCAGTATTAAATTTAGATAATTATCCTGCACAGACAAGCTAGAGAGAACGCTACCCAATAGAAAAATATAATAAGGTTTTTTAAATTAATCCAGAAGAGAAGGTTCACCTGGGAAGTGTTGTTCCTTTGACACTACTGTCTTTAAAATTCTTCTCATACTGGGGCAATTCAACAAATTCTACCAGCCACTGAAGAGTCTCCTCTTGAGTCCAGTTGTGAACTGCAAGACAAAAGATGGACTATCACAGATGTCTGATTTTCAGGAATACAAGAATAATCAGTACCACAGCTAAAAATAAAACAAAGATGGTAGATTGGCAGGTTACACAGCCAGCATAAACAAGTTCACCTGGATGGAACCACAGATAAATAAGTATTCATGTTTAGTAATGATGACGTCATTAGGCCTATATATGAACCAGAGTTCTTCCATGTTTAAACTCTGTTCTTCCATGTTTAGCTTTAAGTGGCCTCAAGAGCCAAGGACAGGAATTGGAATGTGTAAATAGCCAGTTACCTATTACGACCTTGCTTATAACCAGGTCCTAAGCAATAATGATGAGGTTTGCATGTTTCTAGCTGGAGGAGAGGTGGTAAACTAGAGTAAATAGGACCCAATGATTGTTTAGAGGAATGTTACTAACAAGCTAGATTTATAGCCCTAGAATGACTTAACGGCTTAAATGTATGAACATGTCTTCGGTAGAAAGGGGAGTGGGGGGGGGGGGTGCAGAGGGAGAGAAGGGGGGGCTTGATTGTAAAGTATAAGAAGAGAGAAGCTGCTTTGTTCTGTGTGCTCGATTTGAGATTTGCCTGTCTCCTTGCACCACTTTGAGATCTCAAATAAACCTTTGATTGTTTCTCCACCCCGGTGTGTTTATTGGCGCGAAGCACGCCGGGCAACGAACCCCTGTTGCTTTGCCTCGGGCACCTCTGTGCCAGCAACACTAACAAAAGTTGTTTCTGACAGTTTGCCTTTTTCATTATATGCTCTTTAGAGACAAAGCTTAAACAAGTTGTAAGTAAACAAGTGTTTAACCAACAGAAACATCAAAAATTCCATAGCATAATTTAGAATTATTTTTTAAAATCAGGGCAGCATCTTGTGACCTATTTTAAGTGCTCTCTCAGCCCCAATTCTACTGTCCTTCATACCCTTACAGAACTGAACATATGCCAGCAGATGCAGTAACACGTAAGGTAATGTGTCAAGATCTTAGCCCGTAGTCCAGCGAAACACCTTTTTTCTGGCATCTTCATACAAACTCATGCCATTCAAACACAGAAATTGTGTATGGGTGAGGGTTTGGGGGGAAAGGGGGGGGAGTTGGAGTATTAAAAAAAATGAGGGGCAGAAATGATGTATGATGGGTGGGTGGGTTTTAACTATTTCTTTATTTAGAAATTAACAGGTTTAAAAATCCTAGCCACTTAAGTATCAGAAACAATACAATAATCATTATAACAATGAGCTTTTGTTTAGAGAAACACTATACAGTAATATACTCATCAGATCTCTCTATTTAAGAGGGTGATACTATGTTACAGAATGAGCATCTTTACCCTACCTGACACACGTCAATGTTGATTATGATGTTATTAAATTGAATGCAATCTCTGATTATGCATATTTAACAATCCATATGTCGACCCAATGGTAATATTCAAAAAACTGGACAGGTTTATTTGTTTTTTTGCAGGTGAATTTACATTGTCTGGGTGCTGAACAAATGAAGAAGTGAGGTTTTTTACCCACAAAAGCTTATGCCCAAATAAATCTTAGTCTTTAAGGTGCCACCGGACTCCTTGCTGTTTTTGTGGATACAGACTAACACGGCTACCCCCTGATACTGAACAAATGGGGTACAATTAAAAAATACAAAAAAACCCCCAAAAACCTTTCAAATGTTCCTGGGACATCTTGTGTTATGTCAAATTATTTTTCTTACTAAGGAGGTTATTGAAATGAATGTGGACAACAGAAGCTTAAAAAAACCAATTTCCCCCTTATATTTATTTGCAGTGGCTGCTATTACTATTGAAACTGCCAGCCAGCAGTGTACATAACCCTCTGGTAATTGCAGAGGTCTCAGCACACAAGGAAACACTGTCTGGAGCTTTTAGTTTAGATAAAACTGCTGCCTCAGCCCAAGGCAGAGCTTCAGGCACTGTATGCCACTGCTACAGTTTTGCAACTTGTAAGGCTATACACTATAAACGCCTATCTCCTCCACTATGCTTGCAAAGTTTATCTGTGCTTTGGAGCAAATCACCAAGTACTGCCCTCCTTTTGTACATACATAACTTTGCATGCACAAACACCTGCAGGCTTTTCAAGCACTACCACCTGGGCATGGAACTGCTAGACCATTACCTGTAAGTATTTCTCCATGCAACTGTATCCGGATAAGGGAAGGCTAGATTAAGACCCCTTTGAAAATCCGACACTAACGGTGCATTCTCAATAGTGAAGCTTGACAAGGACCCTTTACAAAAAATTGCAAGAAAGATTGCAAAAGCTTTCCACTTGTAAACTGCAGACACAGTTGTGTACAAACACAACAGAATGTTTTATAGTTCATCAGTATCCATTTCAGACTGTCTAGCAGGTATGATTAACATATGAGCTGAAGTTTCAACTGGGATTCCTACAGATTTATTATTTACATTAGTATATCAATGAAAGCGTTACCAGATAATTTCATGGGTGTTTTTAAACTGTTTCAGTTTTACTCTACACTGTTTCCAATGTCACTAATTAGCTTTAAAAATAAATAGTATTCAAGCACTAATAGTTCCCCCACCCTAACTGTGTACAAAGTCATTTTTGTAATGATTGATTCTTCCCGTGCCTCCAGATTACAAACCCTTTAATTTCTAGGCACTGATCTGCTGGTATTCTGCATCCTGTAATAATTAATCTTCACCAGTTTTGTCCTTTTCCTCTTAAACTAAAAATTGTGATAAGGCAAGATCAGAGGTGAAAGTAAGCCGTGCCAGACCAGCTTACCCAGGTTGGCGATTTAAAGGGCTCGGGGCTCCTTGCAGCGGCCGGAGCCCAGGGCCCTTTAAATCGCCTCCCGAGCCCCACTGCCGGAGCCCCAGGGTAGTGGCAGCAGGGCTCCGGCTGCTGCTACCCCAGGGTTCCAGCAGCGGGGCTCGGGCGGCACTTTAAAGGGCCCAGGGCTCCCGCAGCAGCCAGAGCTCCTGGCCCTTTAAATCCACACAGGAGCCCTACCGCCACTACCCTGGGGCTCCAGCAGCGGGGCTTGAGCAGCGCTTTAAAGGGCCCAGGGCTCCGGCTGCTGCGGGGAGCCCCTGGCCCTTTAAATCACCGCCGGAGCCCGGCTGCCGGAGCCCCAGGGTAGCAGTGATAGGGCTCCATCGGCGATTTAAAGTGCCCGGAGCTCTGCTGCGATAGCAGTGGCCAGAGCCCCGAGCCCTTTAAATCGCCCCTGAAGCTCCGGGGCCTTTAAATCTTGATTTAAAGCTCCCACACCTCTTCTGGTTGAGGCCATGCTCCTGCTCAGGACTCCGGTACCGGTAAGTCCTTTAACTTACTTTCACCCCTGGGCAAGACCCACTTACACCCCCGAGACCTTTTATAATGAAATGACAAAGGTCTCCTTATTGCAAGGAATTAGAATGCAGTGCTTGTTAAAATCCAGAAATATATTATCTCTAGTAAACCGTATTCTATGCACCAGAGTCAAACACAGGAAGAGTTGCCAAAAAACAAACAAACAAACAAACAAGTTCTTTGATCTTATGATTAAAAACAAGACGACCTTCAAGATACATCACCACTCGATAAGGACAATGAACTCTAAGAGATGTAGGAGCTGTTTCCTGTGGGAATGCTTGATGGAACATGAAGACTTTTTAAAATATTGTGTTATCTACAAATCTCATCGGAATGGCCTGAACTCTGATCCAGAGAAATAGCATTTTAATGTATTTTTGAAGAATGCAACAATTGGTGACTAACAGAAGTGTGGGACTGGAAGGGACCTCAGTAGGTCATCTAGTCAAGTCCCCTGCACACTACGCAGGACTAAGTAATAACTAGACCAATCCTGACAGGTGTTTGTCCAACCTGTTCTCAAAAGCCTCCAGTGACAGACATTCCATGTCCTCCGGAGGCAATTTGTTCCAGTGCTTAACTACCCTGACAATTAGGAAGCTTTTCTTAATTTCCAAGCTAACCTTCCCTTGCTGCAATTTAAGCCCATTGCTTCTTGTCCTATCCGTAGAGATTAAAACAATTTTTCACCCTCTTCCTTGTAACAACCTTTTATGTACTTGCAAAACTTATCAGAGCCGTCCCTTGGGTACAACGAATCAGGGCGACTGCTCTGAACCCCATGCTTTGGAGGGCCCCACGGGCCAGTGCGATTGGCTGGCGTGGTCGGTCCTGGAAGTGACAGGTCGGTCCCGGAAGTGATGGACGGATTTGTCACTTCCACCCTGGGCCCCGCACCCCTCCTAGGGATGACCCTGCTTATTATGTCCCCTTCCATCTTTTCTCCAAACTAAACAAACCCAACTTTTTCAGTCTTCCCTCATAGGTCATGTTTTCTAGATCATTAATCATTTTTGTTGCTCTCCTCTGCACTTTCTCCAATTTGTTCACATATTTCATGAAGTGTGGCACTCAGAACTAGACAATACTCCAGTCGAGCCCTTATCAGAAGATACAGGTCAAGAAAATTTTGATTAGATGTAAGATGATAACTGGATCCAGATAAATACAGATCAAATTTGAAGGGCACCTCATACACATTCCAAAACATCTTTGAACTTCTGGGAGTTCTATCATTTATATATATTCCAGTATGCCTTTTCCATTCGTAGCCTAGACCAACCAAACTGTAACATACTTAAAAGGCTCAACAGTAATTTCATATGATGGGTCTCACACACTCTCAAATCTGCTCTCCTTTTCAGTCCTAATGAATGGCCAAAAATCATTACTGTGTAACAAATGAGATATACATAACAGTTACTGACAGTCAAGGTAACTATTGATATTAACGCCCAACATGGGGTGATGTTCCTTTTGTAGGAAATCAAGCAAGGAAATCTCACTGTAGGGCAGGTACACTTACAGTGAGGGTTCTATTTGATTAGGAAATCTGTGACCCATTTCCCAGCAATAGCGCAGGTAGCTGCACAAGTACCACCAACAGCACAACCACTTGTGTAAACCAAGAGCAGACACTTTTTACCACTGTGTCATCTAAGCAGCACTTACACAATTGGTAGTACCGGAGCTGCTGCATCTTTGCCAGAAAACAGGAAAGAAATTTCCCAGTGCAGATCTGTCCTGATACTTACATCATCTCTGCTGTATCACGGGTGTGGTTATTTTCTTGTCCTTGCTGGCCTTGCGATCTTGAAGATTTCAAAAAAATATAATCTTTGAAAGCTTTAAACAATTTTAAAAAAGCAAGCATTTTTTGAAATACTTCTGAGACTGCGAGCCAAACTCAACCAGTTAAAGACTTTATCAAATCATAAGTGGGCAGATTGCTCTGACCA
Source organism: Emys orbicularis (assembly GCF_028017835.1). Classification (NCBI taxonomy): domain Eukaryota; kingdom Metazoa; phylum Chordata; order Testudines; family Emydidae; genus Emys; species Emys orbicularis. The sequence continues at coordinate 109,574,917 of NC_088687.1, forward strand.
TTAATAGCAGCACTCTGTACTCTGCACTGGCTGCTAAAATACTTCAGGGTATAAAACTGTTTGACCCTGAAAAGTGCCTTTGTAATATGGCATTGTGTGGTTTAATATTCATTGTGTTTAACTGACTTCCGATCAAATTTGCAAGTGAAGAGATTGTTTCTTAAATGCCAGCCCCACAAGTTCAGCATGGGCTCAGAGTCAGAGTTCTTCCCATCTCACCCATCACCACCAGAAAGGAAGGCTCGGCAGGCCGAATCATCCACTGAAGGCACCTGTGCAACCCCATGGTCTTCAGAATGTATCTAGAGTAGCATCTGTGCAACCCCATTCCCTTCAGTGGGCTTGTACCATTATAGCGGAGTATAATGTGGCCTGCAAAACAGTGACTGTGTGCCAGATGGAAAGCACCAAGCATGACTTTCAGAGCCCAGTTTGAGTTTACAGGGCTAGCAGTTAGGAAAAAATCTCATATCCGTTAACTGAACATATTATGATATGCCAATCAATGAGTCAGTTAACATGCATTTTTAAACAGTCATTCAGATTAGAAGTTCACTTTAAGATATCGGATATCATCTATATCTTGGAACCCAGCTACTTCACAGGCCACTGTCATGCCCCATCCTCCTACACCCAGTCATGGAATCATCAGCTGGGGTGCTCCCATAGCTAAAGTCCTGAATGCAGCTGAACAAAACTCAGCACAGGGCACTTCTGCCTTGGAACTTCCTCACTCACGGATAAGAACAGATGACGGTGTGTCCCAAGAATCTCTTGATGCCCACTGGCAGAGGGTACAGGGGACATAAGATTTCAGGGATCCCTTAGGTTCACCAAAAGTGGTCATGTAAGGTGTCTATGAAAGCCTGTGTCACAATGGTCATCAAAATCATTGCAAAAATATATGCACATAATATGTAGGAGTTATGTATGTATACTGAAAATTATGTTCTTAAAGCCTTGTAGTTAAAGGCAAGTAAGTCAGAGGCAGAGAGCATTGAGAAAGACTTCGCCAGACAGAAGGTGGGAGACATTTATCCATCTGTTGACCATTGTGTATCTTACTATTTGCATATTGAGTCACATGCTAATAAAGAAATTTCGAGAGTGCTACCAGAAAAAACAGAAACCAGCAAGAGCCATTTACAAATAAAGACAATGAATCTTTGTGGGTATGGAGGTACGCTGGGGATTCTTCAGTCTGGGAAGACAAACTGCCCGTGGGCTTATGAAAGGAGGAACTTTCCCCAGTGTTTTCAACCAGGGTGGCTAAGAACTTGGGGTCAGCTATTCTGTAGGAGACAGGGAAGTGTCTTGTGAGTTAAGTTTAGGCTCTAGAATAGTGGTTTTCAACCTTTTTTCATTTGTGGGCCCCTAAAAATTTTCAAATACAGGTGCAGACCCCTTTGGAAATCTTAGGCAGTCTGCAGACCACCCAGGGATCCACAGACCACAGGTTGAAAATGACTGCTCTAGAAAGCATGTTATAATTTTGTTTTTTATATAACCGTTTCCAATATGCTTGCTTACTTATCAAAGAACAGATTCATATGATAGTAAACTTATTCTTGTTTTCACTACAAATCTATCTAAGTGCTGTGTGTTAAGCAGAGTGGTAATCTTGAGCTGAATCTAGTAAGCTAGTGTGTACTATCCCCTTGGGAGTAGGGATCAGCGTTCTGAGAGTGTTCAATGGACCAGAGGCTCGGCACTCCAGAGGGACGCTTGGAGGACTTGGATTTGGGCACCCACCAATGTCAATCTGAAAAAAAAAAATCAAAGCTGGAAGACAACATACCTACCCCTGTTGTTAGCACATGACATCAGCGTTCATTAGTCTGTATTGTCTGCCTCTGGGTCCCCAGGAGAAATGTTAAGGGGAGGTTGCTCTGGACATCGAAAGCCCTACATGGTTTGGGAGCTGCCCATTTGAGAGATCACCATTCTTGCAGTGTGAGATTGCCACCACTGGGATCAGCAGAGGGGCTTATGATAGAGCCTTCTCATCTTTAAAATGGAGGGGGCTGCTGAGGGGGCTTTGTTTGTGGTTGCCCTACTCTTCAGAATTCACCCTCCCTCTTGCTTTGAACTAGCACAAATTTAGGTTACTGTCAGAGATCAAGACCCCACTGTGGTAGTCATTTGTCTTTAGTTATATCCTAGGCACTTTTTCTTTTTCTTTTCTTTCTTTCTTTTTTTGTTGTTGTTGTTGGAGTGGAGGAAAACATTTGAAAGTTGGCTTTGGTGGTGGATGGGGTATTTTCAGTGGGTACTTGTTTGGCTGGTACATTTTGTTACATAGTGAAGATTACCCATTAGATTTGTTCTTGTTGCATGGTTTATGTTTTTAATAATCATTAAAAAGGCACCATGAAACTTACATAAGTACTTTATTTATACATCAAAACCAAATAATCTTCCTTTTGTACCTCCCAGCCAAGGGCTTGCTGCTCTAACAGAGGAAGCTGCTCCCCTTGATAGTGTATTTATTGTATCACTAGCTTCTTATGTATGTGACAAAATAGAGTAGATTACCAGCAGATTATACAACTGTATGATTTGTTCAGTTACAGAACTGAATCCAACACATGAAATCCATAACGAACACCCCCTTTTCCACAGAGTGGATGCAAAATTTTGTTTTTGTTTTTTAAAGAAGAACCACACATAATGACCATGCAACAGGTGAAACTGGTAAGGGAAAAAAGACAGCAAGGAATACAAATCCTACTTCTGACTTTGGTTTATGACAAACTTCACAGTTGCTTGGTTTTGTAATTTCTGTGTTAAATCCTTTAACCCGCGTAAATGTAGGCCCTTGAGTAAACTGCAGTTTTGTTTTGTTTTTAAAATTCACGGCAGCGTCCAGGTAATGTAGTATTTTTCTACAGGCTATACACAGAGAATGCAGTCAGTGAACGGTAACTGCGCATTCCTTTGCATAAAACTGGCCACCCACTCCCCCCCCAAAAAAATCGGTGCGATTTTTCCAACATCAGGAGATCAGCACAAGCCTCCCCACTGTTAGAAAAATTGCAGCAGTGCAGAGAGGCTCCACAGCCAGTTCTGCAACATTTTCCTTTTTTTGTAGATCAAAAGCCCCAAGCACTGTACCATATTACCTCTGTGAATCAATCAGCATACAAATCTAAATACTTCAGAGTGCAGAACAGATGATGTTTCCTCATGTCTTTTGGACACATGGGTACATCTGCTTCGGTCCAACTTCAAGTCCCAAGCAGAATTTGGCAGAAAGTTTGCATCTCTAAAGCTCTGATCATGCTGCAGTAGTTTTAACTCCACTCTACATACTGTATGGGGCTTCTCAATGTGAACCGGGTTACATTTCAGGAAAAAAGTGCTTATTTATATTTTCAAAAATTCACTAATCTAATGCTCTGAGCAGGGGTTCTCAACCTTTTTTTTTTGAGGCCCCCCAACATGTTATGAAAACTCCACAGCCCACCTGTGCCAAAATAACTGGTTTTCTGCATACAAAATCTAGGGCTTGCATTAGGGGGAGCAAGAAGGGCAATTGCTGGGGCCTCATGCCAAAGGAGCCCCTGCAAAGTTACATTGCTCAGGCTTTGGCTTCAGCCTCAGGTGGCAGGGCTCAGAGCCCCGGGCTTCAGCCCCATTCAGTGGGGCTTTGGCTTTCTTCCCTGCTCCCCAGCAAGTCTAGTGCTGGTCCTGATGGGTGGACCCCCTGAAACCTGCTCGCTCTTTCCCCCCCCACCCCCCCGGTTGAGAACCACTGCTCTGGAGGACAAGTACATTAATAACAACAAATCTTACAAATAAATCAATACATTATGAATTCGTCTCAGTAATAAATACTAAAATTATCTCAGTAATAAATTCCACTTAGAAATTGAGTTAGGCCTGCAGTTCAGACAAATATCTTGTTGATCCAAGGGAAGGAAAGCAATTTCTGTTGAGCGGTGCTTTACTGAAAAAATCCCTGATTGTAGCCCCCTTGTCATTAAATCAGGAACTCCAAGCTCTCTGCGCCTGTTAGGAAGGACTCTAAAGTGAGAAAAGACTTCTAGATCTTTTCATCACCCTGGTAGGTCTCAAAATGCATTCTATGAAGTTAGTTTGCCCACATTAGTGCCAACCCCAATCTGAAAGAGCCCTAGCCACATCTGGGTCTTCAAGTGTCGGCACTTCAACAGAGATCAGTAGGGACTGCCACACAGAGGTCACTACACGCTTTCTATATGCACCACAGATTAGACAATCTGGCTTGGCAGATGCAGCTTTAAATGCAATGTTCTAAGCAGAGAAGTCCACTCATTCAAATCTTCCCACTCCACAGCCTGGAGTGTTGCTACATATAATCTATACATCCAAATCAGAGGACCTGGTGAGCAAAGTACATATACCTATAAATTGTAGTCCCTACCTATAAATTATTGTTGTTCATATAAAACAATCTGAAAGCCTGAATCTCCTGTGGTTTTAAAAACTTTTGGGTACATCACTGACATATTCCGCAAGTTCTCTTGTTTCAGTTCATAAATAATTTTAAATTAGCTAAGGGAAAAACTCCATAGTATTCCCTACTGAAACCTAAAGCAGCTCCTCTTACTAGGAAGGAAAAGCTTCAACAGCTGTTTGCCTACTTATCATAACAAGCAGTAAACAACAAGTCAGTCCAGACTGGAGAACATGATCAAGAGAAAACCAGTTTACAGAGAGGGGAGAAATTACCTTGCTACCAAAGTCAAGAACCAAATGATCTATGAAATGCAGCAGACAGTACTGGTCACCATGTAGTGGAAAGGAAAATACTACCTGGAGAGAGTGCAGCAATAAAGATGCTACATTTGAACAATTTAAACAGAGGAAAGTTTAAAGAGTCAGGTTATTCATCTGGCAGTCTTGTTTTCTTATGGACAGAAGTTTTCAAAATTATTAAGCTGATTTACATAATTTTTCACATTTGAGTTTCAAAGTTAAGACCAATTTCCAAATAGAAAACTAGGAACAAAAAAACTTGGGCAGAAAGAAGGTCAAACAAACAAACAAACAAACAAACAAACAAACAAACAAACAAACAAACAAACAAACAAACAAACAAACAAACAAACAAACAAACAAACAAACAAACAAACAAACAAACAAACAAACAAACAAACAAACAAACAAACAAACAAACAAACAAACAAACAAACAACGCATGGAACATATGAAATAAGAGAAGGGGGAAGATGACATTTAGTCAGCATAAATTGACATTTAGTCAGACAACTCAGCTTTTAGTAAAGGGAGAAGAATGAATATAGTGAAAAAGCAGAAAATTGAAGTTATAATGAACTAAAAGAAGTCAAGCATGCTGGCTTGGATTATTTTTTCTTGCTTTTTACAGAGTGGGAAATGGGCCTTGTTTTTATTTAGGATGAAGGAGAAAGACTTACAAGAAAGGACTGCTAGTTTCTCAACTCTCCAGGCACTCATAGGCCTTGTCTAGATGAGGAAAAAGATTCATTTTTTATTTTAAAAATGTGCTAGATATTATATTTTAAGTGGTGTTTAGAAGTATGTTAGCACTTAGCGTAGACTGGTTTTAAACCTTTTAAAATGTGTTAGCAGGCCTCTCTTTCAATCATAATTTCTTTAACCTTACGAAATAAGAGAATTCGCCTTCTGAGTAAAACCCTAGAAAGTGGAAATTTTGACCACTTAATTGGTTAACTTTGAAAACAAAGCCAGTGTCCTTTGGGGATTGGTCCTGCTTTGAGCAGGGGGTTGGACTAGATGACCTTCTGAGGTCCCTTCCAACCCTGATATTCTATGATTCTATGTAATGAGAAAAAAAACAATTAATTTCCTATATAGTCTATCTACTATAGATAAACCTTGTACAGTCTAGAAGAAGTCTGCCTTATAGTCACATAAGCCATTTATTAGGGGTTCATGGAGTTTACATTCCTTGGATGACCTGGATAAAGTCTAATTCCTTTCACAACCTTTACAATTCTGAAGCATGTCTGACACAAAACAGAAACTGCAACAAAAACCAAATCAGGTTATCGAGTTATCCATCATGCCAAGCAACTTAATGCAAGTCACAAAGTAAGTTGCACAACAGGAGCTTATTAATCAGTAAAACCCTGAGGGCTCTATTTACCACAAAATTAATTTTCTGTGGAATCTGTTGGAGACTTTGCAGGGATTACCTGTTTGACACTCATGACAACTAATCCTACTTCAGTAAAATTCCAAGCTCAGGCTATAAAGAACAGATTTTTCCAGTTGGGGCAACACCCCTTTTCTTGAAGAGCCTCAAGCTATGCTTCCAAAGACGACATATGGAGTGTGGCACACACACACAAGATCAGGCTCATATAACTGAACATGCTTGGATAGAGAACATTTATTAAGAGAAAAAGCTTACTGCCCTAGTGACGCCATCGCTGAAACACAAGTCAACATTCTGAGGAGTACACAAGCTCATTCTTGCACCTCATACTGCACTCTAAACTCTTCCTGTAAATTACAGTTTTCATCCAGCACAGGGGGCCAAGTACAATGGAGCATGAGAGGGTAAAAGAAGTGACACATACAGGGCTTATCCAGCTCTGTACTGAAAACCAAACGTGAATGCTGGCTGAAATTCACCTTGGTCTGCATCACCTGCCATAATACTACAGGGGCTGCTATTATAACGTCAGCATTTACAGACAGTTACCATACCACAGAAGCTGAAGTTATTCAATTGTTTCCTATTCTAAGTGTAGGAAAATAATTCAGTTTTATCATATTGCAGACTGTTCTCTTATATAGTCTATCTATTATAAATACCCTTGTATAGCCTAGAAGAAGTTTCTGTTATGGTCACATTAGCTATTTATTCGGGGTTCATGGAGTTTACCCTCTCTTTCTGGGGCAAGACACTAAACCAGATGGTGTCAGTATGTAGCAAAAGGAGAATGACACCAGAACCATGTGAAGCCTTAAAAATCTGTCCACCCATGTCTCCCCGAAACTCTGGGCAGAATACCAGAGAAACGAACTTTATCGGATATAAGCCATGTACGTCACAGGACTTTTAGTAGAATTTACAGAGCATATTTTCATTTAGCAAGCACCGCCATCGAGAGCACCAGTACAGGACATGTTGCTGCTACTAGTATATGTTCTAATACTAAGGGGGGACATGATAGAGGTATATAAAATCATGAGTGATGTTGAGAAAGTGGATAAGGAAAAGTTATTTACTTATTCCCATAATACAAGAACTAGGGGTCACCAAAAGAAATTAATAGGCAGCAGGTTTAAAACAAATAAAAGGAAGTTCTTCTTCACGCAGCGCACAGTCAACTTGTGGAACTCCTTACCTGAGGAGGTTGTGAAGGCTAGGACTATAACAATGTTTAAAAGGGGACTGGATAAATTCATGGTGGCTAAGTCCATAAATGGCTATTAGCCAGGATGGGTAAGAATGGAGTCCCTAGCCTCTGTTCGTCAGAGGATGGAGATGGATGGCAGGAGAGAGATCACTTGATCATTGCCTGTTAGGTTCACTCCCTCTGGGGCACCTGGCATTGGCCACTGTCGGTAGACAGATACTGGGCTAGATGGACCTTTGGTCTGACCCAGTACGGCCTTTCTTATGTTCTTATGTTCTTATGTACCAAGAGCAGGGCTGTCCCCAGAGCGGTGTGGGGTCGGGGACATAGGTGTCAAGTTTCTATCTGCTGTGCTCTCCCCTGGCTCTGCCCAGGTCCGACCCCCATTCCACCCCTTCCCCCAAGGCCCCACCCCACCTCTTTCCCTGCCCAGTTCCGCCCCCACCCCCGAGCGCACTGAGCCCTTGCTCCTCTGCCCTCCCCCACAGCGCCAGATGCAGCAAAACAGCTGATCGGTGGTAGGCGCTGGGAGGGAGGGGGAGGTGCTGATCAGCCGAGCCTGCCGACAGGCAGGAGGCACTGGAGAGAGAGGAGGCTCCTCCTTGCCAACCCCCGCCTGCCCGTCGCCTCACCTCCCCGTCCGCCTCCTCACGAAGCGCAGGGCCCCCCAAAGTGTGGGGCCCAGGCTGGTTGCCCCAATTTGCCATACTCTAGGGATGGCTCTGACCAAGAGCGAAGAAAACGACACAAAAGGGAGCTGAATGGAGTAACAATTTACTTTAAGTGACCCTGATATTTCATATATTCAATGGCTTAATATTACAAAAGATAGTTCAGTTTCCTCTTCCCAAGAATGGGGTTTGAAATATTGTATTAGTCCTGTCTGGAATGGAATTCAGTGTCATGTAATGCATCCTTAGCAATTTTTGGCTTGTGTTCATTTCTACTGTCTGGATATTAAAAACCCAAGACCGCCATCGATCAAGAATGTGAAAGGCAACCAAAGCATCTCTCTCTGGTATGTCGTTTATTCCCAGTTGCTGCAAGAACATTTGCTGTGCAATGCCAGTCCAAAGCAAGGCAGCCTATCACAAATCATGACATATAACCAGCCCTCCTATTTATCCTCTTAAAAAAAAAAAAAAAAAAAAAAAGCTCTACTACTAATATTGCCAGACCTGAAGTAATCTGAAGAAAGGAGAGAAGAAATCTAAATGACAGTAGATTAGAATTGCTGCAATTTCTTATAGTTAGCAATGAAGCCCAATGCCCCAAGGGAACAACAACTGTTACAGAATGCAGCAGGTTGCCTGCTCACCAGCACAGATTACCAGAAACATATCACCCTGATTCATTACTCATGGCACTTGGCTCCCCATTAAGCAGGGTCTAGTTCAAGGCTGCTGTACTGATTTTCAGAGACCTGCTTGGTACTGGAGCTAGCTACCTAAGAGATCTCTTCTTCCATGACAATGACCTCACACAACAGAAGCTTGATTCAACTAGGGGGGAAAAAAGCTGACAAAGAGGGTAAGACTTATTCACACAGCAATTGCACCAAGACTGGATCCCATGGCCAGAAAAAAGAAGAATGACCACCACCCTTGCTGCATTCAGAACTAAACAGATAAATCAGCTCAAGCCTACTACTGGCCAATGTCAAATTCCTGAGCAAGTTCATAAAGAAGCCAGCCAAAGGCCAATTACAAGCTCATCTAATTGAAGCTAATGTTCTAGACCTGGAATAATCTGGATTCAGACCAGGATAAGGAATTGAAACCACTTTAGTGGCACTGATGGATGATCTCCTCCTGTCAGTGGATAGAGGGCAGACATTCATTCTCATCCTCCTGGACTTCTTGCAGCTTTCACCTGAGAGAAATGGCAAAAGTCCAGGGTAATGTGCTAAAATGGTATGAGCCCCTCCTGGAGGGACACATCCAATTCCCAAGGATGGGAAACTGCACCTCTACCTCAAGCCTCCTCACTTGTAAAATCCTACAAGGATAAATTTTTTCACCAGTCCTATTCAACATCTACATGCAACTACTAGGGGAACTGATTAGACATGAATTCAAGTGCCAGCATACACAGATGACACAAAGCTCTGCTTATCCTTCACCACACCACTACTACTAAGATAGCCCAATACCTGCACGAGACCAGCTCATGGATGAACAGCGGCTGGCTGAAGCTGAACCAGAATAAGAGAGATAATGATGGTGGGCAAAGCATTTTGAGAAATTTGCCACCATTATATGATCTCCTTTGGTTGAAGGTACACACCCATGTCTGATCAATCTGGTCAGTGGTTTAGGAGTAGTCTTGGATTCCTTGTTGACACAAAGCTCTCACATAGCAATATCCGCAAGTAACACTTGCCATCATCTCTGGTTGACTTGCAGACTCCATCGCACCCTTGCAAATCATGGCCTCGCCTTGATTATTCACTTTGCATTGCTGTAGTATGGCAGGGAAGTGACAACAGACCTGCGTATGAAGCCTTCTGCACCTGGGAAATTCCCAACTAGTACAGAATACTCAAGTGCGTCTCCTCAGGAATGTGGGCTACCGCGAGCACATCAGACCTGTCCTCCTCTCTCTACACTGGCTTCCCATAGGATATTGAATCAAGTTCAAGGTCTCAGTCTTTATCTTCAAGGCTCTCCCTTGTCTGGGCCCGGGATACCTAAGGCTCTGGGATGAAGACCCTGGTTGACGACTTTGTTCCTCTGACATTAGGGAATTCTCTACAATAAGGGTAAATCTCATCTGTGCAGGACCGAGAACTCTCTTGGGGGTTGGTTTGAGACTGAAATGAAGTCTCCTGGAAACTAAAGCCTATCACAAACCTCTTCACCTTCTGCTCCAAATGCAAAGCGCATTTCTTTGACCTTGTCTTCTCCAACGTAAATACACAGCAACATGTATATTTAAAAAAAAATTCTAACGCCCGACCAAAACAAGAGAAGCAAACCTCTCTTCCATTTATCTTCCCACTAATAACCCTCTGAACACAGTAGCATCTTCTCATTTTATATATATATATATATTTTTCAATGAAGATCATCTGGTTTTATTGTACCAAAGTGTGTGCTATTCTTGATGCTGTCCTTGTAGCATTTTCTGGGGCGGCCTTGATTCGGTGTCTTTGCGCCAATTCTCCATAGAAATTTTTTCTGGGGAGTTGATACTCAGGCATCCTAATGATGTATCCAACCCAACATAGTTGGGATTTTATCAGCATGGCCTCGATGCTTATGGCATTTGACTTTTGAAGAACCTCCAGGTTGGTAATTTTGTTCTGCCAGTGGATCCCATAATGGAGCACAGAGACCACATATGGAAGGCCTCTAGCTGTTTGATATGCCATTTGTATGGAATCCAGGTCTCACAGCCATAGAGGAGAGATGTGAGCACAAAAGAATTTTATTTTTGTTGAGAGGGTTATGTTGTGGGGTTTCAGGACTTTGTTATGTAACTTTCCTAATGACTGAGCAGCTTTCTGTATCCTGTTCGTGATTTCTTTGTCAAGAGGTCCATCGTGGGAGATGTTGCTGCCGAGATAGGTAAAACGGTCAACTTGCTTTAGTTGGTTTCCACTAATGAATATGCTAGGGGATATGGCATAGAGCAGTAAAGATGATTGGTGCAACACCATAGTTTTCTCCAGGCTGATTGTGAGGCCAAACAATTTTGATGCTTCAGTGAAACGATCTATGATGCACTTGAGATCTCCCTCTGTGTGTGCTAGGAGGGCACAATCATCCGCAAAGAGTGTTTCTCTTAGTAGTAGTTCTGTTACTTTTGTTTTTGCTTTTAAGCCTCGCAAGATTGAAGACTGAGCCGTTGTGTTTGTATCTGACGTATATGCCTCTGTTGAGCCCATCTGTAGCATGGTTGAGAACTTGGGTGAAGAACAGGTTGAACAGTACAGGGGCAAGGACACAGCCTTGTTTGACTCCATTTGAAATGGGAAAGAAGTCAGTGAGATCTCCATTAAAAAGTACCTGACCTTGCATCCCCTCATGAAATAAATGAATGATCTTTACCAGTTTTGGTGGGCAACCAAGTTTGCTGAGGATCATCCATAATCCTTCTCTACTGATTGTATCAAATGCTTTTGTCAGATAGGTGAAAACACTGAATAGATTCATGTTTTGTTCGATACATTTTTCTTGTATTTGCCTGATACTGAAAATCATGTCTGTGGTGCTATGACCAGGTCTGAATATGCACTGAGTCTCAGGTAGATTGGCTTCTGAAACAGATGAAATCAGTCAGTTCAAAAGGACACGAGCAAAGATTTTTCCAGCAACAAATAGGAGAGATATCCCATGGTAGTTATCACAGACCATTTTGCTGCCTTTATTTTTAAATAAAGGAATAATTGTGGCATCTTTGAAGTCTTGTGGCATTTCTTCACTGTCCCAGATGTTAGTAAGCATCTTCTGGAGTGTTACCATCATCTTTGGACCCGCATATTTAAATATTCCTGCCGGTATTCCATCTCTGCCTGAGGACTTTCCTGAGCTCATCAAACTGATTGCCTTTTCTATTTCTTCAAGTGAGGGTGATGAGTCAAGATGGTGCTTAACAGGTGTTTGAGGTATCTGATTAATAGCACCTGTTTCAACTGAGGATGGTCCGTTCAGTAGTTGGCAGAAATGTTAAACCCATCTCTGTTCCAGTAAGGGTGGCAATACCATACCTTGCTACCCTTACTTCTGCAGTGCTGCTGGTGGCGGCTCTGCCTTCAGAGCTGGGCTCCTGGCCAGCTGCCACCACTCTCCAGCTGCCCAGCTCTGAAGGCAGCCCTGACTGCCTCCGGCGGCAGCAGCAGCGAAGAAGTAAAGGTAGCAGTACCGCACCCCCCCGTCCCTTACAATAAACTTGCCAACCCCCCATGACTCCTTTTTGGGTCAGGACTCCTACAGTTATAACACTGTGAAATTTCAGATTTAAATAGCTGAAATCCTGAAATTTATGATTTTTTAAATCCCATGATTGTGAAATTGACCAAAATGGACTATGAATTTGGTAGGGCCCTAACTATATGTCATTTAATGCCAATAGTTGCACCGCATTTATCTCAATATCACCTTTACTTCAAGCAAGCCTGGATTTAGTACTGGGCCACCTGAAAAACCATGACATGGATCTGGAAACTGTATATTTCCCGACTCCTACCTTCAGAGGTTTTCCAGCGTTTCCACAGATCCTCAATGGTGATATGTTTGTCTTCTCTGTGCAGATGGCTGTGTTTATTGGAAGCATCTTTATATTTCATGTCTTCTCTGATAAACTGAGGAAGAAAAAGAACGTTTGATTAAATTTTAACAGTAAACAAGCACAGTTCTTAACAGGGAAACTGGAAATAGATCAGTAGAGATGCTTTTTGCATCTGCCCTGTACAAATGGCACAATTTAGTTAAGCCTCTAAAATAGTCAACCTACATTATTAATTCAACATTCTTATAAATTTTGAATTGGAATGTAATAAACCCTGGGAAAACAATGTTGCACTTGTGAGGCTATTAGTCAAATTGAAGTGTGTGGTTAACGTACTCCAAAGATTAACAGCTAGTCACCACAAACATCCCAAACAAGTTGTATCTCATGCTTTTATATTCTATGGACATTCACCTGTCTGAAGGCAAGCCCACATGATACGGTTTGAAAGCGTGCCAGTGCTTTATAAATCAGCAGTTATTTGTCCATCTTGAATCCCACTATACCAATTAAATGAACTAATAGTTAGCTTTCTCCCACCCCTCAAAGACTTATGACTAGACACCAAAAGATCATGTTCTGCCTCATTAAATCTAGTTGTTAACATACAATTCATCTTCAGCCCTGGGTTTATTTTATTGTGGTGCATGATCAAGAGAATGGTTATACACCTCTACCTCGATATAACGCGACCCGATATAACATGAATTCGGATATAATGCGGTAAAGCAGTGCTCTGGGGGGGGCGGGACTGCGCACTCCGGTGGATCAAAGCAAATTCAATATAATGCGGTTTCACCTATAACGCGGTAAGATTTTTTGGCTCCCTAGGACAGCATTATATCAAGGTAGAGGTGTATTCCACACACATAAATAGTATATCGTAAACCTACAATTTGCAATAATGTACGGGAAGCCTTTGGCAACAACCTAACATGTGAATGTTAATAAGCACATAAAAATTGTTAAAAAGTGGGATTCTATGTATCAGTGTATTTTGCTCATTTATGTGTACCACAGTTATTTAGTTTAATACTTCAAAGTCACTAGTAAATAGGTACTAAAAACGTTTACAAGACATGTACAACCAAGAAAAATTAAGGTGAGGGCTGTTGTGATAATTTGGCCTACCCTAATTGTAGGCTCAACTGTAAAAAGTATATGGAAGTTCATAAAACATTACAATAATCGATAATAAATGCTGGTGGGAACATGTATGAAAGGGAGACAGAAAAACTAAATTAGTCAAAACAAGAAGAGCCAAGTTAATATGATTCAAGGACTATGTTAAAATCATGCTTGGTAAAAACAGATGATGTGAAATCTGAAATTAATGAGCCAAAATTGCTGTGTTGGATATTAGGTCTAATTCGTGCACAAAACAATGCGGGGACGAGCTATTCCAACCATTGTCCCCTTAATGGGTCCTTAAAGAAAGACTCGGGGTGGGGGGGGAGAGGAGAGGAGAAGAGAAGAACAATGGGGAAGAACAGACAGAGGCTACTGAAGCAAGCTTCACCATCATGGCTGTCACCACCACTATATCCTGGGAGCCCGGGCCTTCATTCCCTGTGATCCTGAAAGATGCCCTGACCAGACCAGGCCAGAGAGGTATCCAGATGACATTGGGACCCCTACCACAAGGGTAGTCTTATTTTTTGGTCAAGGTCCAAAGTTCTTGACACCTCAAAGCTATATTGAGGTGGTGAGTACTCCGCACAGTCCTCTTGTGCAGTATGTCCTCTGCTCAGTTGGGTGCAGGCAGAGTCCTCCCTTCTTCACGATAAGACCAGTTCTTCATGGGGGCCCCCTACCACTAAAACCCCAAGCAGGGGACAAGAGGGAAACAACACAGTGCAGGGCAGCAGGGCTGTGGCGCAATGAGGTGCCCAAGGGAGGGTGTGCCTGGCATCTCAAATTCCTTTAATCTGGCCATGGGGAAAGAATCTCTCATTTAAGCCCTTTGTATAAGGGCCCAGTCTGCCCACTTTTACCCTGAGACCAACACTTCTGGAGGGAGAAGAGAAATCAGGAGAAAGATACAAACACAAGGCAGCAGCATTTTGCAAGAAGATACAATGTAGAATGGGAGAAAAGGAGGTCTATGACAGGAGCAATTTCCCCGTGTAAATTCCTGCTCTGACATCCTACAAAGAAAAATGGAGTCAAAGACATAGACATAACTGAGGTTGCATGCAGGGAAAGGTTTTCCTCTGGGGTTGAGGTCAATTGCCATATCTCATCGTAGGAACAAGCGAACATCTCAGGCTCTTCCACACTGGGGGATGATCTTGCATACCAGAATGATGAAAGCCCTGCTGAACTTTGTCTCAACTCTTAGCTGTCCCCCTCACTCTGATCACAGCTGTTCTGTATCCTTTGGTCCACTACGTGGCCCGTGAGAGAATCTGCTCCTTCGGTCCCTACAATCTTCACTTTTGGCCATACGGTTACTGTTTCCTGAAGGAATTCTTTCACTCCTATTATAGTTCCTCATTTGCCACACATCATAGTGACTTTTCCCTTCCCTACGCTTTCATGGTTTCTTGTAATATAGACAAGAGAATGGTGTTTGGAGAAAAGATTTAGGTTCATTAGGAACTGGGGAAGGTTTTGGGAAAGGAGGAGCCCACACAGGAAAGATGGGTTCCAACTAAACAAACGGAATCAGATTGCTGAACTATAAAATTAA
Organism: Emys orbicularis; assembly: GCF_028017835.1. Lineage (NCBI taxonomy): Eukaryota > Metazoa > Chordata > Testudines > Emydidae > Emys > Emys orbicularis. The sequence continues at coordinate 109,590,196 of NC_088687.1, forward strand.
AAAGGTTGAAGAAAGGTTTTTAAACTGAGGTCTGGGGAAAGCCAACAGGTATGAAGGTTCACATGGTTCAGACAGGGACATCCGTTAGGGGAGGATTTATTAAAGGGGATATTGTATATCCTAGTAAAGAGCAGGGGATAGACGTTGATAAAGTACAGGCAGGAACTGAAGAGAAATAGACAAATGGGGGGGAAAAAGAAAAAAAAAAAGTCCCATTCAATAACATCACATGAAGGCAGATAACTAAATATTGACAAATTGTATAAGTGCTTGCATACAAATGCTAGAAGTCTAAGATGGATTAACTTTAGTGCCTGGTATTAAATGAGGATATTGATATAACAGGAATCACAGAAACTTAGTGGAATGATGATAATGTATGGGACACAGTAATATCAGAATACAAAAGGAATGACAGTAGGTCTTGCAGGTGGAGAACTGCCACTGTATGTGAAAGAAGGGAGAGATAGCTCAGTGGTTTGAGCATTGGCCTGCTAAACCAGGGTTGAGAGTTCAATCCTTGAGAGGACCATTTAGGGATTTGGGGCAAAAATCTGTCTGGGGATTAGTCCTGCTTTGAGCAGGGGGTTGGACTAGATGACCTCCTACGGTCCCTTCCAACCCTGATATTCTATTAATATAGTAAAAAACTTAAACGCCTCAAACAGTACCATAGAATCTCTCTGTATATAAATGTCATGCTTCAATAAGAGTATAGCTATCAGAATATACTACCATCCATCTGACCAGGATGTTGAAATCACTGTGAAATGCTCAGGGAAATTAGAGCCTACAAAAGCAAAAAACACCCAACAGTGTGGGAATTTCAACTATCCCTATTTTGACTGGGTACGTGTCACCTCTGCAGGATGTGATGCAGAGATAAAATTTCTGCACACCATGAATGACTGATGCCTGGAGCACTTAGTCCTGGAACCCACAATGTGAGAAGCAATTCTTGATTTAATCCTCAATGGAGCACAGGATCTGGTCTAAGAATTGAACATAGCCAAACTGCTCGGCAACAACGACCATAATGTAATTAAATTTAACATACTTGCAAGGGGGGAAATACCAAAGAAACCCATCACAGTAGCATTTAACTTCAAAAAGGGAAACTACACAAAAAAAGAAGATAAACAAACAGAAATTAAAAAAGAACAGTCACAAGAGTGAAATGCCTGCAAGCTGCAGGGAAACTTTTAAACACTACCATAATAGAGATTCAAGCTACAAATATACCCAAAATTCAAAAACAGTAAGAGGATCAAAAATATGCCACCAGGGCTAAACAAAGTAAAAGAGGCCAAAAGACATCCTTTAAAAATTGGAACTCAACTCCTACAGAGAAAAATAGGAAGGAGCATAAACTCTGGCAAGCCAAGGGTGAAACTAAACAGGATTTTTTTTTTTTTTTTTAAAGTACATCAGAAGCAGGTAGCCTGCCAAATCATCAATGGGGACAGTGGATGATCAAGGTGCTAAAAGATCACTCAAGGAAGACAAAGCCATTGCAGAGAAGCTAAATGAATTCTTTGCATTGGTCTTCACTGAACAGCACACGAGGGAGATTCCCACACCTGAGCCTTTCTTTTTAGGTGATAAATCTGAGAAAATGTCCCAGACTGAGGTGTAAATAGAGAACATTTTGGAACAAATTGATAAATTAAACAGTAATGAGTCACCAGGACCGGATGACATTCATCCGAGAGTTCTGAAGGAACTCAAATATGAAATTGCAGAACTGTGGCATGTAACCTATGGCTTAAATCAGCCTCTGTACCAGCTGACTGGCAGATAGTTAATGTGAAACCAATTTTTAAAAAAGGCTCCAGAGTCGATCTGACTATTACGGGCCGGTAAGCCTAACTTCAGTACCAGGAAATTGCTTAAACTATAGTAAGAGTCAATGTGGCTTTTGTGAAGGGAAATCATGCCTCCCTAATCTATAAGAACTCTTTGAGGGGGGTCGTGGATAAGAGTGATCCAGTTGATATAGTGTACTCCAACTTTCAGACAAGGTTCCTCACCAAAGGCACTTAAGCAAAATAAGCAGTCATGAGATAAAAAGGAAGGTCCTCTCATGGATCAGTAACTGGTTAAAAGACAGGAAACGAAGTGTAGAATAAATGGCCAGTTTTCTCAATGGAGAGGTGTAAATAGCAGGGTCCCCCAAGGATTTGTACGGGGACCTGTGCCGTTCAACATATTCATAAATGATCTGAAACAAGGGGTGAACAGTGAGATGACAAGGTTTGCACACAACACTAAATTACTCAAGATACTTAAGTCCAAAGCTGACTGCAAAGAGTTAAAGGGATCTCACTAAACTGGGTGACTGGACAACGAAACAGCAGACAAAATTCAACATTGATAAATGCAAAATAATGCACATTGGAAAAAAATGATGGGATCTAAATTAGCTGTTATGACTCTAGAAAGATTTTGGAGTCGTCAGAGGAACCGTTCTCTGAAGACATCTGCTCAATGTGCAGTAGTAATAAAAAAAGCAGAACATTAGGAACAAGATAGACAGTAAGACAGAAAATATTACAATGCCACTATATAAATCCGTGGTATGCCCACAGTCACCCCAAGTCAAAAAATAACTTAGAATTGGAAAAGGTGTAGAGAAGGCAAAAAAAAATTAGGGTTATGAAAAAGCTTCCATATGAGGAGAGATTAAAAAGACTGGGACTTCAGTTTAAAAAAGAGGGGGATGTGATAGAGATCTATAAAATCATGAATCTTGTGGAGAAAGTGAATAAGGAAGTGTTATTTACCCCCCTCACATAATACAAGAATTAGGAGTCACCCAATGAAATTAATAGGAAGCAGGTTTAAAAACAAACAAAAGGAAGTGTTTCTTTAAATAATGCACAGTCTACCTATGGAACTTGTTGCTGGGGATACTGTGAAGACCAAAAGTATAACTGGGTTCAAAAAAGAATTAGTTAAGTTCATACAGGATAGGTCCATCAATGGTTATTAGCCAAGATGCTAATATGGGTGTCCCTAAACCTCTATCAGAAGCTGGGACTGGACGATAGGGAATGGCTCACTCAATAACTGCCTTGTTCTGTTCATTCCCTCTGAAACATCTGTCAGAGGATGTGATATTGGCCTAGATGGACCATTGGTCTGACCCAGCATGACTGTTCTTATGCTCCTATGTTCTTACATGTCAGTCTCTCAGGATGGGGCACTTACTTGGGCTCCCCCTCTTGGGCAAGAGGACATGATCCCCTTCTGAACAGACAGCATCAGTTTGCTCGATCACTGATCCAACTTGTGGCCATGTGAAGCCCTGCTTCTTCACAAGTTTTTGTCCTGTGCAACAGCTCAGATACAGAGACATACATAAAGCCAAAAGGAGACCAAATCCATTTCTATTTTCAGAATCTCTCTGCATAGGCTAATTGGAAGAGTTCACCTGTTGTCACTCCGGGTGGACTTTTTATAGAAGAGCAACAAGGCTGCAGGTGAGTTCAACTGATACCAACTGATTCCCATCGAACGGAGCCTGAATTCTTTCATGTTTCAGCAGCTATGCTCCATTCTGACAACACTGACTTCCCTTGACACCAAAGCACACAGGTGTTTGAATGGGACTTTTGTCCTCTTCCAAGAGTGCTGCGGAAGGTGAAGGAACACAAGGCAGATGACGACTGCTAAATCCCAAATCAAAATCCATAGCTATATTATGAATCAAAGGAAAAACTAAGTGCTTTTATTTTTAAAGCACAAAAGCAGTTTTATATTTAAGGAATAAAATAAATGTTCTTTAGAAAAGCGCCATGAAGACGGAGAAAGTACCTAATAGCAGCTGCCTTCAGGAGGTCAGTTGCTTCAGCATGAACTACACTAACCTCACTGAGAGATGGTTTAACTTTTGCCTTTTTTTTGACAACTTCTTAAGGACAGCTATCCTCTTGTGGAACCCTCCCTTCACAATCTTCTAATCCAACCCCCGTTTCCATGAGAAAAATACAGTGGTTGTTTAGACAAAAACGTAACGGTTTGTAAATGCTAGAGAGAAAATAAACTGGCTTTAATGTAATGTAAAGGGCGTAGCTGCTTAGATAAATCCTCAGTTTTCCATTTGGGCTGTTTATTTCTTCGCCTAGGGTTAAAGGACTTCACATCAGTACTTACTCTCCCTGCCTTGCCTGCAGCAACCTTTGCTTTTATCTATTGTTTTGTAGTTTGCTTCTGCCTTGTGTGTTTAGTACTACTCCAATATTCACCCACAAAATATAAACACAGTTGATCAAAAGCGGACAAAGGCAGCTGCATGAGGAGTAAAGAGCTGCCCGGTATTGTGGCCTACTAAGATGCTATGTTCTGTTGCTGAGGGGTTTTTTTGTGCATGACATTGAGGAGGACAGATGGATTTTTGAGAACTATTTTTAAAGTGTGGTTGACTAAAAAGCCACTGGGTGAGGAGCAGGGAGATAGAGATAAAGTTCATGGTTTTTAAACAGCCAGACTTTTAAAAACAAATTGTTTATAGGGATATTCTTACACACACTTTTAAAAATTAGAGAGTGAATTTACATGCATGTGTGTCAAGAACTAAGGTCGCCATAAACTGTAGTTATTGAAAAATACAGAAGTTGGTCTCCCCAGCCAGTTCAATTTACTAAGAATACACCAGCATTGCACATCAATGTCACTCATCACAGCATGATTACTGAATACTTTACAGTATTATAGCCTTATAGACAAGTATGAATTAAGTTGAAAAATCTTATATCCTGGAATGGTTCCTGGTATTATCCAATTTTCAATACTTGGAGTGAAATACATGTGGGAGTATTACACCTACCTTTTTAAGTCATTGTGCCCACTACCTAGAGCAGAATATCCTCAGTTGTTTCTTGGGTTTTTTTTTTTTATTAAACGTTAATTGCTCAGACCCAGAAATCTTGCTTTGCAACTGTCTATTCCTAAGTCAATTATTAATAATAAAATTGAAGCTTTATTCTGCATTGCATCTTTCATATAAACTTACATTCCAAGTCACTCTGCAGAATTAAATAACTACAGAGAAAATAGCAGTATGATAAAAATTAAAAGTTAAGTGCGAGGGGAAATAATACACATACATATATATTTAATTCATTCTCAGCTAGGATTTGAAATGATACAGGAAACTGATCAGGTGCAAGAGATCTAGTAATTAAATACATGTGGAGGAAGAGAGCAGTCAGTCATTGCTAGCCAAGAAGAGAGGAGAGAGTAAAGGTAGGAGACATATGCAAGGTCAGTTAGAGTAAAGGTCACTGAGTTGAACAATTTTGAGAACAATTTTGAACTGGATACTAGAAAGAACAGAGAGCAAATGGAGATAGATGTTTGAGGTGGAGAGCGATGTTATCAGGCTACTTTGCATGTGACAGAACCAGACAACTCTCTACACTTCATGAAGCACTGAAATTTGGGGAGGACTTACGGAAGCAAGTTGCATTACACAACCAGGGAAAGGTAAATACTGAAGATGAGGATTTTAGAGATGGTATTGAGACAGTGACTTCAATAAGGAGAATTATACCTTGCCCAAAAATAGGGAACTGGTGACAGGCACACATCTGTAGATGACAGTGAAGGCAAGTGGAAGCTATCAGCTGAGAAGGGAAACAGATAAAGTTATGGTTGACATGAAATCGGTTTCTCAAATTTAGATTGGGAGGCTGGCCTGCAACTTTCACCAGTTCATGGGTTATGTTTTCTTTAGGAATTTAGCAGCAAATGCATGGAATGGTTCAGCAGTGCCCTGAAACAGATTATGGGTGCTATGACAGAGGAATAACGAGAAGATGCCCATGTCAAAGCCACATCTGCCTCTCTAGTAGCTAAATTTTTTCACCCATGTTAATCTGTTAGCCCTGATTTACTGAACAAACTCCATCTGAGTAAACATACTACCTATTTAAAATGCTCTCTGTCATTTCAATTGAGGAAGTTCTGCCCAACCCACTTCCTCTCCTTTACAACACAGAGACTTGTGTGGCATTGCTAATGTACAATCAGTGCTACACTCCAAATCTAGAGATCGCTACATTTCAGTGCTCAATAGAACAAGTATGCAGTTCTCTGGAAAACCTCCTTGAAAGGAAGGTGCTATATGGTTATTTGCACCTATATTCATGGTTTTAAATCTCCCACACAACTCCACAGATTTCACTTTTTTCCAAAAGCCCCACAATTCTTGATCTCCCCAAATAGCAGAGTCCCACTCAGGGAAAATAACCCAGAGGCAACAGCGAGTGGACTCTGCCACTGCTCCAATCAATTCAGTGAATGGATACCAAGGCGAGAGGCATCTTATAAATACACAGACAGCTGGAAATGATAGCCTGAGGAAGCTGTTAGGCCAGGAGCAGATGTCTCTTCCAGCACCAATGCCCAGCCACTCTGAGGAAGAGAGTTACCAATGATTTCTCTATTCGTGTGTGTGTGTGTGTGTGTGTGTGTGTGTGTGTGTGTGTGTGTGTGTGTGTGTGTGTGTGTGTGTGTGTGTGTGTATCTATATCTACACACACAAAATCTGCCCCATAATCTAGGCACCTTTTACCCCCAAAAATTACATAATACAGCAGCTGTTCTCCCCCACATAATCGAAGAATTAAAAACCCATCCTTCCCAAACATACTAGTCCTCAAACATCTCCCACTGCTAGAGCTTTGAGTTACTTTGGCCTCAATGGCACTGCAAACTAGTGGCAAACCACACTAACCAACAAAAAAACAAAAATAAAAAAAACCCTAAACAAACAAAGCATTCTTGTCATTTCACTGACAAGACAAGCATTTAGGTCTCAAGCTCTGTAGAAAGAGAATAGGAGAACTCTGTCCCCTCTGTCACCACTCAGTACCTTGTATAGCCAATCTTCAAAGTACCAGCAAACTGCTGATCTCCTAGGTTCTGGGAAACAGCTTCTTACTCCTTGTGCCACAAAGTCAAGCTTCCCCATCACTAGAAGCCCATCTTCCTTCACCCCCACAATCCCTACCCACGATGACCATTAATGGACACAACTAATTCTGTCACTTCCAACTCTCTTCACAAGGCAGTCACCGTCTGAATCGTCTGTGCCTGCCAGATACCAAACTCCACAGATGAAGATCCAAGTGAACTAGATACAAGGAGGATCCATGGAGAAGGCGACAGGAGCAAGAGATCACGCAGAGCCCTCCATTTAAAGTGGTCCACTAGCAAAAATCTAAGCTAGAACACTTTATTTATATTGCCTGCCCCTTCTGCCATAACAATAGCTTATTGCCTCTGTATAAATCCATGGTATGCCCACATCTTGAATACTGAGTGCAGATGTGGTCGCCCATCTCAAAAAAAGATATATTGGAATTGGAAAAGGTTCAGAAAAGGGCAACCAAATGATTAGGGGTATGGAACGGCTTTGGTATGAGGAGAGATTAATAAGACTGGGACTTTTCAGCTTGGAAGAGACAACTAAGGGGGAATATGATTGAGATCCATAAAATCATGACTGGTGTGGAGAAAGTAAATAAGGAAGTGTTATTTTACTCCTTCTCATAACACAAGAACTAGGGGTCACCAAATGAAATTAATAGGAAACAGGTTTAAAACAAATAAAAAAGTAGTTCTTCACACAACGCACAGTCAACCCGTGGAACTCTTTGCCAGAGGATTTTGTGAAGGCCAAGACTATAACAGGGTTCAAAAAAGAACTAGATAAATTCATGGAAGATAGGTCCATCAATGTCTATTAGCCAGGATGGCAGGGATGGTGTCCCTAGCCTCTGTTTGAGGGAGGCTGGGAATGAGCGACAGGGAATGGATCACTTTATGCTTACCTGTTCTGTTCATTCCCTCTGGGGCACCGGGCATTGGCCACTGTTGGAAGATAGGACACTGGACTAGATGGACCTTTGGTCTGACCCAGTATGGCCGTTCTTCTGTTCTTAATAAAAAGACTAACAAATTAAAATAGCTACACATTCTTTTGGTAGGTAATCTTAGATCAAGAAATAAAGTAATTTGCAAAATCACTACACTCAGTGTCAGTACAGCAAAGTTTGATGGCAGTAATTTCTTCAGGCTGGTATATGGTTTCTAGTAAAATGAATACAGTAAGTCCTTCCTTCTAGAGCAAGTCCAAAACAATCATCATATTGTATTATGAAATGTCCCTGTTCAATTCAATCAATATCTCAATTTTCAGTTTTGTTTTTCCAGACACATTAACCCGACGTTACATACACTACCTAGGTGGTTTTCAGGACAGTGTAGTTTAAATGAAAAGTGCAATACTAAGAGTATGCTCAAATTTACAATTTGCTCAAAGGTATAAAAAGAGAGCATTACCTTTTAATCCTTAGCCTCTGAAAGACGTTATTAAAGTTCATTGGCGAATAGTTTTGAAAGTGTGCATGCATCTGTAAAGTCACATTGACTTCCTTAAATATTCTTTGTGCATCATGTACTAGTATGTGGGTTTCACATTTTACTACCATAATTCTCTCCATAAAGGGCATATTCTGTAACACATGAAAAGCTATAATTTAGCTGTGTTTCAGAATCATTAAGTCAAGTTACTGAAATCTTCCAACTACTTTGCCTCCCTTTGCAATTCACTTCAGTATGGCTGTGTGTGACATTCTTTTAGTGTATTGCCAACTGTAGGAGAAGCTTTGCCCAGCCTCGTTTTCTTTTACTAGTTAGCCCTTCTGGAAAAAACAGTATTAGATAATGATGGGGCAACACCACTGAACACATACACATCTATCCCGATATAACGCTGTCCTTGGGAGCAAAAAAAAAATCTTACTGCGTTATAGGTGAAACCGCGTTATATCGAACTTGCTTTGATCCACTGGAGTGCGCAGCCCTGCCCCCCCCCCCTCCCCCCCGGAGCACTGCTTTACCGCATTATATTCGAATTCGTGTTATATCGGGTTGCGTTATATCGGGGTAGAGGTGTATTTATAATCACATTAAGCACAAGATTATCTTCAGTACAACTATATTTAAACTGAAAGCTATACTTTAAAAAGATACTGTTGTGTATTCTAGGTCCCCTTAACTTCAAACTTCTCTTCTCATAGATTTGTCTCTCAGACCCAGTAGAAGGCGGGTCTCTCCCCTTTAAGGCTTTAGAGGCAAAGCAGGGTCAGAACACCACAAATCCAACCTGCTAGGATGGACTCATGGTAAAACTCAAAAATACTACACACATACCACTTATGGTTAGTTATCTACACTTTCCAACAGGTCCCAAATATTTATCCAGAACTGCCTCTAGCAAGCATCATCTTAAAACAAAGGCCTGCTGGACATGTCTCAGAAGAGAAATTTACAAGCAAGGGGTGACAAATTTCTAGTTTTCAAGCAAGAGCATGTCTGCAGTCCCTCAGACTACGAAGAGAAAATTAAACCAAAAAGTATGAAGAGTAGAATATGGTGAAATTCCACCCTCTCCAGAAGTGCTTATACTCTGTTCTAAATATTTTATTTTTTTAGAACATTTTAAAATGTTTGACTGTCACCTACCAGAAGCTGCATCTGAATACACTGTGGAAGGAAGGGGCAGGGAATGAGAGAGGAAAAAAAACATGATCCACATTTGGGGTATTTTTATCCCTCTAATCAGCATTGGGCAATTGAAAGGTATGTTTTTGTGAGACCTAAAATACCAACCAGCTGCCCAAGGAAACTAGTTTAATCGCTGCAGAAATTATTACATTTCAGGAGACTCAATCTTCAGAAACAAATACAAAACCAGGGAGCCAGCCTCGTAGAATTGAAGTCTACATTGTGGAGTGCAGATGTTAGACATTTCAGGGTCAGCATTCTCTCTCCGCTTCCTTAAGTCTCTCCAGTACCAAAACAGCTTAAATGGGCTATACTTTAAAGCCAGCTAGCATTGAGGAGGTTCTCTAGCACTAGGAAACCTGCAGTGCAACAAACAGAGAAACTTAGCTGGCCTGTGCTAAGCCTAGCACAATGGGGTCCTGGTCTGTCAACTGGGACTTCTAGGGGCTACAGTAATACAAATCTAGGCCTTGTCTACACTTACGGCAGTGTAGAGTACAGACACTGCATGCACCCCTAGGATGAGATATAAATAATGTAAACAGCAAAGCATGGATTAGGTGAATAAAGACGCACCTGAATCCTGTGCGTATGTTCCCTATATGGCTCTCTGCATGCCCAAGCAGTGCCTAACACATCTACACTGCCTGCAGAGCCTTTCCTTGCCACAGTGAAAGGCTCTGGCAGTTCCTGGCTGCTGGAGACTTTCACTGCCACAAGGTGCTGCTGGAACCTTTCCCCGCTGCAGAAAAAGGCCCTAGCAGCAAGTAAAGGGCTTGGCAGGTTCCCGCTGCCAGGGCATTTCCCTGCTGCCAGAGCCTTTCACTATCACGTTTCTGACGAGTAAGAATAGTGCCATATACAGGAACTTTGAATATCCTTATGTTACTAGGCCAAAATGCAAAACTAGACAAAACATTTTCATGGTGCATGTGCTCACATGAACTGCACTGTAATTACAGATAAGTCCCTACATGAAATCCAACTCTTGCTTTCCTTTCACTTTAAATTATATGCAAAGGGGGAAAACGTTTGCAGCCTTTATTCTTCTGATGTATCAAGGAGACCTAAACGGATTGTCTACAATAAAGTTGGATGGGGGAGGAGAGATTTTAATTTTCTCACTAGAAATATCAGTTCTACATTCCTTGTTTTTTCCAGAGGACTCATTAGATTATAACAATCTGAGAAAACGAAATCTGAGCAAGACTAAGAGAAAATTAGTTGGACTAATTAAAGATTATTTTGTGTTTTTGCTGAACAGCAAATGCTCAATACTGAATAGGGCTCCCGTACTGAAAAAGTTCAGCACATCTATCCCCTCATTAAAAGACTTAAAATGTTCCTGCCCATGTTCTCTAGTCCTCCAAGAAGATCTCCATCACAAACAGTCAGCTCAGCACTAAATGCTGCTAAATATTACAAGGTTAAGAACAAAATGTGTGTATGGAAGGAGAGTGAGGAAAAGGACAGATTTTTGCTGTCTTGTGGGAGGAAGGAGATGCAGGAGTCTTCCAGCCTGGCCACGCAAAGTGAAGTAAGTGTCAACGAAGATCCCCCAGCTAGGGGCTGGGATGAAAAGATAGTAGTGATGTGTGAGGCTGACAGGAATAGAGAATGGGGGGGAGTGCAAAAGGTTTACGAGGAAAGAGAAGAAGCTCAGTTTCAGCCATGTTAGCTCCAAATGGCCAGTGAGTCTTCTAAAAAGAAAGGTTATAGAGCCTTTAAAAAGAAAGGTTAGCATAAAATGTAGGACTGGACAGAGTGACATAGATCAGACGTAGGTAGGTGACTCTTAAATCTACCAACACAAAGACAGTAACTGAAACTATGCAAGTGAATGAAATCACCCAAGGACAAGATGTAGAGGAATGGGGGTGGGGGAGTGGAGGAGCACTTTGTGGGACCTTCACAGGGTGAAGGGGAAGAAGGATAAAAAAAAGGAGGAGATGCTGAAGGAGGAGTAATCAGAAGGTGATGCTGGACTACAGATTCCACAGCAGATGTTTCATTCTGGCACGGCAATTACTATGTCCCTCCCAATCACGTAAGAGAACCAAAAAAGTGTCTATTAGTCTGTTATACAGATTTGTGTGGCAGTTTACAGCTTATGATATTAACAGGTAAACCATAGTTTAAAAGGTTATCAGACAAAACAGAAAGCAGAAGATTTGAACATATTTTTAAATTTCATAAATGATTGTTCAGTCTTATAGCCTAAACATCTGCAATGTTCTTTTAAAGCAACTATTTGAGCCAAAAAGGAGTACCCGGTAATTAAGGTTTGTTTTCAAATCCTGTTTTTTGGAACAACACTCCTATACCAATACAGACTGTTTTCAAAATTCTCTCATGGGTCAAGATCATGCCTACTACACCTCTGGTATGAAGATCAGTTTTATCGTCATGTTTAACAGCGAAATAAGTTGTAGTGCTCCAAGTTGTTGATACACAGAATCACTACATGCTTTAAAAATGATTTTCATTCATAGCAGGAACTGTTCACACTGAGAAAAGAATCCAAGGAAGTATGTTACTATAGAGATAGGAACAAATAGTGTTCCCAATGTCCCTTCACACCCACCCTGTCAGGATATTCTTTGGCTTTTAAAAAGAAAACATCCATATTGCCACATGCAACAGCAGTTAAGTGAAGTGCAATCTGCTATAGATATTCAAAACTAAAACCAATTGCAAAGGTACAGAATTCTGGCATAGCTGCAGACTTTAAAACTTGCAATGTTTTAACAGAGTTACCAGCTCTGCTCTAACTCCACCCCACTTCAAAGCTCATCTTTACACATTGATACTACCTATGCAAATTAAATCTAGAAACTTTCATGTTGCAGAGCCACTTCATACAATTCATCTGACGAGCCACATGGAAGACAAGGAGAGGGAAGCCTGAAAGTTATGAATATTTGTATTACTGTAAGGCCTGGAGGTGTCATTATGCTAGAACAGTGTTTTTCAACCACTGTTCCGCGGCACACTAGTGTGCCGCGAGATGTTGCCTGGTGTGCCGTGGGAAAAAAATATTAAACCATGCTTGAATGTCGGAACTGGTTACTAAAATTTTTGAATCCCACCACTGATGTTAAGGACTATAAATAGCTCAGAATATCAGCTTTGTGTTCAGCCAAACAGGCCCAGGTTGCGCACTGAATAAAGTATTTTATAATTTTTCATATTTCTGTTTACTTACTATTTCATAATAAAGTAATTATAAAATACTTTCTTTGTGTTTATTTGATTCCTATTCAAGAGAATTACTTTATATATAGTCAATATAGGCACAGAGTTAAATTTTTTAACATTTTCTAATGGTGGTGTGCCTCGTGATTTTTTTCATGAAACAAGTGTGCCTTTGCCCAAAAAAAGGTTGAAAAACACTGTGCTAGAAACTGCACAGAGTAAGGTAGCCTCTGCCCTAAAGAGCTTACAATGTAAATACACAAGCCAGATGTCAGAACAGGAAAACGGGATGTAACATACAAGCAAGGCAAACAAGTTAGTTTGCAAGTCATGTTAATTTTACAGTGGGTTTTTTTAATTTTTAAATTAAAATACCCCTCAAATAAATTTATTTTATTTATTCTGACATCCTGAGCACTTGGCAGCAGTAGTGAATCCCTGCCCACAACTCAGATAAAATTCTTGTACAAGACAGACACATTCTTCACAGACTACTGTCTGGTCTATGGCAAGTATATTGGGCTAGGAGACACAATAAGCCCATAGATTTTGATCTTGCCTCTTCTACTGATTATGGCTAATACTGCTGGGCAGTTCACAATTTTTCTTACTGACCAAGTCACCATAGCCATAGCTTAGAAGGCTGATGACTATTATTGCCCTAATTTTAAAAGAAACAAACCGTATTTGAATATAAATGTCACAAATATAAAACTAAGCAAGCCATCTATTCCTTCTGTCTTTTCCTCCCTATATTCTACCTCTCAACTTGCTATGTCTAATTCGACAGAATTAACAGAGATGGAAGGGAACAGTGGAATATTTTAATTTACCAAAACATTTCTTTCTTGGATTCCAATCTCTTCTCATCCAGCCAATCCTTACCATGCTTTGGCATTATAGGTTACATCTACTTTGATTTTAATGATGCAGGCGTATTACAAAAGTGATACATATCACACAGTTATCTTTTTTGTTAATGTGAATTTATATTATTTTCTACAAGTTAATGTCTTCACAAATTTGGAAAAATTCTGCTGAGATAGCTCCTGGGGGCCATCCAACAGGTCTGAATTGCCTGGTCTACAATCAAAAAGGAAGGCAACCCATTCAACAAGATTAGAAGAGATGAGAGTAAGGTAAAGAAAATGAGCAACTATTACACAAATGTTTCTGTAAAAATACTTTATATGCAACTTACATTGTTTAGGAAGATACTAAGCAAGTATTTATAGCGGTGGCGCACTAGTGGTACATCAGTTGAAGTTATACCAGAATTGCCTTTTTTATAGGACCTTTTAGTTCTGGTATGATTTAACTATTTCTGGAGAAAATAATAGAAATGACGAATTTGAGCATGTCTGAACTTCCTTAAGTACTTTGGGTTCCAAAGTTATTGGAAAGTCAGAGTTTCCTTTCCCCGCATCTCTCCCCCCACACAAAATATCAACCTTTCCCAGAACACTTTTGGTGAAAAATGACAAAAGGTACAATAAAGAAAATACAAATGAATTACATATTGTTGAAAAAAGTCAAAATTATTAACAATTAACTAGTTAACTCAGTGATGTCTGATCAGTTGGCAACAGTATAACGGTGGAATCTACATCAACATTTCCTAGCCTCCTCCCAGTTTTCTCTCTAGTTTCCCCAGCCATATAGATTACAAGATAGCAATTTTTTGAGGGCAACCTAGCTTCAGTTCCATTGCAGAAATGAAGAGAACTGCAAGTGGAAATGAGGTGCACCCTAGAAAATGGAAAGTGTGTACGAAAACAGCAGCCACCTTAATTGATGGAAGTCCCTGGTTTCACTCCGATTGAGGACAATGACACACAGTGGACATCTTTACAAGGAGCAGTCTCACTTCCACATGCAGTGAATACATGAACCACATTGGATAATTTGTCACTGAGCTAAACGGGATAATCTTAGAGTTTCAAGTTAATTTGTTGTGCCAAAGGAGCACTGGCTTGGATTTTGCAAAGGGCACCCAAATCCCATTGATTTTAAATCTGCCTGGCTTAGACCTCAGCCACTCTCTCTAAGGTCTTGTCTACACTAGAAAGTTGTACCACTTCAATTGTACCGGTATGGTGGTACAGTGCTCGTGTCAATGAGGCTGTACCAGTAAAAAGGTGCTTCATACTGGTATAGCTATTCCCATAATTCCCATTTCACTGGTACTTTTAAATAAGGCACCGTTATATTGGTATAACTACATCTACATTAGGGATGGCACCGGTTTACCTCACTTAAAAAAAAAAAAAATCAAAAAAAATATCACACCTCTAGATGACAGTTATAACAGTACAAAACCTGATTAGGCCCGGCCCAATTGTCAATGTTTTGAATATTTTTTTAAAATGGAGAAATTCAAACAAAACCAAAAACTTGTTTGCAAGTTTAAGTATATAATTTCTACTGTACTTTCTTTTTTGTGGTTGAGGTTGACACTACTGACACTTAGCAGGTTTAGAGGGTTTTTTTGGGGGGCGGGGGGGGAGATATAGTTTGACTACATATAATAAAACAGGAACAGATTTGACGTTTATTTGCCAAATATGACCTTTCCTAACCCATTTTACAATTTCACATAGCAATTTAAGAAAGTTAAAGTGGGAAGAGATTCAGATTAGCTAACATCAATCACACACTAGCCAACTACTCACTGTCAGTATTTTCATGTTTACATTCAACCTACAGAGATTCCATGCAGATGAATGTAATGGTCACAAAAAGCCTAAAATTAAGAACTGTTTCCAGAAGCGCAATATCAAATCACTAGACAGAGAAAGTAATATTTGAACCTTCCTGACATGCTTCTTGCTCTCACTGTACCCACACTGATTTCCAAAATCAGATCAATGCCTTGCTCCCAAAGAAAAATACTGAATTTGGCAAAGTGTTTTAAAATAATCACTTAAACCTAGGTGAGCTAAAATAAAGTGTTTGGGACCATTTATTATAGCAACATGAATTATTAATACAATAGATGAGTAAAGCAAAACCAGCTTGTGATACAAAACTCGAAAGAGAAAACTGATAATTGTACACTTTAAAGTAACATTCCCGTATAATACACAAAAATTAGCTGCAAAGTTACAGTATTGCACAGAAGTGCTATTGTAATTCAAGGTTGCCACAAAACAAACACAGAAACTGCCGTACTGGATCAGATAGTACTCCATCTAGTCCAGTGTACTGTCTTCGACAGGGGCCAGTACAAAATATTTTTGAAGGAGGTAAAGAAACTATGCAGAAGGCAGTTATGGAAAAAACCTTCCCATGGGGAAAGAGGCTTCCTAACCCTCATTAGAAGTCGTCTCAGATCCTAAAGCGTGAGAATTTCTATCGCTTCCAAATCTTTTCTTTTACATGTAATCTCTATTTTAACAATGCTGATTATTCTTGTTATCCATATAAATAATGAACCAGTTGTACAATGTTCTCTGAAGTATCAACAAATAACTTGTGATGTAGACACTACGTAAAAGTTTTCATGAGAAATCATTCTGAAAGCAAGCTTTGTGTAATTAGGGATTACAGTTTTCAATTTAAATTGAAAGCTACCAAAGAGAAAACATTTTCAGTAAAAGATTTTTTTTTAAATATAAACTAAGGAACAAATATGGCAATTAAAAAAATATTAAGCCATTTTTTAATACTTGTTTATTTTGTCCACCATAAATTAAACTTCCTGTTCACACTCAGCACCAGTACAAGTACTTACCATACTGCATGCTAGTATTGAGGGTATTTGAATAATTTGCCATTCAGTAAGCAATGTCTATATTATTGCCCCAAGGTGAATTAAGTCACTGTTTGGGGCTTGTGATATAACTCATTTCAAATCAAAACAATGCAATTAATTTTCAAAAGCTTGTCTTAGAAAAAAATAGATGCTTACAAGAAAAACTAGCCAAAAGAAAACACCTTAAATAAAATCAGTAACAACTGAAACAAAAAAACCAGGAGAAAGTCCTGAAAATTAAAAAAATCTTAGTATGAAAAATATGTGATTACAAGTATATTGACTAGAGATTAGAAAAGTTTGTTAATTATGCTATGATACTGTAATATAGTTAATGGTGAACTGCAAAGCAAAGCATGCTTGTACCTTTCACTACTTCTTATGTTGTTTATAAAGACAGCCTCAAAGTTTTGATGTATTGTAAAAACGCAGTAAAACATGGGCATGTTATGTTCCAGCTTCTCTCTCTTTGCTGGGGGGCTTCAGCGATTTTTCAGAAGACATGAATGGTTTCATTTTAAATAAATACTCATTATGGGCCTGATTTTTCAGAAGTGCTCAGCACCCACAACTCCACTTGAAGTCAGTGAAAACTGCGGGCGCTCAGCATCTCTGAAAATCAGGCCATAAGCCTGTATATGGACAGTGATAATTTATTGGCTATTGAGCACCAAAACTAGTAACAAGACTGGAATGCAACCGAACAGGTACTTTTAACTTTATCCAAAAGTGCATCCTGACTGCAGCAGTTTACCAGGGATAGCCTGTTGGAGATACCACTCTTGGTGAGCAGATTAGTTTGTGGAGTATGTGGAGAAATTATCACATTGGCACAGCTACTGCAATGCTGGAAAATCATCACAACTCATATGCTGCAATAAGTGCGCAGACTTGGGACAAAATTTCTCATTCCCCTCCCATCCCAGCCCACGTTTAGTAAACAAATTATTTTAACAAGAAAAAAATAACAGGGTAAAAAAAAGGAACAGGAAACATTTTGCTCTCTATCACCATCTATGTCTTCTTGATTCTAGACAAGATTATTTATCACATTCTGATTAGCGTGACCTTCTTAGTCTAAATCACCTACTCAAAGTTTGCTTTCCTCCCATTTGCAGCAAATATATATAACCCTTTCATTCTCTGGAAGACAATAGTCAAGGCCATTTTTCTGTATGATCACCAAAAGAACTGCTGTAAAAATGCAGGAAAACTACAGGAAAATACATCCAAGTACCTTATAACATTATGTCAATTTGGTGATAACTGACACTATGGATGGACATATGTAATTGGCATGTTAAAGCTATTTTCTAAACAATCAGCACCTAGTTTGGCAGTCTCTGCAGAGGGGCAGGGCACTAAATGGACATGGAGGCAGATGTTCAGTACTGGGCCTATTTCCACCTAGAGATAGTGCCCCCAGGGCTGCCAACTTTCTATTTGCAGAAAACCCAACACCCTTGCCCCACGGCCACACACACCCACACTCCATCCCCCTCCCTCACTCGCTCGCTCATTTTCACTGGGCTGGGGCAGGGGGTTGGGGTGCAGGCTCTGGGGTGGGGCTGGAGATGAGGGGTTTGGGATGCAGGAGGGGGCTCCAGGCTGGAACAGGGGGGTTGGGATGTGGGAGGGGGTGCACAATGCTGGCTCTGGGTAGCACTCACCTCAGGTGGCTCCTGGAAGCGGTGACATCTCCCTCTGTCTCCTAGGCGGAGGCGTGGCCAGGCGGCTCCTCAGCGCACGCTGCCCCTGCCTGCAGGCACCGCCCCTGCAGCTCCCATTGGCCATAGTTCCTGGCCAATGGAAACTACAGAGCTGGTGCTTGGGGCGGGGGCAGCACGCACAGCTCCTGTGGCTGCCCCTCCGCCTAGGAGGCAGAGGGAGATGCTGACAGCTTTCCGGGAGCTGTGCAGAGCCGTGAAGGCACCCAGCCCGCCCTGCTGCGCGTGGCCAACCAGACTTTTAACAGCCCGGTCAGGAGTGCTGACTGGAGCCACCAGGATCCCTTTTCGACCGGGCGCTCTGGTTGAAAACCGGAAGCCTGGCAACCTTAAGTGTCCCCCAGAAAAAGGCATGGGATAAAAATCCACACACTGACTTGACACTGGGAAGTAGAGAGCTAGAAGAGTGGAGATCCAAGACATCAATTTATGCAGAATCAATTTCATTTTAAAAATGAAGTTTCTAGGCTCCTATGATTGTGATAACCTTCTGAACATGGACCAAATATAAACCAATCGAATGCCACATTCTTGAGTCTGAAGACAGCGCCAGCACGTCTGCCACAGCTCATAGCTTTCTCAAGCAGCTGAAGAGTGAAAGAAACAAGTCTCTGATCAGCCTTTTTGCTGCTATTCAGAAGCTTGTGTGATGCAAACTGTCAAGAATATCTACATATCTATTTCATGATGATGCTTTAAAAATTACGGTGCAGCCACAGCGGGAGACACTGGAATTACCCAGTAGAAAGGCTCAATATCCCCATGAACGCATACATTCAAAGCAGCCAACAGTCTTTGTAAAGGTGGGAAAAAAGCTAAAAGTTTCTAAGAAACCCAATGAGCATGTGGTCAAGTACACTGAGATCCTGCAAGCCTGTATTCTCACATTATTTTTAGTCTAATCACTCTTTGGATGCCTTGCACAGATCTGGTTTGTTTTCAGTCAATACTGATTCCAAACCGCAATACTCAGGGGACAGAAGAAACTAACTGTAATTTAGTGTAGAACGAGATAGAAAGTAGAGCTTCAGGTGTATACTCCTCTTGGTTCACATGGTGTCTATATATATAGACACACACACACACACACACGAGACTATAGTATAAAGAAACAGTCTAAGGAACAGGAAATCTCCCAGTTCTATCCATGGAGGTACCAGCTCTTTCTGCTTTATTCTTAAGAAAGAAAAGGAGATGCCAAGTCAGTTAAAGAGAAACATAAAAACTTCTGGTTCAGAGTCTTCCCCTACAGTACTTTAATTCACTACAAGGTAATGCTCTCCTGATTCTAAACACTTACAATAAACCACTTAGGCCTTCACAAAATTTAAAGAGTGCTACTGTTTATAAAATCTACAATGTTTTTGTGCTTTGCTGCTACAGAGCCAGCAGAGGGAGCAGAAGTTAACAAATTATATTCCCAGGACTCTGCTGAAAACATGGACAATGCAAACACACAAACAAGAAAATGAGCAGTAAAGCCAGATTAATTTCCAATTCCATTACAAACACAGGAAACAAATTTTAAAAATGAATTAAAATGTGTAGGGAAAAAATTCTAGCTTTTTTTGAGAGGCTATTACAAATTAGGAGTACTTGACAGCATCCTTTTACAAAGGAAATAGCATACCAGCACAAAGATGACTTTTGAACAGACTACTTAAATTTATTTACCTCTCTCATGTTTTCACTTTAAATAAGTGTTCTTATTGTTTGTTAACTATATAGGTCTAAATAAGGGCTTTGCTGTCGCATGCAAATCCCTCTTACTTTGATCCTCCAGAATATTGTCCTCATATTGATTGTGAGATATAATGACCTCCATAGCAAAAGTATCTTAAACATAGGATTGTCACATAAGTGCACAATGAAACCTGGAGTAGTATTCAGCCTAGGAAGAAGAAAGTACCTTCACTACCACCAACAGAACAAAACATACTGGGAAAATACATTTCTTTTCTTTAAAAGTATTCTTGTTTCCAAGTTGGCTCCAGTATGGAAGTTCTCCTTTGACAGAGCGAGAGACTGGTATCATAAAAAAACGGCTGAGATAGATCGGTAGATATTTTTGTTCCTTTCTATGGTGGCCAGAAGAGGTTAAGAAAATAACTCTAAATAGGAGGTAAAAAGAGTAAGGTCTAACAGACCAAACATCATCTTAGCCAATATAATTGCTCACCAGAGATAGAGCCTTTTAAGATCATGAAGTTGAGTTGGGAAAAAAAGGAACTGACAACTCACAAAAAAATTCAATATTAAAACCAAAGAAACAGCACACTGGACCCTGAAGCTAAAACCCATAAAAATGTAACACCTAGAAAGCATGTCAGTGTTTACAGTATCCCTTTAAAAAATTGGTTCTAAGTATGTCGCATACTAAAATAAGGTACTATATTTAGAGACAGTACAAGATGTTTTACTAGAAAATGTAAATGTCTGTGAAAACAGTGTGAGATATATCTTAAGGAACATGCAGATCCTATTATTTTGAAAGACCACATGGATATGGTCTGAGACAAAATTTCCTTCTCTAAATCTGGCCTGTTCCACATAAAATACTCTGTTACCAGGTCACTAATTAATTTTATAGCATTTATAAAAGCTCCTGTTCTGGATTAGGTAGCATAATGGAGTAACTTTGTAACTTTTCAACCTCTGGAGACCTGAGTTAAAGTTTAAGTGGATGTTTCAGTGTAGCACTGAACTCCAACAATGTTGTAAGTAGCAGTCTGCCAAGTGCCTCTTGAGCTAGCCCTAGCCCTAGCCCTCTCCCTCATTAGCATCACAAATACAACTTTCCTCAAAAATGTTTTCATAAATTAAAAATGCCACTAACGTTTAACCTCAACTACAACATGGAGTTCGGAGCCCAGAACATCCAAGTTCTAGTCCTGCCCCAACTTGCTGTGTGACCTTAAGCAGTGGGATAAGAATACTATTTCACTGGAATGCCAAATACTGATTAATGTTACAGCACTGGGTAGCGCTATCCAGGGCTTTGAAAGTAGGAAGTACTACACAATTGCTCCTCACAACTTTTGGTACAGAAGATGAAAGAGAAACTCAGGAAAGCACTCCTTTCAAAGGAGATGCACTGGCATGTAAAAAACTTGTATCCAGAAGGCAACTCCCACGAAACACCTGATGTGTACGGCAGCTATGAGCAATATTTAAATACTTAGGATTATTTCATTTCCAAATGTCTATTCTATGCAACCAAAAAATTTATATTACAAGTCAAAAATGAGGGGAAACAGGTATATTAGCTGATTAATCAGAATTAAGTAAACTAGGCAATAGCTATTAATGTCAGCAATTTGAATCCATTAATGTCTGAACCGTAAGTGCAGACATAAGCAGGACTGTAACAAACAAGCTCAGCTGGCGGGGTATTTCATCAGGAGCATTTACCTGTCATGGGCAAAAGCCGTAGTGTTTATAATGAAGTCAGGAGACACATAATGGGTAGCACAGATAATTGTTTTACAAATACCCCTATAAAACATACCTTACAAAACTGGGGGAAAGGAGAGGGGGGGCTTAAAGACATGAGTTTGAAATTACACACAGAAAACAAAAACAAAAAAACATTAAGTCTAATGATGAAGTTCAGTGCAAACATCATCTTTTGTGAAGAGCAGAGATGAAAAATCTTTTCATTTACAGTTCTTAAATTCTCAGAAAACATGCAGCAGTTTACTTTGCAAAAAAAAAAATCCAGAGATCAGAGTCCAATCTTAAAAGAATGTCATTCTTTCATCTTAATACTTTAGCACATCAAAAGAGACTTATAATCTTACATGAACATGATTACAGCAAAACACACCGGCACTTTAATGCAATACAGTAAATTTGTGGAAAGAGTTCATTGCATTGGGTGGAAAATAATTCATGCATTTTAATTTTTAAAAGTCAAGGAGTGAACATTTTAAAAGAATGTTCTTAAGCACTGTACTGTAAAATGGAACACAAGCCCTGTTAAAAAACTATGAACAACAAGTTAATGCCACAATACTAACCCCTCTTAAACAGTGAAGTAAATCTGTCTACCACACTTTAGAAAAATTCTGTGTTTAAAAGATTTTTATTGACACACTAGATGATTCTATGGTTGGACCATGAGAGCTTTGGGTCAGATGTGCAGAGAAAGGGAACAGGAAAAAAAAATGAAGAGTCCACTGAAATATAGAAAATAAGGAATTTAAAGTTAAGATCATGTAAGAATCGTGTTAATTTAAACTTACCACATTCCAATGGCAAATTTCTTATGAAACAAAACACCTTCTTGGTAATCCCTCTTTAAGACAGAAAGACTTGTAATTTAAACCCTTAACTGAAATCTACCAGTTCTATGTCCCAATTTGGGCTGAACTCCTAACCCAAACTAAGTTTCTCAAGAGTGGAATAGGGTCCTAAAGATAAACTAGGCCCTGAACTAAGCTAACTCCCAGTCTGAACCTATGCCACACTTCCAAACTAAAGAAAGTTCCTGAGCTACAATAAACTCCCATGTTAGAATAAGCTCTAATAAACTTCTGACCAAACTTTGCAATCTTTTATCTGCAGTCCTATAAATTATAGCCCATCAGGCCCTCCACTGACGCAAAATGAAGTCTCAGCTAGCATCAAACACTGCAGCTCCTCCCAGCTCCAAAAAACACCACCATCAAAATATTGCCCCAAAATACATTTACCTAAATTTTTATTCTTTCAACATATGAGCAATTAGAAAAAGGAAAGGAGAAGCCAACCCTGCAAGGTATATGCCCTGCAGTTGGGTTGCATATGTGGTTAAGAACTGAGCAATATTCAAAGAGGGATTGAACATTTATATGGTTAAAAATAGCATAAATTATAACAACTCTGGCTAACAAATTTTGGAAGGGACATTAAATTTCATACATCAAGTCTTAAACCAATCTAACTATTGGGAATTAGAATCTTGTTACTAGGGAGGTTCTGAAGCATCTGGTGTTGACCACTGTCTGAGACAAGATACTGGACTAAACTGACTTCTGGTATCAGAATCATAGAATCTCAGGGTTGGAAGGGACCTCAGGAGGTCATCTAGTCCAACCCCCTGCTCAAAGCGGGACCAATCCCCAGATTTTTGCCCCAGATCCCTAAATGGCCCCCTCAAGGATTGAATGCACAACACTGGGTTTAGCAGGCCAATGCTCAAACCACTGAGCTATCCCTCCCCCCATGATGATCCAGTTATGGCAATTCCCATGTCCTCATGTACCTTCCCATTTCCCCTCATGACTCATTAAGAAGTTTTAATGTAAGGAATAAACGTAACCACTATAACCCTATCATAAACCTGCCTCCATACACTGACAGGCTACTCCCATACTGAGCTACTCCAATCTGACAAATTATGCTGTTTCTTTAATGGCAATAAAGAGAACAGAATTACTGATTTTAAAGGTTCATTAACTAAAATACTAGAAACAGCTAGGTTGTGGTAAATGTTATAACTAACAGATTACCAAGGAAGAGTAAACAACCAAAAAAACCCAGTACATTATACAGCTCACACAAAGAAGGGGACATGAACTGGTCTCTCCAACCACAAAAACCCAGACTTGATCCTGTTGGGGTTCCCCACAGACCTCTTCCACTTGGTTCCTCAAGAACTCAGTTTGACTCCAGTCTCATGACTCAGGTTCCTTTATTTGGCGTACAGCAAAGCTACGTGGAGTCAATCCGATTCAAGCATAGCAGGTGGGTAAAGGGTATACCACAAATAGCAAACCTCCTTTATATATGTTCACACATTATATTGTGATTACACATTGCACTACACATTTTGGGATTGGCTTGGTCACTTTGTAGAAATCAATTCTTGTACAGCATGCACTGTCCATGCACAACTTATTCTTTACCTCATTTTATGTTCCAGGCTTATCTATTCCATTGTTATCTTGGTTCCTTGGGTATTTTATCTAAGCTAGTACACGCAGTCTGTTTCCAGCCTGCTGATCTATTTACTTCCCTAATCCTCTCTCCCAAGAAATGAGACCTCACCCATTTCCAATTACTCATGTCAAGCCAGGCCTACATTCAATTTTTTTTTTTTTTTAAATCTACATACATACATACAGACACACAGGAACAAAACAACACACCCTTAGAGCCCCGACCGGAGTTATTCTATCTACTACCCAAGATCCACAAACCTGGAAATCCTGGACTCCCCATCATATCTGGAATTGGCACTCTCACTGAAGGACTATCCGGATATGTGGAGACTCTACTCAGACCCTACGCCACCAGCACTCCCAGCTATCTCCATGACACCACTGATTTCCTGAGAAAACTACAATGCATTGGTGATCTTCCAGAAAACACCATCCTAGCCACCATGGATGTGGAGGCTCTCTACACAAACATCCCACACACAGATGGAATACAAGCTGTCAGGAACAGTCTCCCTGATGATGACAAAGTACAACTGGTTGCTGAGCTCTGTGAATTTATCCTCACACACAATTATTTCAAATTTGGTGACAATATATACCTCCAGACCAGTGGCACCGCTATGGGCACCCGCATGGCCCCACAATATGCCAACATTTTTATGGCTGACCTGGAACAATGCTTCCTCAGCTCTCGTCCACTCATGCCCCTTCTCTACCTACACTACACTGATGACATCTTCATCATCTGGACCCATGGGAAGGACACTCTGGAAGAATTCCACCACGACTTCAACAGCTTCCACCCCACCATCAACCTCAGCCTGGACCACTCTACACGGGAGGTCCACTTCCTAGACACCACGGTACAAATAAGTGATGGTCACTTTAACACCACCCTATACTGAAAACCAACCGACCGCTATGCCTACCTTCATGCCTCCAGCTTCCGACCCGGACACACCACACGATCCGTCGTCTACAGCCAAGTGCTGAGGTACAACCGCATTTGCTCCAGCCCCTCAGACAGAGTCCAACACCTACAAGATCTTCACCAAGCATTCTCAAAACTACGATACCCGCACGAGTAAATAAGTAAACAAATCAACAGAGCCAGACGTGTACCCAGAAGCCTCCTGCTGCCAGACAAGCCCAAGAAACAAACCAACAGAACTCCACTGGCCATCACCTACAGTCCTCAGCTTAAACCTCTCCAACGCATCATCAGTGATCTACAACCCATCCTGGACAATGATCCCTCGCTTTCACAGACCTTGGGAGGCAGGCCAGTCCTCGCCCACAGACGACCCGCCAACCTTAAGCATATTCTCACCAGCAACCACACAACGCACCATAACAACTCTAACTCAGGAACCAATCCATGCAACAAACCTCAATGCCAACTCTGCCCACATATCTACACCAGCAACACCATCACAGGACCTAACCAGATCAGCTACAATATCACCGGTTCATTCACCTGCACGTCCACCAATGTTATATACTCCATCATGTGCCAGCAATGCCCCTCTGCTATGTACATCGGCCAAACTGGACAGTCCCTATGTAAAAGGATAAATGGATACAAGTCAGATATTAGGAATGGCAATATACAAAAACCTGTAGGAGAACACTTCAACCTTCCTGGCCACACAATAGCAGATGTTAAGGTAGCCATCCTGCAGCAAAAAAACTTCAGGACCAGACTTCAAAGAGAAACTGCTGAGCTTCAGTTCATTTGCAAATTTGACACCATCAGATCAGGATTAAACAAAGACTGTGAATGGCTAGCCAACTACAAAAGCAGTTTCTCCTCCCTTGGTGCTCATACCTCAACTGCTAGAAGAGAGCCTCACCCTCCCTGATAGAACTAACCTCGTTATCTCCAGACTGATTCTCGCCTGCATATTTATACCTGCCTCCGGAAATTTCCATTACATGCGTCTGATGAAGTGGGTATTCACCCACAAAAGCTTATGCTCCAATACATCTGTTAGTCTGTAAGGTGCCACAGGACTCTGTTGCTTTATACATACACACACTTGTTTTATTTACATTATATTTTTGTGTGTTTTCTTTTTAAAGTTTACTTACCCAGCAACACATTCCAAAGACCACAGTAGTGGTAATCAGTGGTTCAGATAACACTGGTCTACAATTTTTGAGAAGTCATCTTCTTCAGAGATAAAATGTGCTATTTATTATGTATTTTGATGTGCTGAATTCAAATATAATAATTAAAACAACTGATTGGCTACTGTTTCTAAGATATTTAAGTTTCTACATTTTATGTCTATGTATATTGTGTAGATAGAGTTTTAATCATAAATTGTAAACCTAGGTCTTTTCATGTGTTTATGGTTGCTTTACATGATAATATTTCACCTGTCCTGTTTATGTAACACTTTAAAAATCAGCAAAAGGGTTATATAAATAAAATTTATTATGAAACAAAAGGCAAAAAACTATTATGTACATAGTTTAGTCCTATTCAGTGTCTACTCGGCGCTTCTTGGCTTGTCTCTTGTATTCATTAAATGGAGCATCTCTTGTCACTGTCCAGCAATAGTCTGCAAGCATTGATGGGCTCCATTTGCCCTGACAGCGTTTCTCCATTGTTGCAATGTCCTGGTGAAATCGCTCGCCGTGCTCGTCGCTCACTGCTCCGCAGTTTGGTGGAAAAAAATCTAGATGAGAGTGCAAAAAATGTATCTTTAGTGACATGTTGCAACCAAGGCTTTTGTATGCCTTGAGGAGGTTTTCCACCAACAACCTGTAGTTGTCTGCCTTCTTGTTTCCGAGAAAATTTATTGCCACTAACTGGAAGGCTTTCCATGCCGTCTTCTCCTTGCCACGCAGTGCATGGTCAAATGCATCATCTCGAAGAAGTTCACGAATCTGAGGACCAACAAAGACACCTTCCTTTATCTTAGCTTCACTTAACCTTGGAATTTTTCCACGGAGGTACTTGAAAGCTGCTTGTGTTTTGTCAATGGCCTTGACAAAGTTCTTCGTCAGACCCAGCTTGATGTGTAAGGGTGGTAACAAAATCTTCCTTGATTCAACAAGTGGTGGATGCTGAACACTTTTCCTCCCAGGCTCCAATGACTGTCGGAGTGACCAATCTTTCTTGATGTAGTGGGAATCTCTTGCACGACTATCCCATTCGCAGAGAAAACAGCAGTACTTTGTGTATCCAGTCTGCAGACCAAGCAAGAGAGCAACAACCTTCAAATCGCCACAAAGCTGCCACTGATGTTGGTCATAGTTTATGCACCTCCAAAGTTGTTTCATGTTGTCATAGGTTTCTTTCATATGGACTGCATGACCAACTGGAATTGATGGCAAAACATTGCCATTATGCAGTAAAACAGCTTTAAGTCTCGTCTTCGATGAATCAATGAACAGTCTCCACTCATCTGGATCGTGAACGATGTTGAGGGCTGCCATCACACCATCGATGTTGTTGCAGGCTACAAGACCACCTTCCATGAAGAAGAATGGGACAAGATCCTTTTGACGGTCACGGAACATGGAAACCCTAACTTCACCTGCCAGGAGATTCCACTGCTGTAGTCTGGAGCCCAACAGCTCTGCCTTATTCTTGGGTAGTTCCAAATCCCTGACAAGGTCATTCAGTTCACCTTGTGTTATGAGGTGTGGTTCAGAGGAGGAGGATGGGAGAAAATGTGGGTCCTGTGACATTGATGGTTCAGGACCAGAAGTTTCATCCTCTTCCTCATCTGACTCAAGTGAGAATGATTCTGGTGCATCAGGAACCGGCAGTCCTTCTCCGTGGGGTACTGGGCATATAGCTGATGGAATGTTTGGCTAATGCACAGTCCACTTTTTCTTCTTTGACACACCTTTCCCAACTGGAGGCACCATGCAGAAGTAACAATTGCTGGTATGATCTGTTGGCTCTCTCCAAATCATTGGCACTGCAAAAGGCATAGATTTCCTTTTCCTGTTCAACCACTGGCGAAGATTTGTTGCACAAGTATTGCAGCATATATGTGTGGGGCCCACCTCTTGTCCTGATCTTCAATTTTGCAGCCAAAATAAAGGTGATAGGCTTTCTTAACCATAGTGCTTATACTGCACTTTTGTGATGCAAAAGTCACTTCCCCACAAACATAGCAGAAGTTATCTGCACTGTTCACACAAGTACGAGGCATCTCTGCTCACTTTGGCTAAACAGAAATGTGTCCCTTTGCAAAAATCAAACACTGACAAGTAAGAGAGCACGACACTGTATGATTTCTAGAGCTGATATAGGGCAATTTGTTCAGCAGAGTGATGTAAGCTTCGTTATGATTGCATCATCCATGACTTCTAGGAATAACATGATGCAATTCATATCATGTATGACGCAATACCAGCTTCAGATTGCATCATTCATTGTTTTGCCTAAAAAGCAAGTACTGTCCAAACCCAGTCATAGATTTATTCATAGATCCAGTCAAAGATGTATTTTAGTCATTTCTGGTTTAAATTGAGATCCCTTCCCTTTAGAACTCACTTATCCTCCGCCATTCCCAAGTCAAGGGTCGTATATACTGACCCAATAGCATATCTTGAAAACTAGAGCCAATCAACAATTTTAAGCATCATTTTCGTTCTCAGTGACCCAGAATTAGTAAAGTTTGACTACATTTATTTCAGAAGCATTTTGGCTGTAGAGCAGTGTAATCAGTTGTTATTATCTGAACCACCATTAATATTAGGCTCCAAGTACAAACTGTGGCAGGAAGGGGATGCTCACCTTCTCCAGTATAGCCCACCAGGGCTATACACATTATAAGCTAGCTCTGCTTTTAAAGCATCTTTCTGGAAGTTTAGGTGTGAAACAGGACATAGACCAATTAAAACAGCATTTCCTGGGTCTATACCAGAAGCGGTATTCTTCAGTAACCACACAATACTTATCACTACCACAGGCAGTTTATACTTTACCAACATCCACCATACTGTGCAGTTTGGAGACTGTTCCCCCAGAGTGAACCCACATGCCAGCAACTCTGTAAGACATTACACCTGCCCATGTAAGTGTCCCCCATGTGCAAACAGTGGTAAAATCTGGGGCTCTCTCGACCTTGCATTGCCTTGCAACAGTATGAAAGGAGGGGAAGCAAACTTCTTCCACAGCACATGGGTTGCAATGGTTTCACATTTAACTTCTTGGTACTGGACCTTGTTAATTTTCTTACCCTGAACCAACTGTTGTCACTTCTCTTGTAGCAAATTTTTAACTTTTCTGTAGTGATAAACGAGGACAAGTTTTCTTGCACACAAGGCTGTTTTTTATTTTATGAGTGCCCACATTAGCGCTTGACATTGTCCTGGGATGGATTCTGCAATCCATGCCTTTCAGTCATTGTCTTTACCTTCGCGTTGTCTCATCAATCAGGGTTGGCAGTTCTTGTTCTTCGTCTCCAAGTGTTCTTGTAAAGTGCATCTTCCAAGCTCATATCAATCTCCTTCATGTCCACCTTCAGCATCTCAAACCTCCTTTTTCTAGGTCTTCCTCCCAGGGTCTTTGTCCTGTGGCTACTAGCTCTTCTATACTCTCTGACCAACATAGCCCACATCTGGTCATCTCACATGACCGAGCCATCTCAGTAGCTATTCCCTCAGCTCTTCTGTGATGGGAGCTACCTCCATCACGGCTCATGCCATTTCATTGTGTAGATTATCAGCTCTCGTCTCACTCAGGTTCTCTTTTCAGCAGTGTGAAGTAGTAGCTCTTCTCCCTCTCTCACTGGCCAGCACTCCAACCCATATGTCATGGCTGGCCTAATCATGCTCTTATACACTTTATTCTTTCATTTACTTGACATATTCATATCAGAGAATTCCTATCAATCCATGCCCTTCAATATCTTTTCTAATTCCATTATAGAACACCCTCCAATCTGACTTCCACCCACTATACCTCTCATTGAGCAGCTCTCATCAAGTTCTCCAGTGATTTCATCCTGACCAAATATTTTAGCCAGTACTCCATCCTCATCCTGCTTGACCTATTGTCTACATTTGACATGTCGACCGTACTCTCAAAATCCCCTCATCTCTGGTCTTTTATGATTCCGTCCTCTCCTGTCTCTCCTCCTACCTTTCAGTTGTCTCATTTCATTGGTCTTCCTCCCCCTCTTTCTGTGAGGATTTCCCCTTCAGGGATCTATCCTCTGCCCCCTCTTTTTCTCCTTTCATATCCTACCATGGGCAATCTCAGTTTCAAACACAGGCTTGAATACCATCTGTATGCTGATTACTCAAAACTGCCCATCTACTCTGGACTAGTCTCCCTCCATCTCAACTACAATCTCAGCCTGTTGTACTGATATCTCCTCATGCTTGTCCAGACATCAACTGAACTTATCAAGAGCCCAATTTTGGCCCTGTTCTTTCCTCCTAAGGCCACCTACTTTCCCCCATTTGACTGTCACGGTGGACAACACAACTATCCTCCCTGTTATTCAAGCCAGTAATGTTGGTGTCATCTTTGACCTGGCCCTCTCCTTTGGCTCGCCCTTCCCCTGATAGTGTTAAAATCTTGCCACTTTCTTCTACACATCTCCAAAATAAAACCTTCTTTCTCTGTCCGAACTGCCAAAACTCTTGTCCAAGTGCTGATCAACTTGTGCCTTGCCTACTGCAAAGCACTTCCTCTGAGGTCAATGTCTACAACCCTGAGTCACACCCTTCAAGTAACATTCAAAATGCTGCTAACAATCTTGTTGGTTTATCACTGACTTCTAAGACCTTCCATTGGCTCCCCTTCCAACACCAATTTCTCTTATTTTCTAAGCTCATCACAATTTAGCCCCACCTTACCTACCGAAAGTATTATCTTATGCAAGGTCAGCTCCCATCTATGCTCTGTCCAGTGCTGGTCATCCAATTTTCCATTTCTCCGACAAACACTTTTGTGCTTTCTTCCAAACTGTCCCTTAAAACGGAGAAAAGCTCCCAGTCAAAATCCATAAGCCACCACCTTGTCATCCTTCAAGTCAGTAATCAAAACTCATCTCTTCCGTCTGTAAAACATAACCTGATAGGCAAGTGGAGAGTTGGGATTGCTACTACTGACTGGCTAAGTATCTGCACATTCTATTATATTACCACATCTCTCTCACCTCCCCCGCCACTGTTTGCCTCAACTACCTGTTAAATCTTGTCATAGATCATAAGCTCATTGGGACAGTGCCTGTCATTTATTGTTTTGTCTGTATAGCACTTAGCGAAGAGAGCCCAAATCTAGTTGCAGTTGTCAGTTTAATGTTTAATTTGCGGCAGTGCCTATCAACAACTATTACTACTCAGATAAAAGTCTTGGTTAAAGGGGGACACTCACGTTGTTTAGCACCCAAGTTTCACATGCTACAAAAGCTATACATAAGTTTTAAAAGCCATCCTAATTCAAAGAGGTTTATTTTAAATTATTATTGAAGTACATTTGAAAGAATCAAACCAAATCACTGAATTAAGTGATTTACCTGAAGTTCCTACATAGAACAGTACTCAGTGTGACTAGAGGCACACACTTTTGTATGGTAGTGCCAAGAGTTTTTCTTAAAATTAAATTTTTTGGAATTAAAAAAAAAAAAAAAAAATCAAGAACCAGCTATCAACGTTCTTGATTGACTGATGGAATACAAGATTCCATTATGAGTTTACTTAGATACTGATGGAACATTTCTATACAGAGCTTCTTGAGAAGCCAAGAAAAGGAAAATTAAACAATATGCAAAATAGCAAATCCATGTGTCTCTTACTGATTGTGCCTCTCCATCATAAACAAAGGTATACAATACGAGGTAACAGACATGCTCTTTGAGGTGCAAAATCTGTTGCACTCTATGGCTGGACCCACCTTATCAACTCCATCCACTAAGCATCAACCTCTCCTTTAAGTTTCTTTTCACAGCCCGTATCTTTAAAGAGACAGAGTGCAAACAACACTAATTGGCTAACAGATTTAACAGGAAAAACAAGAAATACTAAAGCTACATCTGATATGTCTCTAGAGCACAGACAGGAAATACACATTAGCCAGCCCAAGTGACTGCATACTCATATTGTCCTCTCCCATATCCTTCCTTTCTCCTACCCACTCCCTGTATCGTTATCTTCCCCGCTCTCATTTTAACATGCTTCCAAAAAACTTACTTTCTGTATTTGTTAAGCACCATGCACTTCTATGTTATTACAGAAGTCTTTATTCACCAGATGTGGGA
The DNA here is from genome assembly GCF_028017835.1 of Emys orbicularis. Classification (NCBI taxonomy): domain Eukaryota; kingdom Metazoa; phylum Chordata; order Testudines; family Emydidae; genus Emys; species Emys orbicularis. The sequence goes on from NC_088687.1 coordinate 109,622,609, forward strand.
AGAACCACATATCCTTGCTACCATTTTATAACCAGCAAAATTCAGCGTGATTCTTCAGTAGCATGATGACATGCACTGAAAGAGGATTCAAACACAGAAACAGTTACTCAGACAAGAGTTCAAAATATTGAGCTAATACTAGAGAGGTGTTAGAAATTTCAGAGTCTTTTAAGGCTAGAAAGGACTATATGATCACTTAGTCTGACTTCCTACATAACAGCCCTCCGTGCGTAGATAATGGTGATTCCCCCCCCACTCCCCCCTACAGAAGGGTTTCTTACAAATGTCAGGGTTAAATTGTGAATCCCTGAAAAATAAGGTTTATACTAGAAATGTTGAAAAGTTTTAAGCTATGTATGGTGTAACAGTTAATTTCTCAATATACTAAGGGAAAAGCAGCAACTTGAATACAGGAATGTTCCCTACAGTGATATCGCACAAGTGAGACTTGGTGTACATAAAGAAAAGCAAACAACTACAGCAGAAAGTGTGAAAGCAGGAGATAAAGAGTAATACATGGTCTTCGGACAGGTAATCTGAAGCCCTGGAATCCTTACTGAAAGTGTTCTTTTTAAATACAGGCCTGTTTCTGCAAGTTAGAAAGAAAATATAATATTAATAACAACCCTTCTACTTTAAACGCTTTTACCTTCCCTCCCTTAAAAATAACCCAATTCAAACCCTATTTATTTTTTAAGTGACAATGTTTTCTTGGTGAAAAACTAACTTTGTTAATTTCTCTGATTACCATGGAACATGAAATAGCAGAAAATTACTATTCAGTATTAAATTTTCCACTTCCTGATAAAAAGCTACTGTATGTCATAACAAAATAAGACACACTTATTGCCCTTTGAGGAGGCTTTTTTGTAAGTAGAAACCATGCAGCATGATCCAGAATATAATCTATCATTCTGCTGGTTAGTCAAATCCCTTGTGGACAGCCTGGCAGCTTTCAACCAAATATAGCTCTGACGTAGCTATGTTCTACAAACATCAATACATATGTTTCCTCACAACAGGAAGTGTTAAAGAGAAAAGGCTTACGACTAGGGCCCTACCAAATTCACAGCCATGAAAAATGCATCACAGACCATGAAATCTGGTCTTTTGTGTGCTTTTACCCTGTACCCTGGTGGCTGGAGAATGGCGGTTGTTAGCCAAGCACCCGCCTCTGAAGGCAGTGCCCGCTAGTAGCAGCGCAGAAGTTAAGGGTGGCAATACCACACCATGCCATCCTTACTTCTGCATTGCTGCTAGCAGTGGCGCTGCCTTCAGAGCTGGGCTACCGGCCAGCAGCCACCACTCTCCAGCTGCCCAGCTCTGAAGGCAGCGGTGCCGCCGCCAGCAGTGCAGAAGTAAGGATAGCAGTACCGGCAACCCCCCCTACAATAACCTTGCGACCCCTCTCTCCCACAACTCCTCCCTAAAATTACTACACTGTGAAATTTCAAATTTAAATAGCTGAAATCATGAAATTGACTATTTTAAAAATCCTACGACTGTGAAATTGACGAAAATGGACCGTGAATTTGGTAGGATTTCAAACATGCAATCTACTGCAATTTCAGTGGGGTCAAATGAATAATTAAAGTTCAAAAACTATAAACATTTCTATAAATTAAGCTGGGAGCAGTTGACCAGATTTTACAGCTTCTCACTGCCACAAACAAATCCACTGATCTATATGTTATTTTTATTTACCTTGTTACAATTTTGATTAAACTTCCTTGTACATATTATTTTACAAACAGCTTTTCCCTGATTTTCTGGTCAACATGTTAACATCTCGCAGAAAAAACTGGTTGTGCTAGTAAATATTTGCACAGGTGTATTTTACCCAGTCTCATGTTCACACACAAAAATGGTTAAAAATAAGACTCTCTGTTCTGCCCTTACTATAGTTACAAGTAACATCTTAGATTACTGAAATAAAAAGGAAAAAAATGCATGTTCAGCTTGCTCTGTGTAGCAAGTTTCACTTCTATGTAGAGTGTTTCACTTCACATTCCCATACCCCATCTATCAGGACCATCATGCACTGTTTCTTTATCATGCATAGTTCTGGGGAGACTTCATGTGAATTTTCTTCCCCCATCACTCCAACAACATATATAATAGAGCAACTGCTGTGGTTTGGTTTGACACTGCTATGGAAAATTCTTTGAATCTGTGAATCTTCGAACATTGAAAATTCTCCATTGGTTCCAAGGACGGTTCACTTGATTATCTATGATGCAGAAGATTCTGCCGTTTTCCGACCAACAAATATTTCTGTATTTTCTTTATTTTTCTGCAGCTTTACATCTCACAAGCACAATGGAAGTCAGGAATGAATCCCAACAGTATTGGATTGTATTTTAGAAGTCTCAGTATGCCACTAATGTTCTGGTTTACAGACCAACACATTATAATATAATTAAATGCATATTATAATATAAAAAAGGAAACTTTGGCTACATATAATGGTACAAAATAGACTATTCCTTCCATTGTACTCCATGCCTTCGTGAAATGAAAGTCCTGGATTCAGGTACCAGGATATTCCTTACACACTCATATTAATCAAGAAACATTTCAAAAATTAAATTATTAATTTTAAATTGTATCATTTTAAACTTAAATAATGATCATGGGCAATTATGTCCTCAAGAGTTAAGGAAAGGAATACAGGGTTGCTAGTTAAAATGGGCATAAAGTGGAATGACTTCGTTTGTAATGCAGATGTTAACGGTAGCTCTGGTCTACAGACTGCTGGGGCCATTGTGGCTTGTAACATCCCAGATAAAATTCCGCCAACCGAGAAGTGGAGGAGGCCCAGAGGCAGAAACCCTATTATAGGGGTTCGTCAAGTCTGTTCCGATGTTGGACTCTCGAGCCATCAAGCCCTTGCAGCCACAGAGGAACAGAGGGTGATATGGAAAAGGAACTGCTTGGGTCCACTATGACCAGGCCTTGGTAGCCTGCCATGAAGCAAGAGTGGCTTCTTTCCTACCCATACACAAACATGGAAGCAAAGACACATCGGGAATTTGGTGTTAAGAAGAGGAAATGTGACATCTTCTCAGACTCCTCTATGCAAGGGGTAAGACATCGTTCCACAAGAGGAAGCAAATGGAATTGACCTTAGATGAGCAGGAGAGTAGAATTCTTTACTTCCTGAGATTCACTCCATGAGGAAGTAAGTGGGGTAGACAGGAAAGGAAAATACTTGAGTGTCCTTTATAAGTTTCTATGCATCAACAACAATTTAGAAACATAAAAATTTACCATTTTGGGGCCCAGCCAATTCCCATTGACTTCACCACAAGCAGGATTGAGACCATTTGCCTAACATGATTTTTTCCCCATCCTCATGCCTAACATTATATGGACAACATTACTGTTCCTTTTACTTCCTTTATAATGTGCCAATATAAAGGATGACAATCCTCGATAGACAACTCTAGAAAAAAGGCTTCATTTTCAAACCACGTCACTGAGAAGTTTTATTTCAAAGGCACTATTTCCAGTGTATTTTAAATTGAGACAAAAATACATCAAATGGAAAGAATTGAGGCCTCCACCTACCTCATCGCTTTCATCTACTTCAATACCACCATCTTTGTCATCATCCATTTGCTTGTGGATCGTGCGGAGAGCTTCCAGACTGAATCGGTCCTCCTCAGTAAAGCATGGTGGACTCAATGAACTACAGGTATCTGAAGGACAAGAAACAAGCATTAGTTTAGTGTCTTGAAATGTCAGTTCCCAACCAAGAAAGTGACTCTTCCCCTCTTTGGGGAAGTAGAGCATGAGTTACTGCTTCAATTTTAAATAAACTAAATGCACACCTTTATCATTTTAATACAGAAATTCTGTGTGGCTTGACTGTAGACACCTATAGTCCTAGGTGCTGAGTTTTGGGAACTTCTTGAATGACATTTCTTGCAGGAAAAACGTGAAATGAGTGAACTCCTGTAGGGAGGAGAGGGACAAAGAGGAGGGAAAAAAAGGGTAGTTTGTTTCCCCTCCTCCAATACTCCTTTCTTCCTCAAGTACTCTTACCACCTTTTCCTTCTCTCCCCCGCCCTTAGGTAGATCACTGCAACAGCCAGTGCCTCCTCTTTCTTACCCATTTTTCTGCCCGCCAGCAGGGCAGCAAGGAGAAAGGAGGAGGAGAAGAAGAAGGAAGAGGAGTAACTAAGTTTAATTCTGCAGTTATGGCTTCACATCAGGTCCTGGTGTCCACAAAAGGTTAAGTGAACAGGAAAGCCTGCTAAATATCCATAGCCCTACTGGATGTAGGCTATTCCAAAAGGGCTGCAATAAAAGAAAACAAGACAGGGGCATGTCAGGGAGAAAACTCAAGCCACACCTTGTGTACAACACTTGGTAGCCCTGTACAGTCATTTCAGAAATAGTAACTTGTTGTGGAGGAAAAACTCCAGTTTAAAAATCATACATTTTGGTTTTCCCTGTCACTGCTTCGTGTTGAAGGTACAGGGTACTCTGCTCTCCTTGTGTCAGGTGTAGGGAAAGGGGCAGAGACTCAAATGCCTGAATGAAGCCATACCAACAGACCCTGTTCTAAAAAAACCCTCGTCTCATAGCAATTGGCCATTTATTAGCTAGGTGTATTGTACTAGATCCTTTGTGGATATCTATATCACCTGTTAGTTAATATTCCATACATTTAAATGCACCCATCACTGCATTATCTAGGCACCAAAACACATAGGAGGAAGTGCACATGCTTGTGGAAAACTCCACTTGAACAAAAACAAGTAAAACACTCTCCCTCACCATCAAAAATACAATGAAGTGCTATGCTGAATTGCTATACAGAGCAGTTGGGGACTCAATTCCTTCAGCAATATAAATGACAGACGTCAATCCAAAGGAGCAGCATGTGAACATTTGCCACAGATGGTTTCTTAAAGAACTACAAAAGTTAGCACACAGCTACCAAGAAGCCAGTACATGCTCATTTGCTTGAGTATCAAAGATAATACACAAATACACCCAAAAGTGACAACAGTCCATGAGTGGAAGAATTAACGAGGTTTGGAACATCCAAACTGACCTCTTCCTCATAAATTACAAAAGCCTCTATTTCCAAGCTCTATGGTAACATTGCTAGAAAGACAGGAGCATCAAAGTCAATGACAAAAGCAGCTGAAAAGGCTTGGTGCACCACAGAGCTATCGAGCAAAGGAGAAGGGACTGTACTTGGGATTGAACAATTTACCTTATCAGGACTATGGTTAGGTAAGCACCAATACCTCCCTCCTTTGTAGGTCAGATGTCCAAACTGTCCAGCATCCCACTAATAATGGTACACATCTGTTCTGGAATTCCAGATGGGACAAGACAAGGAGTGAGACTATATACAACTGCTATCAAATTCCTAACAGTGATGGTAAATAAAGAGGATCCATTGAAGTCACAGTGAAATTCAACACTAGATGCATTAACTAGATCATGACTGTAGACAGGAGTGCTCAGCATAAATTTTAAACAATAAGATCACTTTTTAGCTCTCAATAACAGGCCAACGTGATTCACCACATAGTGCTCAGTTTTGCAGTGCAGAGAATGAAAACCTGGTCAGAATAACCTGCTCCTTTTTTCCAAAAAACAAACAAAAATCCCCAGATTTTATTTAGCAGCCTTTGCCTCATTGAAGAATAGGTTTAGTTTATACAAAAATTGACAACCTTGAAGCCTTTGTCCTAACAATGACATTTATGAAATATAAAGATGTTATGCAGAGTGCTTAACGTAATAACTTGCCTTCCAAAATCTATGACCCACCTGGAAAGTTTTTGCTACAAATAGTAAGGGAAGATGTTTCCATTCATGCTCCTGTCCCCTGCCCCTCGCCTTCAAAAGACAGGCAATTTATACTACAGCATCAGCCAGTCAGCAAGGCAACAGAGTAACTTAGTTAATTTTTTCACATCTTAGCTCATAGAGCCCAGCTTTTTTGCACACTCCTACAAATGCACCTCGACTTCTCTTACCTATCTCAGACAAAAAGAGAAATCTAATAGATCAGAATAACAATTTTTGCACTATAACATTACATCTACTTGGTGAGTCTTTTCTTCTAATTGAAAGTAAAAAGAGAACCACATGCATAAGAAAATCAGAACAGGTAAAAAGAGAATAAGTAGCACAGAAGTGTGTTTGAGTGACGGATCTATATTTAATTACATCTGCTAATCTACTCATGTAGAAACAAACCATGCCTAGACTAATTTGGTCACACAGTTATCAGTTTCCACCCATAAAACATTTTTAACATTTTGTTGAGTAGATCCAAAAAAAACCCCAAAACTTCTTTTCATTCTAGAAAGCTTTACTCTGATCACAAAGTTGTGTGTACTTGGGTTGATTAACTTCTTAATATCTCTGAGAATGTAATGTGTGCAAATATGCCTCTCTTCATGTATTTGCCTAAAAAGTGTACTTTAAAAGACATGACAGCTTTTATTAAGAGAGAAAAACAAATAGACAACCCAGGCTTCACATGTCCTGAGCTCTGATCGAGGGTAACACTTGATACCTCCCTCAGATTAAAGAGCAGATCAAGTTCCTGTTTGCTTTTCGGAGTGAGAAACATGAAGTTGAACCATGTCTTGGTTGAAAAGAAAAGACACGCAATATTCTGAACAAAATCAGTTTGATCTCAAGGCTTATTTTTATATAGTAAAATTAGAAGTACAATTCCCTAGCTGACAACACACTTCAGCTCGCTTTAGATACACATCACTCACCTAAATACTATTCTGGACACAGATAAAAGAACATTTTAAAAAGAATTTTCAGATTTGGTTCAGACCTTGTAAAGCCATTCATTTGGAAAAACTGAGTAATCAGGTACAGCTTCGAAAATTTCTTAGTGTGCACATGGATAAGCTCTACTTTGGTGCTTGTTTGCAAGGAAGAAATTTAACTTGAAATTAATATCAAGTGACATCTTGGTAGGAGCTTATCAAACTTCTAAGAAATGGAGATTTTCTTCCTCATTTATCTTAAAGTAAGGCAGAAACCCTAAAAAAACGTTCGGGACTGCAATAAGGTGGTGCAAAACTACCTTGGTTTTAACCCTTTCCTATCTGGATGCAGAATGTCAAAGGGGGAATCATCTGGGTTCTGAAACCCTCCATTACACTTTAGTGATAAGGCTGGCTTTGTGTATGGACCAATTTCTCTGGCCTACTATGATATGCAGTCATGTGTCTACAATAACATCTTTACTTTTAATCCCAAACTGTACAAATGTGAAGAATTAAAGGAATGGTGTCAAATATTTTAGGTCAGTGATTTTCAACCTGTGGTCCTGGAACCTTGAGGGTCCACAGACTATGTATAAGATTTCCAAAGGGGTCTGACTTTTCTTTTTTTAAGGGAGTCCAAAAATAAAAAAAGGTTGAAAACCACTCTTTTAGGTAGCAAGGTACCTATAGTCATCTTTGAAGTTGAATTTGCCATTAACCTTCTGGTATTGCCAGTAAAAATGCAAGTAAAGCTGTACTCACTTGAAGTAATGTGGAGTAAAACTGCATAAAGTGTGCTTAGAAGCTACCATTCAGCTGTGGCATTTTGGGGGGGGAGAAATTTTAAAAGGAAACATATGGCCATCACCAGGAAGAAATTTGTCAATGAAAGATTAAACTTTAAAACTATTGCAATTTATGGCTCAATGAGTCAATGTACTTGGCAGAAGCCTTTTGAAATGATCCCTCCACCTGCCACAAGTCACTGAGTAACTATGTCTTCTATCTCTGGGCCAGTAGGAAATGTACCATACTCAGCCTACTTCCTACCACAGGGAATTCTTCAGGCAAGTGGGCCCCTAACTGGCCATTCTCACAGTAGAAGGTCTGGCAATAAATTAGGAGTGTTAATCTAGTATTTGGATTTGTTTCAAGAGGCAGCAGGCAGACTTTGTGCACACTGAACTAATTTTAATCTTTACTGTAATTTAGGCAGATCTTATTTTTCCAAAGGTGATTCAGGTTTTTTTTGTTTTTGTTTTTTTTAAAGAGCTAAAGTGAAATCAGGCAGGTAGACACCAGTTTCCATTAGAATCTCCCTCTCTCTCCATACTCCTTGCACTCTTTTCCTTCCAAAAAGCAATATAAACTGAACTTCTGACGCCATGATATTAGTACAGATTAGAAATCAGGCAGAATGAGTACACCTTCCATTGCTAGTTTCAAGTTTTTGTGAGTATCATTTTCAAAAACTTTATCATCCTGTACTTACACACATCCCATCATATAGTATGAGTGCCTCACAATCTTTAGTGTATTTATCCTCACAACATGCCTGTGAGGAACAATGTTATTATCCCAATTGTACAGATGAGGAACTGAGGCACAGAGAAGCTAAGTGACTTGCTCAAGTTCATGCAGGAAGTCTGTGGCAGAGCAAGAACTTGAAGGCAGTTCTCCCAAGTTCTACACCAGTGCCCTAGTTACTGGACCATTCCAGTGTGCGCGCGCGCACACACACACACACACACACACACACACAATCTGTTCTTTAGTTTTCAACTTTTACACCTAAAGAACAGATCTCATGTTACTGTGGCCTCATAAAATATTCCCTAATGCATTTTAAAAAGCATGTAGAAAACATGCTTTTGATATCTGGCTTCTCGTTTACCAGAATGGGGTAAACACAAACTGAGTCAGTTTCTGCTAAGGGAAACTCCACTCAGCCTTTCCCCCTTGGGGCAGGGTTTCCTCTAGAGCTTAGAACAAATTCAGCAAAATATAAGCAGGGCTTCAGGAACCCTGCCCAATGGAGAGATACTGACTTGTGAGGTTTTTAGAGCCAAGTCTATAAAAGCAGGACTACAGTGATTGCTGGCTCAGCGTGAAATCAGTCATCCTGCTGTGGAATGGGTAGAACTCCCCCTCATAAAAGACAAGAAGCAGGATTACTTTGCAGAGCTCAACATGGTCAAGAAAGCTAGCCAGCCAGCCATTCCAACCCTTCTCCCTCCCCCAAAAAATAGAGTTAAGACTGTCAAGCTCTCCTCACCCCCTCTTTTGTCAGAAGCTAAAGGCTTTCAGCATAGGAGAGCCTCTTTATCCAATGGTAGACTTAGGTCCCCAACACAGGGGTAAAGCATCTTGGGATCCTCTTCCCTCAAGCTGTTTAAAGGTCTTCAGCAGGGAAGTCTTGCGACCCCTTGCCCTACCTGACTCAGGGCAGTGGTTCTCAACCAGGGGTCTGGGGCCCCCTGGGTGGGTTTCAGGAGGTCCACCAAGCAGGGCCAGCATTAGACTCACTGGGACCCAGGGCAGAAAGCTGAAGCCTCATCATATGGGTCTTAAGCTAGGGGTCCTGAACCCTGCCACCCTGGGCTGAAGCCAAAGCCTGAGCAATGTAGCTTCACAGGGGCCCCTGGGGCATGGGGCCACGGGCAATTACCCTGCTTGCTAGCCCAACACCGGCCCTGGCTTTTATATGCAGAAAACCAGTTATTGTGGCACAAGTGGGCTGTGGAATTTTTATAGCATGTTGGGGGGGGGGGGATTAAAAAGAAAAAGGTTGAGAATCTCTGAGAGGATAGACAATTGAGATATTAAAATAAAATTGCAGTGTTAATCATGTCAAATGTTGTGGAGAAGTTCAACAATAGGAGTGTGATGGATGAGCTCCCCTTGGCCATGTGCATCAGTGCCCTTTCTGTTCTATGTCTTGTACTGAAACCTGACTGAAAGGTTTCAGGATATGGCTAGACAAGCTTCTCAATTAGTTTGCTTATAAGTGGGAAGTTCAGTATTAGGCAGTGGAGACAGTGGCTGCATTTAACAATGGTTTCTAAAGTACTGGCTGGTTTATGACGCTGTTTTTGTGGCACACACAGGGAGAAAAGGGCATGGATCAGGGCCACAGAGGGTGGCTTGGTTTCCCTGTAGAGTTTCTAGGGCATCCTTTTCTACGAATAGACTGAATTCAGAGAGTAAAGGTACCATATTATCAGATTTGCCAGTTTTATGCTCCTGATTTCTGGAGAAGCAATCTGAGATGTGGGTGATTTTTTCCACAGAAGTACGCTGGGTATTCTTCACAGTGGAAAGTGCCAAATTCTGGAGTGGAGTACAGCCATCCTGGAATAAAGCAAATCAGGTTCTAGAACAATTCAGCAGGGCATAATTTACAGGTCGCTATGATGGAAAAGTGGGATTTCTTTGCATCTTCCACAACCAGGGTATAGATTCACAAGAATTCCTCATTCCAAAGCCTGTCTGCATCTTCATATGGTTTTCTGCTACTGACATTCCCATTTTCTTCCCTCCTGTTTCAGTTCTATAGATTATACTTTAAATACAGGACCACCTAAACACAGTACCTCCTTCTAGCAATTAAAACAGACTTTAAAAAGACAATACAAAAGCTGAATAGAAAAATGCTACAGCAGGAAGTGATTCTGAAGACAAAAGAATACAAGCTGAAAAGCCCAGATATTCTGGCACAATACTGGTTATTTGATATTACCAAAGAAAGCTAAGCTGTTTTGCTTTTAAAGACCCACCATGTGGCACTTGAAACAGGTATTCAAAGTGGCAATTCAACAAAAATAAGTTCTCATGCCCCTTACCTCGAATCCTCACATGATAAAGAGTGTGACATTAAAACCTTTACCAAGTATTTCAAGAAAAACTACCATAGGACCTTCACTCACTCTTTCTATTAAATACTGCCAAAAGCAACCACTCCTACACCTAATTATTAAACACCCCCGTATGGCAAGCAGGCTGCACAGAACAGAATTTTAACTTGACAATTGTGTCGCTTGTGACACTTATTTAAATGACAAATGAGAGTCTGTAATGCAGCAGCATGTCTTTTCATTTAAAAACATAAAAGCAACCACATGCACAAGGTTTTCAAGAAAAAAAAAGCAAATAATTACAGAAATAACTTGCATCTTCCTGATCAATACAACAAGATTCCTTATACTGACAAGGAATGTAAAAACATTTGGGTTTGTGCCCTATTTTCTGTCAATTATGTGTTAAAGACTGAAAACCTTAGCGAGTCTACTATTTTACATTAGAAATTAATCTCCAGGCAGGAATTCTATTAACAAACTAGAGGAATTATAACATCACAAGAGACTGAAAGATGAGCAATTGAAAGGGGATTTTCAGGATGATATTTTAAACACTTGTTTCTTAACACACTATTCTAAATGCCTAATGATATCTTTAGAGAAATCAAGTCTTTGTTGAACATTCTATATCCCCACTCTTTCAGTTTAGTTCTGAGAAAGCTCCCAATAAACATCTGAACCCCATAAAGAGTCATCTAGTACAATCAGGGAAGACAATCCTGACAGCTCTAAGGAAAACCAAAAAGTATGCCATTTCTATAAACCTTACCCATAAAAAAATGATCTCGCCAAATGAAAAGGTCAGAATATTTTCTGTCCAATATACCTTCCACAAAACATACATAAATGTATTCTATAAGTTGTGTGGATCTCATGATATACGAAGTATGAGGTTATATATATTTTCCTTGTTACTTCATGTCAAATCAAAATACTAGGCACTTCTTGGAAGTAAGTGGATTTTTTAAGCCCTCTTGCTTCCCCACCTCCTATAGATCTGAGGACTTAAATAGTAATGTAATTTAAATAGAAGTGTAAAAATAGTTGCTGAAATTGCATTTGAGTATTTATGTGGTGGAAATCTAAAGTACACCACCATTAGCAAAGCCAATTAGTAAATGGGTTTTAATTCACATTTTGCTGTAAAATAAGTCTTTCCTGGTTAAACTACTGAAATACACCTTGTATAAATAGCACAGATGGTTAACTTTCTGGTAGACTGTAGAGGAATCCAAAACATTTACTCACTGTTAGAAAAACCTGGTGTCTGAAAATGCTTTCATTCTACAACCTACACCACATTACACATGCTGCATTACTAATTTTACTTTGACATGGCTATGAAACACACACAGAATTAAAGCAAAGGCCTTTCTCCTTCAAGCAGGTCAACAGACTCTCCCAACTCTTCTGAATTAGCACCATTCAGGAACGTACTGCAACATTTTCCCACAAGAGGAAGCTTTTGTGCACATCTTCATTCATCGTATTTCACATGGATTTCTGACAGGAAGAAGGTAGAAGATCTGTACAATGTCTCAGATTTCCTGATAAAGAACTAAATCTTTAGTAAGATCCCACATAGCTATGTTTGGCTGGACAAAAAGCAAAAGGCTGAATTCAAGATCTTCAAAGGGGGGGGGAGGGGAAGGGGGGCAGGAAGGGGAAGAGAAAAAGCTCACCATCACTAAACAAACTAACTAACTACTGTATACAGTGGTTAACATGGACTAAGGACTTGTCTACACGTGAAGTTACCACAAAGTAAGCTAGGATGTGAATTTCAAGTGTACTAGCTGTTTGGCAATAAATTTCCCATGTAGACAAACCTGAGTCAGGAGAGGGAGCACTCATCACTCCAAGTGAGGAAGGGAGCAGGGGCAGTTGTAGAGAAGCACTGTTTCTCCAAAATCAGGGAGGAGGAGGAGGAAATTCTCCCCCAGCTTTTCTGCTCCCCAACTATTCTTGTTGAACGCACACATTTTTTTCCCCTCTTGACAGGAAACATGCTTGCAGCACTCAAATCTGGTGTTCCCATTTGATGTCTCCATCTATTACAAGTGACTGATATGGTGATTATTGGAAGATTAAAATGGTTAACTCATCCAAAGAGCAAACAAATGTATAAGTACTTGTAAGTCACACAGGTAAAAACAGCATTCATAAGTATTTATCTAGAAACCAAAATATGTAGAAATAAGCAGAATTATATATTAATTAAGATACCATTTCAGTTTTTACATAAGAGATTTTTCATATATATTCCTTTAAAAAAATATGTTAATTAAATATAAAAAGTGTTTATACAATTTGCTAAGGGCACAGAGTCTTCAAATCCTAGTTACCACAGAAACTAAAATCATATACGTTGCACAGATCAGATATGTTTTTAAACCAGTTAATGGACAATAAGAAATTGGGTAAGTCGGTAATATGTGCTATGACCGAAGTCCCAGGGGAGCCACTCAATTAGGGTGAACTGTAAAGAATGAGGCAGACAATCCCCAAAGCTGGTGGATATTCCAATACTTAGATTTACCAAGCCAGCACAAAACAGCTTCTATAATACCTTACTGGTTATCCAGAAGCCAACAACACAGTTCCCTTAAAGTAACCCAGCCTCAGGCCTCAACCCAGATATTCAAGTCAAAATATGATGAGGATTACTGAAAATCTTATTCATCATATAAAGTTCTACCAATCACAAAGGATCGGACACATTACCTTCCAGGTTAATAAATATTCCAGATCTTACCTAAATACATTTTTACAGCCAATTCTTATTAACTAAACTAAAAATTAAAAAAGAAAAGAGAGGGTATTGGTTAAAAGATCAGTATACATACAGACTTGAGTACAATTCTTGAGATTCAGATTCATAGCAGAGATGGTGAGCTTTGTAGCTGAAAAGAGTTCTTTCAGAAATAGTTCATAGGTTATAGTCCAATGTTTATATTCAGAGCAGTCCAGTCAGGACTGAGATCTCAGTCCTTATGACTTAGGCTTCCCCTGCATGAAGCCTCAAGCAGATCTGGGACAAAAAGGATTGGAACCCAAACATCTTTATACAGTTTGAGGCCTTCTTGTGACAGCTCAGAGTCCTTCAGCGAACAATAGGCACTTTGAAGGGGACCCATTTCCTAAGCATCACCGGTAATTATCCACACAGATTAACATAAGGCAATTGTCTGTTTTTCCACCATTCACAGATGATTGCTATACATTTCAAAGAGGGATGAATACAGCGATATCCTATGTTTACAGCTCATTTAAAAGTTAAGATGTCCTTTTGATCTCTGAATTAACAGAATACAGCATAGACAGGGACTGTCTGATTACGTTGTTGATCTCTACCAATAGATATGTAAATACACAAAAACACAAACATTATCTCCCCATACGTCTTTAAGGGTTGAGTTTGACTCATTTATCCTGCAGGACGTTTAACCCTTTCTGGCCATGCGTCACATCTGCACCTTAACTTTTACATTTAGAAACCTTAGTTTGTTTGGGAAAATTGATGAAAAGAAGAAAAAAGTCATCTCTTTAATGCTGACTTTAAATACAGACACAGACATTGAGATGAACACACTAAGTGGGGTTAGCTCACATCTTCACTTGCTGCTGATTCTGATCCCTGTTCAAGGCCAGAGGCACAGGTATGGCCTGACAGTTAAGTGAGAAAAGATGTTTAAAATTATATCATAGCTCAGACTTATTTCTCCTGAAGAAGCAGCCAAATGCCAATTTTTAAGGGCTGGTCCACACTACCCGCCCAATTCGGCGGGTAGAGATCGATCTTCTGGGATCGATTTATCGCGTCTCATCTGGACGCGATAGATCGATCCCAGAAGCGCTCCCCCGTCGACTGTGGAACTCCTGCTCGCCGAGAGGAGGAAGCGCTGTCGACGGGGGAGCCTGCCTGCGCCGCGTGGACCCGCAGTAAGTAAATTTAGTTCGATCTAGGAAACGTCGACTTCAGCTACGCTATTCTCGTAGCTGAAGTTGCGTTTCCTAGATCGATCCCCCGCCCCAGTGTGGACCTGCCCTAAGACTTTCTGTACAACTGTTTGAGTTACTCCGGAGCACAGAAAGTCAGGTGTCTTTTTCATGCTCACATAATTCAAACAGATGAGTGTATTTTTCACAAACTTTTGAAAGAAAATACTCATTCTGGGCTAAGAGCAAGCATGGACACCTCAAAATAAATACTTTGAGAATCTGAGTGAAACAGGGTGTGCGCTGAGAGTTCACGTACAAACTAAACAAGGGTTATGAATTCTACAATACTGTTAAAACTAAAACCAAAGCCTTAAGAAAAACCAAAAGTATATGACTTTTGATTTTAATACAGAAAATTTTCACTGACAATACTGAAATAATTTCTCAAATCCATTCATTTTGCTAATTGAGCAGGAACATGTCAAAGTAATTTTTGTACTGTATTTCATACACTGTAGAAGATGGCTTTGTAGTGGGCGGATATGAGGTTTTGAATTCACTCTGGGAGTTCTTATGTTCTTTGTGAGCCACACGTCATCAGCTAAGCTGTTCAAGTGAATTACAGCCTTGTATTCACTCCAACGATCTCTGACCCTGTGTCATCCTCCTAGCACTACCACTTTATAAAACTGATTACTGATGAATGTGTGATGAATGGGTGAAGCATGTCCAAGGAAATTTTTACTGTGTGTCCTTTAAAAAAAAAAAAATACTTAGCTGATTATTGAATAGTGGAGGAGTAACAATTACTTGTTCCCTTCCCATCCTGTGGAATAAAAAATTATCTGGTACATGCAAGCCTAAAACTGTTCTATGGCACACACAAATATAAAAAATACATCAAGAAAAAAGGTGTGGTATTTTAAACCACTTGCTTAACACAATTAAGCTTAATTTGGTCAGGAAAGCACAAGTGATTTATAGGTGACCTCCGGATGTCTGAAAACATGTCCATGGGATTTGCCAAGCAAGCTTCCTCATAATTACAATTGTTTTTCTAGATAGAAAATATCAGTTTCCTGCTTACAAATGTGTATGGTTTGGCACTGCTGAAATGCAAAAGATTACGTATGCTCTGGTGATCTGACATCTAGCCTTACTGAACAGAAGCCCACATCAAAATCCCATCACATGTGGCCAATCCCCAGCCCCTGGGTAAAACCCAGGAGCTAGACAACATGTGGGCCCATTAACTATTTTTTTGGAAGAGAGAAGCTCCCAGAATAAGATAGAAACACTACCACTGATGAGGCAGATAATTTCTTTTTTTTAAGTTTTCAGCATGTAAAAAAATTGTGACGTACTTAACATGTACAACTACTTAACATGATCAAAAACATCTAAAATGATTTAATTCTTTAAAACAAAGTCTAGAGTGCTGAAAACTCACTTCATTGACTAAGATGTGATCCAGCTTTATAAACTGAATTTTAAATTTTAACAGAACTTGTATGTAGTATAATCATAACTTATCAGTCCAATTATGAAACTTTTCACAAAAACTAAATTATCTTAAACTGAAGCTTTTTGAGGCATACGTGAAAAGGGCCACTATGAAAAATGGCAAAAATTATACTGTGTAAATATCAGAGTTAACTCAAGACATCTTTAGCAATTTAAATCATGTATGAATAGCAACATTTTCGCACAAAACTATAACAATTCACATTCTGAAGATTATACTTTTAATTGCCCAACTATTTTTTCAGATATATTGCTTTTTGCGCATGATTCATAATCATATCCTATATCAATGAATCATGCATGACATCACTGGCATTACTGAATTACTTTAGTCTTCTACACTAGTGGATCTAGGGCATGTATTATTAACTGTCCCAACACTAGGGAATCAATTTTAATCCCCGACAAACACCACTTGTAATATCACAGACCCCTCAGAGTTCCGGTAACTAGACTTTGTCAGAATTTATTTTTACTTTTGTTTTTAAAGAGGACAAATCAAAACAGCTATTTGATGAAAACCAAACTACGAATGATACACTACACACAGTGAAAGATCTAATCCACCCATCAGTGCAAAGGCATTTTAAATATTTGCTTCTATTAGCATTAAATCATATGTGCACAGACCAGTAAATTTCCTTTAATATTTACAGCAAAACTGCTATGCCCATGCCTTCATAAATATAATTCACATATTCAGTTGCCTTAAATATATTAAAAATTTGTAAACCTCCTCTGAAATATTCTTTGTATTGCCATTCAACGTTAGCATGTTTTAATTCTGATGCTTAACAAAAATACTGTAGTTTGTGTAGGCAGTTTAATATGAGAATAAATACACCTCTACCTCGATATAACGCTGTCCTCGGGAGCCAAAAAATCTTACCGCGTTATAGGTGAAACTGCATAATATTGAACTTGCTTTGATCCACCGGAGTGTGCAGCCCTGCCCCCCCAGAGCACTGTTTTACCACGTTATATCCAAATTCTTGTTATATCAGGTCGCGTTATATCAAGGTAGAGGTGTATTCACAGATTTAGTATTGCACATCAGCAGAAGCTAAGACGACATCACTTCCATTCCTCTTCCAGAAGAGGCATGAACCATCCTGCAGTTAACACCCAAGTCCAATTCTGGATTACACAACTGACATTTTTGCTCTTACTAATATGCTGCAGGGATTTTTCTAGTGATAAACTTGGCTGACAGGCTTGCTGGTGGGGTCCCAGGTCACCTTGTCTCACTGGATTTTCATCATCTCAAATATTTTTTGAGTACTACCTGGAAGCTTCCAGGACCTCTTAAAAGTGAGGTGTTCATATGTACCCCAGGAAATAATATTTCAGTTATGCTATTACCCACACATTTGTAACATTTAGACAGTGATTCATTTTTACAATATCAGTATCGTAGAGCACTGCAAACTTACCATGCATATTTTAAAAACAGGTGATGCTTATTATAACTCAAAAGCTTAATATAACTTATTTTATAGAAAAGCAAGAGTATCTTCTGCCAAACAGGATGGCTTGGTTTAAATCTCAGTGATTTAAACCACCAAGCAGGAAAGCTTGATTTAAATAATTGATTTTAATCTTGTTTTGCATTTGTACTTTTTAGTTATTTTCCTAAAGAAAGGTTGATTCTTACTGGTAGTTGCAAATCAACGTCTTTAATGGCCACTATCACTTTTATACTAAATTTGGTACCTTTTTTTGCTAACCAGAAAGATATGCAGTTATATAGCTCAACTTCTATTTATTCAGATTCTTAACATATCAAAATAAAAATTAAGAAATGCATCATACACCATTTTCCATATACTAGATTGATTTTTTACTTGTGATTTGTGTCAAGCTCTAATTGCATGGTAATTCAAATTCAATTAAAAATGCATAAAAACAGCATTTAAATTTTTTTAATTAAGTAAAGCTACCTTAAATGTGCTGGATACACAAGAGAAAGTTATCGAAACTTGTTTTGCATTTAAAGCTAACTGATTTATTAAACAACAGTTGTATTATCTGAGGTTCATGAACTGAATTGATTGTTTCTGGTGACCATCGTCAAGATTTTAGAACTAGTAAATTTCATCCTCTCACATGCAGTTTTTATTTATAGATTGGAAGAGGAAAACAAAACTTTCCTGCACTTTCAACATCCCAATTAGTTTCTTAACTCTGAAAGAACTAGTCATTTAACTAGTTGAATACACAGAAGTAAAGAAAATATTCTCTCCCCACCTGCAGAAGAGGCTACGGCTGTCAAAAGCTGATTTAGTACTTCAACAAACTCTGGTTCCAGATGCTTAGCCAGTGACTTCCACCCACCAGTTCAGCAGTTGGACTGCCTTTAAAACTTGGCAACAAATATGTATTGCTTAATATTGTTTTTTGTAATTTAAATGACTAACAGATATTAAACTTTAGGCTTTCACATTGGTTGTCAATTTAAAATTTAATTTTAAATACACTTATTTAAAAACTATTTAATTTAAATTTTAAAAATGCCAAATAAAGTCACTGATTTTTATGCACCCTTCTGCAAGTTCACTTCTTTAAAATTTCTAATACTCCTTTATTTTTAATAGTCATTTTACATTGAAGAAGTAGCATCCAGTTCTCTCAGAAAGTATGCTAAGTTTATATTTTAAGAAAAAGTCAATGACTTCAGTATATAAGTCAGACAGTGGAGTCACTATTTCTGGTGCCCAGAGCAACTAGACCGGGGTCGGCAACGTTTGGCACGCGGCTCGCCAGGGTAAGCACCCTGGCGGGCTCGGCCAGTTTATTTACCTGCTGACGTGGCAGGTTTGGCCAATCGCGGGCCCCACTGGCCGCGGTTCGCCATCCCGGGCCAATGGGGGAGGCGGGAAGCCGCGGCCAGCACATCGCTCACCCGCGCCACTTGTCGCCGCCCCCATTGGCCCGGGACGGCGAACCGCGGCCAGTGGGGGCCGCGATCGGCCGAACCTGCCGCGTCAGCAGGTAAATAAACTGGCCCGGCCCGCCAGGGTGCTTACCCTGGCGAGCCGCGTGGCAACGTTGCCGACCCCTGAACTAGAGACTGATAAAGTGATAAAGTAATAAACTGTTCACTTAAACAAGACACACATCCTAGGATATGGTGAGTCATAAAACGAATTGATTAGCAAAAAGTAAAGCTCTTTAAAGGGGGATTTATACGCAAATAAAGGTTGGGGAATAGTATGTATACAGGTTTAATGCAACTAGCTGACTTTCACTTCCAGATACTTCAATGAAATCTTGTAAGGTCACAAACAAAGGGGAGTTGGACAATTTCTTAAGAGCCCCCTCCCATTTGTCTAAAGGATAAATATCTCTATAAAAAACTAGTGTAGTGTGGAGTGACTGCCATCAGTCTAAGATAGGAAAAACACTAGGGTTGCATGTCAGGACTGAGGTGAACTTGCATGGTGCCTGAATGTGCTACACCTGAATCCAACCATAGTCCAATTAATAAGCAAAAAGTTGACCCATAAAATGAAGGTTTTACAATATACGGTAATGCAACCCATGCTGCTTAACAAGAGATATTTTAAAATAAATAGTTCCTTTTTAAAGAAATTCGTGGTTCTTTATTTACAAAGCACTGAAAAAAATATTTCTCAGAGGACTCAGGAGGGTCGATGATGTTTGTGTTTACCCCATTTTCCAGATGGGGAAACAGATACTAAATGACTTTCCCAAAGTAACAGAGCAAGTCATTGTCAGAGCCAGGATTAGAATTGAGCACTTCTTGACTCCCACTTCTGCGCTCAAGCTGTTTCTCTTCTTAAAGAAAAAATATTTGTGAACATAAAGAAATACAATTTACGGGTTGCCTCAATGACTGAATACTTTCACCGAAAACAAATAACCACACAATAGCCACTTGCACGTTCTTTTGGCAGATCAGGAGTGTCATCTTGTGAGTGTCTCAAAAGACACAGATCCCAGTTATCTCATCCAGTTAAACCAAGTCTGTAACACAGGTACTTGAAGTAAAGATTATCAATCTGAGTGAAAATGCGCGCGCGCGCGCACACACACACACACAAAACCCGTAACACTAATTAAAGGCAGCCTCCACCCGGACACCAGAGTGGGTTAAGACTGTCTGCATTCTCCCCATGAAGCAATAAAAGTAATGAGCTCCAAACATCATTGCTGCAGTCCATACTAGAACCACAGGCCACTTAATGCTAGGCCTGCGCAGACATCTGTTCCTTCCCAGCTCATTCTGCCAAGCCACGTCTCTCAGCTAAATGTGTCTGTGCCCTCTGTGTTACCCTATCACTTATCAGTTTTCCTCCTCTCATCATACATTATCCAACCCTTTCACCTTCAGTCTCACTCTCATGCTCTGTCAATCCCCACCATCTCCCTTTCTTTTCCCATACTCCTCTCAAGACCATCCATTCCCTTAACCACATGCAAGGGGGAAAATGCCACACCTTTTGGCATAAGACTTTCAAGGGACCAATAAGAGACATTTACAGACCCACCAAACATCTTTTATTTGTAACCCTTGCTTGCCATCCCTTTGCCCTGCACCATGTTCTATCTTCCCTAACATCATCCTGTATCTTAAAGTATATATATTTCCAAAGTAGGGACCATGTCTTTTTACTCATTTGTTTGTAAAGAACGTATCACATTCTGAGTACTAAACTGTAATACTCAGTCTTTTAAATACTGTTTGTTTGAATTTCAGTCTAACATTTAAAGGGTTTTCTCTCTCCCTCCCTTTTTAAGTATCCATTATTACAATGCGGGGGGGATAGCTCAGTGGTTTGAGCATTGGCCTGCTAAACCCAGGGTTGTGAGTTCAATCCTTGAGGGGGCCACTTAGGGATCTGTGGCAAAATCAGTACTTGGTCCTGCTAGTGAAGGCAGGGGGCTGGACTCGATGACCTTTCAAGGTCCCTTCCAGTTCTAGGAGATGGGATATCTCCATTAATTTATTTTTATTTATAAATGTCCTTATGGGCATTTAACGATATTTAAGTTATATTCACATATACCAGCGAGAACACTTATCTGATACCAGGTCTTTAAAGAAATCAGCTATTTAAGTCTGCTTGGATACATCCTGTAAATGGAACTGGAGACCTCAGATATCTGGAATTACAAACCTCCAGTTGCGATATGCTCTGTACAACATTCAGACTAGGAAAATGGCACAGTGCCATATTTGACCAGAGACATACGTGTTTCCGCTATACGACCTTTTTATACAAATGAGAAGCACAGACTGTTATTTCGGATATATTTTCAAAAGGATTTAACTGTATGCTTTTTAAAAGCAAAAAATCCACCTGTCTTTTACTAAGTAAATGTAGGCAAACAGGTATATGTAAGATGGGGCTGCAGTGATTTGGCTTGTCATGCCCAACTAGGTTTCATTTGAAAAAATACAGGAATTACAGAAATGATAAGCTCTTATACAGAAGGTAAGATTACAATTAGAATCCATGTAAAAGCATCAAGTGAAAATAGTTTTATTTTTAAGAGTTGCATGTGTTTTTTAACAAAATTTGTAAGCAACCTTACAACACTGAAAAAGATCACAATCGTCTTGATTTTTCTTGTTTTACTGTCTCTTATTATTACATGTGGTGCCATGGCTTTAAAAATGTTTTCTGGCGTTGCCTAAATGTCCACATCATTACAAAGTGATGTCATACGCTCATTTGTCTTTTACCAAGCGCACACACCTTCTCATAACTGCCCTATTTCATAGTTCCACGTATTAAACTCTCCCTCCATCTCTGTAAAATCGCCAAAGAGCACATATGGTCTGTCAAAGTAAGATCTGTTAAGTCCACACTAATACTCTAACTGCAATTCCTGATAAATCTGGCTTCCAAGTGTTCAGCTACTTTGTACACAATTTTAAAACCTGCTAGCTTTCAGAGTTAACTGCACTTACATTAAGAGTCCCCGAGCATGTCATCCTATCAATTGCTGCTATAAGCTATTAACTGTGACAGTTCCAAGACACCAAACATACCATAGTTTATTATTTTATTGATATGCGCTCATTTTTAAGAAAGCTAGCAAGTATTTTGCTGAACACTGAATTTTATGTGACTTTACTAAAGTAATGACTGGCAGGACCCATTCTGAATTGGCAGTTAAGTAAACAACATATCAGATAGACTATATCAGCTGTAGTTTAATTTTAATTAAATATAGTAATATTTCATAGTTAAGTGTAGATTTTGAAAATTATTCAGTATTAGTACAAGATTTCACTACAGTGCCTATTCATCTGTGCTTGGTAGTGAAGAGAGTACCATTTTTTGTGCGGATTATAAAAATCTGAACTCTCTGTACCACTGTAGAACCATATGATTTTAGCACAGCAATAAAGCTTCACATCACAACAAGAAGATGAAACCTCCATAGTTTGCTCAATCAACAATAACTGTGGGACCACTAAAAATGCAGATATATTTTATGGACTAAAACACTGCAGTGACAGCCAGTTTTATAATGGAATGTTCAGAAGCAACATTTTATACACTACATCCAATGATAGATATTGGGGGGTAGAAAGACAACTGGCTGTAAAGAGTTGCTGGGTTGGGTGACCAGGTCTACAAAAACTCCCAAGATTTCAAGTCACCTGCAGCCCTGTCCAAAAAAGGAAGAGGAAGAGCAGATTTATTCCCTCCACCTTGGGCAAATGCTTCAACCACTCTGTGGGCACCTAAAACCTGAAACTACCACAACTATCCCATACCAGCTGTGCAAACCTCCAACTTAGCCTGAACAAATCTTCAGTGCAATTACATGTTTTCAGTACAAAATTCTGCAGTACAGTTAACATCGGAGAGGAAGAAAAAAATTGAATTATTTGGATGTTAAATTAACGCAGGGAATATGGATTGCATTATTCATTTTCATATTTAATTCTATGTAAACCTCAATTTTAAATTTACCCTCAGATGCGGTATAATTTCTAGTTTGACACTTGTCAAAAAGTTAGGTCCAGCTTAATGTAGAGTACACAGAGCTCTGCCTTTATAGTTTGGGTTCCTCGAAATTTAAGGGAAAAGTCTGTCTCAGTTACTTCTAACTTTCTGAAACTGAACTTTTACATCAATCGTTGAGGTTTAGACTATCTCAGAGCATGACTGATTTATTTCAGAGTACAAGCAGGAAAAGCAGTTCTGTTGGTTTTTAGCATGAAGTCGAGGGGAGGAGGACCACCACTTTTGACTTTATAAAAGCAACTGGCATTTTCTTCAACAGCTCTAGCATCTTAGTTGCTTGAGATAGAAACTTGAGAAGATAATTCCTAGTGATAGGTAACACATCTTTTGCTGGTTCAATTGACAGAACTGGAAAGTTTAAAAAAAATGGACTTTGCATATACACACTGATTTTAATTTAACAATGGGGGGGGTTGATTTGAGGGGGGAAATTAAGAGCTTTTTATTGGTTAATTGCAAATGAGTGCACAAACAGAGGAAATTCTGAATATTCCAAAAACATCTGTGGCTCGTTCACCTGCACATCTACCAATGTGATATATGCCATCATGTGCCAGCAATGCCCCTCTGCCATGTACATTGGCCAAACCGGACAGTCTCTACGCAAAAGAATTAATGGACACAAATCTGACATCAGGAATCATAATACTCAAAAACCAGTGGGAGAACACTTTAACCTGTCTGGCCATTCTTTGACAGACCTGCGGGTGGCTATCTTAAAACAGAAAAACTTCAAAAACAGACTCCAACGAGAGACTGCTGAGCTGGAATTGATATGCAAACTAGACACAATCAACTCAGGGCTAAATAGGGATTGGGAATGGCTGAGCCATTACAAACATTGAATCTATCTCCCCTTGTAAGTATTTTCACACTTGCTTCTTATCAAACTGTCTGTACTGAGCCATCTTGATTATCACTTCAAAAGTTTTTTTCCTCTTACTTAATTGGCCTCTCAGAGTTGGTAAGACAACTCCCACCTGTTCATGCTCTCTGTATGTGTGTGTATATATATCTCCTCAATATATGGTTCACTCTATATGCATCCGAAGAAGTGGGTTGTAGCCCACGAAAGCTTATGCTCTAATAAATTTGTTAGTCTCTAAGGTGCCACAAGTACTCCTGTTATTTTTGCGGATACAGACTAACACGGCTGCTACTCTGAAACCTGAATATTCCAAGTGACAGCTAGGGCAGCTAGTTGGGTTACACACAGTTCCAAAGGACTGTAATTGGTCTTTTTTTTTTTTAAACTAGGAAATATCACATTAAAATAAAGCAAAGTTCCTGCAGGACCCTTTCTTCACTCAGTGTGCAGTGAATGAGGCAAGGATACACAGTGAGTAGAACAGAGGTCCTACTTGCAGATGTAGAACTCTGCCTTCTGGCGAAGAGATGTGAAAACATTATCTCCTATCTGTTCTTATCAGTTTAGTATCTGATATGTTCTTTATTTAAGCCTCCATTTAAAACCAAATTTACCCAACTTATTTAAGCCCTCAAGACAGGATAGATAGGTGGGGATGTGTAATGACATAGTGCTGTGAGAGATCCAAATATTCAACAGCTGCCTCATTCATTGCAGATCCTCCACCCTGTGCACTCAATGAGGCCAGGGCTAAAAAGAAAACCTAGCATATGATTATAACCATCCACTGACCCAAGTCTACAGTCTCTTCTTTTCTATAAAAATAGAAAGGAGAAAAGGTTTCCTTCCTGTTTTCAGACTCACTTCTGCCACAATATCTGAATTTACAGTTACAGACCGACACTTTCATTTTAACATGAATACATCGATATAAACAGAATCTTACAAAATTCAACCTGTTCCGTGAATTTTTGCTTACAACATATATGGATCTCCTTCAGATAGTGTAAGTTCTATCATCACACCAAATCAAAGATGTGCAGTGTAATGTTTAACAAATACCTCTGGTAGATAAATTAATCTGCCTAGTATGGCAGCATTTCTGATCTCTAGACAACCCCAGCCCAGTATCTGTGGTGTAAGTGATGGGATATCTACCATTTAATAACTGTTCTTTTCTCCTCTCTTTTCACAGCCCACTCATTATGGTATCAAACACAATGCTATATGGTGCGGGCTGATTAAGTATTCAGAGTTCCAATAAATAATTTCTATTGTCTCTCTGCCATTGACCTTCAAAATAAACTGAATAGTAAAAAGTACTGAATAGGAAATATTGTATAAATTCCTAATTTTTCTCCACCTCTGTTTCGAATATGTCAGTTTCTTTGAAAATAATCTGTTCCCATTGTATCTTTTAAAGCAAAATATTTCAATATATACAAAATCATTCCCCTACATCCTCTCCTTCAGGCATATTCTTGTAACTTAAACAGTCACAAGAATTACCATATAAAATTAGTCATACCTACTGTGTTTTAGTTTCTCCTTCAGTAGTTAAATCCCTATCTTAAGCAAGGCATAATAGTCACTCTCAAAAACCAATCCAACTGAACAAAGTTTAGATTTTTGGGGGTTGATAAATTCTCAGTTCACCCCCATCTCAAACAGCTTATTCTGTTCACGAATCCCCTACTGAACTCAATCAAATGAAACAGCTGCTCTATATGAAGATGATTCCTGCTCCTCCCATAACTTAGTAGTTTATAGCAGGGATCTCAAACTCAAATCACCACGAGGGCCACAGGACTAGTACATTGGCCCGAGGGCCGCATCACTGAAATCTTTTCATACAATGATACAAAAGTATAGTCAAAAATGAAAAAAAATTAAGAGTAATATATTATTCTATTAAAAGTCAATGCATTAACTTTTTAAAAACTGTAATGCGAAGAGGGGTTTTAATAAAATATAAACACTCAGTAATGTTTGGAGCTTGGCTGCAGGTGGAGTCGGCGCCTATGACGGGCCATAGGAAATAACTCCACGGGCCGCGTGTTTGAGACCCCTGGTTTATAGAACAACTGTAAAGTTCTGACATGCACTTATGAATAAACTCTGAAGAGCAACATTCTTTCAAGGCTTAAAATTATAATGAAGTTTAGGACTGTGTTAATGTGCACCCAAGAGCAAAGCAAAGGTTGCCTGGACCAATAACTGCCATTGTCTGACTTGTAAGTACTTAGTTAACATTCTTTTACTGTAGGTTTTTGTAAAGTTGACAGATTAGGGTATGTCTGTATGTATCTGCCAATTTGGGGAAATCTATTTACAGTTTATGTATTCCAGTTTGATTTTATGAACTGTCTATATTCTTATGTCTGTCTCTTACATCATAGCCATTGTTTTAAGGAAGGAAGAAGCACCAGTGTATCTGGCTTTGAATACGATGCTCATTAAAGATTATTAGCACCTGAATAGATTGAGCCCTAAAAGAAAAATGGGGTAACTGCAATCTGCATGGAACCAGTTCCACCCCACTTGTCAAGAGACCTATGATTTTGGAGTGTAATTTCCGCAGCAGCAGGATGAAGAACAAAGGTGGTGATGCAAGCCTTTGAAGTCACAGAGACTTGGTGGGTCAGGAAGTGAGACACAGGAAAGTCGGCATGAGAGCTGAACATGCTTTTGTAGCAGAGGGAGCCTTTTAACTACAGGACCAGCCAGGGGTTAAATTTGTAATGAAAGAGGTGCTGGGGCTCAAGAAATTTTTTTTACTTTAATAACTGATGTGGAAAGCCCAGAGGTGCCAGGACTATGAACTGCCAAACCTAAAAAGTGCCAGGTCTCAGCCCTGTAACCAATTAAACACTGGGACCAACTGAGGAAGAAGGAAACTGGAATAACAAGAAAGATGAGACACTAAAATTTGGAGGATCCTGGACTCAAAGGACTCTGCTCTGAACCCAAAGAATGCTCAAGATTGTTGAGGAAAGAGAGGGAAATGCATGTAGGTGTTAGTTTTATCTAGACATGTATACTTTTTACACTAGTAAAGTAAATACATTCATGGTTGGGACCCTTTGCAAAGCCTCTGTTTGTTCAATATGATGTATTTCTGAAGGGGTAACTGTAAACCTCTGCCCACACAGTTGGAGCTCTGGGAAAAGGATTACTTAAGCTACTGGGGACTTTGAAGGCAGTTGTGCTATGCAGTCCTATTTTCACAAAGGGATAACAGGTCTTGTGGCCTGTAAGCATGTCCAAGAAGCCAAGGAAAAAGACAGTGATACAGAGTACTCAGACCAAGGGCACATGGGTCTACATCAGTGGCTCTCAAACGGTAAGTTGGGACCCCAAAGTGGTTCATAACCCTGTTTTAATGGAATTGCCAGGCTGGTGTTAGATTTGCTGGGGCCTGGGGCTGAAGCCAAAAGTCCGAGCCCCACCACCCAGGGCTAGAGCCAAGCCTGAGAGCTTTAGCCCTGGGCGGTGGGGCTCCAGTTACAGCCCCCATCCGCACAGGGCTGAAGCCCACAAGCTTTGGCTTCGCTGCTCCCGGGGGGGCAGGGCTCAGGCTTTGGCTTTGAACCCCCTGCCTGGGGCAGAGGGGCTCAGTCTTCAGTCCCCCTTCCCAGGGTCGTGTAGTAATTGTTGTCGGAAGGGGGCCGCGGTGCAATGAAGTTTGAGAAACCCTGGTCTACATGATGGGATGCAAACGCAGAAGCCTACTGAGCGTTGAGCTGGGACTGTGACAGTTTCTATATCAAACCACAAACTCCATTTTGTGCTGTGAGCACCATTTTCATTGTAAGACTGTATTCTGCCTACACTTTTGCCTTTTATCCTCCATTTTGTACTGAAACCTCCAAGGATCTGCCAGGAGACTTTCCTGCACCTTAGCAGAAGGCTAACAATGCAGAGCTATCAAGGGTAAATCTGGAAGGTCTCCCATTGAAATGCTGGCACCATAAGACAATGAATTAGCTGCCACATGAGAAACCAGTTCAGCTAAGTTTGTCTACACTGGCACTTCGTCAGCAAAACTTTTGTTGTTCAGGGGTGTTAACTCCCCCCCACGAACAACAAAAGTTTTACCAACGCAAAGCACCAGTGTGAACAGTACTTTGCCAGTAGGAGCAGTCTCTAGCCACAAAGCCGCTACTGCTCTTGGGGGGTGGAAGTTTTTTGAAGGCAGGAGAGCTCTCCTGCTGAATAACAACAGCTACACCGCGTGCCTTTTAGTAGCACGGCTGTAGTGGCGCAGCCGTGATGCTAAAAGCCTCGTATGTAGCCATAGCCTATGGGTATGTCTACACTGCCCATGTTATAGCGCGGCCGCCACCGCGCTGTAACGCGGGCAACATAGACATGCTTTATCACCGGGGAAGAGCTCTCCTGGCGATAAAAAAACCCATCCTGAATGCGGGGTGGTAGCTTTATTGCCGGAAGCACTGCTCCTAGCGATAAAACGTTGTCTATACTGGCACTTTTCAGCACTAAAACTTTTGTCACTCAGGGGAGTGTTTTTTCACACCCCTGAACGACTAAAGTTTTAGCGCTGAAAGTAAAGTGTAGACACAGCCTTAGTGAGTTTTAATCAAGCAATGCATCATCTGACAAGGGACCTGAAGTTGCTGAGGAGCATCATCTGACCCAGGGGAGGGAGGGAGAGAGAGAGAAACTGGAATCTTATAACAGAGAGATTTGCACCCCAGCCATTTTCAGAGAGGGGAATAGACCAGGACCAGACAGAAAAGGCTGAGCAGCAGAAGGGGAGGAGGAATCCTAGATCCCCTGAAGAATACTGAATAAATCCCAAACGGTTCTTGGTATGGTGAGGAAACTGAGGCAGGGATCTGAATGCAGGTTTTTTTGTTTTTCCTTAGATCTGTGTATCGCCTGTGCTTGTCAAGAGTGAAATGTGCATATGTTTAGAAATTCCTTTGCAAAAAACACTTTGCTTCCTTACGCTGTCACACAGTGCCCCAAGAGTTAAACTGTAAACAAGACATCCAAAGCTTTGGTGGAAAACAGTATGCAACTGCTACTGGAATGTCTTGGAGAGCTGGCACTAATTTCAGGGCCTAAACAGTTGGATTACTGGGAAGACTCCAGAGCTTAAACAATGTTCAGCCCCAGCAAATGAAGGGCATATGGAAGCCAAGGATTGGGTCTGGAATAGAAGCCTGGTCAGGATCCAGGAAGAGGAGCTGATCAAGGACTGTAAACATAAGTAATGTTCATATAGTGAGTGGACTGGCTTCCTTGTTTTGTTTTTTTGCAACTCCCCCACACACACACACACACGCATGCGCACACATACCCCCCACAACACGGAAACAATGTTGCTGTCCATTCTGTAGTCTTTATTGAAGAATTAAGAGATGATGAAATTTTACACATGCTTCGATGCAGATATTTAGTAGCCAAGACTGCAGACAATCATGGATATGCCTAGCACAGGGTAAATGACAAAGGAATAAACTGATACCCAAACCATGTCTGTACATATTCCTAGCAGTGAGGTGCCTTTACCCCACACAAGCTACAGCTTTGCTGGAGTGAGCTTAAATGCCACTGGCAATGTATGTTTCTGAGAAGCAGTAAGGCCCATCTAGGATGGTAAATTTGCAAAGAGTTTGGCCCTTCCTTTCACACCAGCATCAAAGAGCTTTTAAGAACTTCTTAAGATTTCTTTCCTCTTTCTTTTATCCAGACAGTACAGTTTGTTTTGATTTTGAGAAACAATTTTCTGGTCTGGTGAGTAAAAGGAAGAGGACACTTTAGAAAGGGTTAATATGCTTGAAGTTACTGCTAAGTACAACTTAATCTTGATAAAAATACATGATTGCGTGAGAGCTGCAAATGCTAAGCAAATACTGTAACTACCAGGGAACTGGGGAGGAAGGGGGAAGAGAAAGAGGGAGAGAAAGCAAGCAAGCAATCTGATATTTTCTGGGCTTTTTAGAGCAACGTGCCACAAGAACTTTAAAAATAAACTCAAATCCAAATGAGAGAGAAGGGGTCTGGTTAAAAGCTGTAGTGTCTCTTCTGCAATATATCCTTGCTGTATTCAGGATGGTTAAATAAGAGGACACAGTCTACCCAAATTGTAGAAATTCTAGGTGAATTTTCAAAAGAAAGTTATTTTTCTATAACAGATATAAAATTTACTAATGTGTTAGATGAGCATTCATCAGGAATGTCCCATTCAATCTTAATCATTTCATTTCTACATGAATGCACCACTTAGGTTTGGAGTTTAATAAAAGGACTAGTTTCTGTCTTAAAATTTTTACTTTCTAAAAAAGATATTTGAACTTTAAATATCCTGGGAGTCTGAAATGGAAAACTGAAGATCACTTATTCACATCAGGTAATAAAGTTTTTAGAATTTGTATCGGTTCAAAAGCCACACAAAGTGAAGTAAAATGAAAGGAACTGCAAAGCTCAACCCCATTCACCTCCTTGAAAGAATGCCCACTTGTAATGCAAGAAAATTCAGTCTTTTGATGGGGGGGAGGGGTGTCTAAGGAGACCACAGTAGTTTGGAGACAGCTCATGTGTGTGTAAATACTTGAGTAGCAAGTGATAAGGAAATGATGAATACAATGTGTAAACAGAATTGTTTCTAAATTGTTTGCCAACTTTTTCTATACACCATCAGCTGCTCTATGAAACTGTACAAACTGTGCGCCTGAGTATTAATCTATTAAAGCCTAGCCTTTCAATAAACACTGTTAGTTAAAATCCTTCTTGTACTTGCCAGAAATAGCTTACATAGTAAGCACAGTAAAGCTATTAAAATTCTTCTGAAGTAACCATATTTAATGAAATCAATCTCAAACGGGAAATTGACATTTAAATAATGTTTGGCATATTTCATAAATTTACACCAAAAAGTTATCCATCTACAAAGGACTAAGATTTTTTTATATAATCTTCTACCAATTTTAAAACAGAAGTTAGCCGTAACATACAGTGTTATTTTCAGTCTAATCCCTGTACAGTATAAAAGGGTTCTTTGTTTTGTTTTTTGGGGGGAGGGGAGGAGAAGAGAGGAGAGGGAAGAGGTTAATGCAATAATTATTTTCTGACTGTGGTTTTAATAAACAAACTTTAGATACTGGAGTCTTTAAATTCCCTTCTTTTTTTTCCATTCAAGATCACATGAACTGATTGACTGACACCCCTGAAAAGAATTCATCATCTACTTGTAGATGACTACATTAATAGAATGATAAGCTGATAAAACCCAATCATAGGTAAGGTTACGATTCGGTCACAGGTATTTTTAGTAAAAGGGCAATAAACAAAAATTCACGGAAGCCCGCAACCTGTCCTGACTTTTACTAAAAATACCCGAGGAGGCGGACAGCGGACTAAGAGTGGTGCTCTGGCAGGAGGCTCTGGTGGCCCTGGGGCCGGCCACTGCGCCAGCGGTTGGGGCTGACAACTACTGCTCCAGCCCCGGCTGCTGCTTCAGCCCTGTGGCTGCTGCTCCAGCAGCCCTAGTGCTGACAGCTGCTCCAGCCCTGCCCCAGAAGAAATCACAGAGGTCCCAGAATCAGTGACTCTGTGACAGAATCCTATTCTTAATCATAGGGAATACTGAACCCACATCTTAAAGGCACAGTAGACTAATCTGCAAGATTCCTAAAACTAAGTAACAAATCTGAGCAGATGTGTCTTAGTACAGAATATCAAAGAGATAATAATTTGGCAAGAGAGACTATATTCGTTGCCTACCTATAATTAAACTTTTCTACATCAACAATGGTCACATTCTAAATATCAAGTTCAGTTCTGCACTGATAGGACACTGAAAATATCTGCAAAGAAAATCCAAATTCTGAATTAACAAAGTTAAAATGTAGTGCCTTATTTCTACATCAAGACAATGCTTCAGAGAAGCAGCATTTTCTATACCTCATTTTGCTATATCTTACCCTATGAAGGTCAAAGAAGCCAAAGAACATGAATACAGACTAGCAACATGTGAGGTAAATACTATACACTCCGAAAAACCCAACTCCTGGCAACATTCAATCATTTCCTGTAGATTTTGTGCACAAATCATTCACGACACCTTTTTTTTTTTTAAATGATAAACCACATAACAACCAGGTGTCCTTGTCAGTTTAAGTCTTCGCTAAATGGACAACTATTTGCAGTCTAATGTGAAGGGAAGTAGATATACAAATGAAACTGCAGAGTTCAATCTTGCTCACTTTTCTGAAAGACTGCCCACCTGCAAGCCAACCTGAAATATTCTAAAAGGAAAAGGTTAAAAAAATGAAGTCAACTCTTTAGAGTTTACATTTAGGGACCACATTTTCAGGAGCAGATGTGCGCTTCTGACAGAAATGTATGTGTACACACACAAAACCAGCAAACCTAACACCCCACACACAAAGTACAAGTGCAAAGTCAGTGACCATGTAGCTGAGGAAACGTGCACACAATCAAATACCCCAGTCATGGAGATGCAATTCTTAGTTGGTCAAAATTGCTAGATGTTTGCACATTTTCTATAATTACGCACTGGCACATCTTGAAATCAAGTACGTTCCAGGTAACACCTTTAGGAATAAGGGCATCTAACAGGGTGATTTAAAACACCTAAGCATCAGACATTTTAGATACAGTGAGGTGCAGCTACATCCACACTGAGCATGTTAGCTTATAAATTATTGGTAAGGCTATGATTATGTCACGGAGGTAACGGAAGTCACAGAGACTTCCAGAGACCTCCATGACTTTTTCTGCTTCAGCCGCTGCGGGCAGCCCCAGCGGCCCCCGCATCTCCCAGTGACTCTAAAGGGAGAAGAGGTCTACAGGTGAAACTGAACTCCAATCATCATCAATTCTCCCTCCAGAAGAATACTCCTTGGGAACTTGAAGAATTCAACACAGATTTAGAGGGAAGGATCTAGGATGGAATTGCTGGGAAAGTCAGGGCTACATACAATATAACCAGATGTAATACACTTGAATTGTATTTGGAGAATGTCAATGGGTCTCTCTCTGGGAACTGGTGACCTTTTAAGGCCAGACTGAAATCTCCCTCTACAGCAGTTTAGGTATAGAATAACCATGTCACTGGTTAACTGGAACATAAAGGGAAAGCCTTTGGCCTTTTATTTAAGAGGCTTACCTTTGGTAAATGTAATATATGTTTAAATGCATGACTACTTGTTAAGTATATATGGTACAGTTTACCTATTAACCAGACTCCCTGGATATGTCCTGTCTTGACTGGCGTCTCTGGGTACTACCACACTAATCATAAATAATCAAGCATCTGAGAATGTAGGTGGTTATGTCATGATCATGGGTATCAGAAAGTTACATACAGAGCAGAAGTGTTTTAGCTCCTTTAAATTGCAGGTTGTTGGGCTTTGGTAGATGTGGCTATAGGTATATCTGGTGGCCCATGTGTTTTTCTGTGTGGTAAATGTGCAAGTCATGCTATTATCAGGTGAATTAGGTGCACCACTTTCACAGGGACTGCTTAGGCTTATTCTAAGGACGGGGTAAGCAAATAGGGTTGAAATGCCCACACAAGTTATTTTCAGACTGGTGCACTCCTAGCTAAGATGTGTGCAAGCCGAGTTTGATATCTGCACCCATACGGAAAGGGACCCAGTTGGATGTCATACATTCAACTCCATATTGGCTGCCTGGTCAGCCATTGCCACGCCAAAGAGGCAGCAATGAACAGGGTTTATGGTGCACCTGAGTTAGCCAGAGGTAGAGAATATGTGCCAGAGAGTTTGGGGCTGTGTGTATGTGTAGGGGAATGGGGGACACATTGGGTAAGAGCAGGTAGGAAGCTAGGAGAAATAGAAATCCTAGACCTGTCGGTACTGAGGTAGATGACAGACAAAGCAATAATGTGTGAGGAGCTGAAAAGAGACCAGTCATGGCCAAGTGGCTGTAGCCCTAGAATTTTTGGTAACGTCATTGCTTGAGACTCCTCTGAGATAACACTGGGGACACCAATTTCCCCATGTGTAGCTACTCTCTTTAGTGAGCTTATTGGGAGCACTAATTGCTAGCTGTTTTCTAAAGGAATGACAGCACTAACAGACCATGCTGGGGTACTCAGAATTAGCAGTTTCCATCTATGCTGTGTATTGTGGCCTATACATTCCACCAGACCTCTGTGGCTACTCAGACAAACAGTGTAGCTTACAAAAACGGGAAATCTTCTTACTCAATTAACATGCTAGTCTGCAGTGTCAAACAGTGTTTTGAAAATGTTGAAACAAACCACTGTGACATTTCTAAAAAACTAAGTTTTCTTCAGCCAAAACTATTTCCCAAATTCAACTCAAATTCACAAATAGTTTTCATGCACTGGAAAAATGAATTTTTTGTTAAGTCTACTCTTGTCAAAAAATATTTCACCCAGCTCTACCAGTGATGTTGTAGGGACTCGTGCTCTAGTTTGGTTTTGTTTTCATAATTACAGTGGCCTGAGCAATGTTTTTGTGTCCAGTCTATGTTGTAGTAATTATAGAGAAAGTTAACCCACACAGAATTTTTCCAAAAATTACTTACCTAACTGATGCAGTGCAGGGGAAAAAAAGTAGATATTTTTGAAGAGCAAAGATCTAGAGATAAGTCAACTTTGATAGTACTAAACCACCCCCATCCAAAGAAGAGAATGAATCACCAGAGGTAGGAAGTCACCTTCTCTCACAAATTCAAAAGCATGGGCTTGCACAAACAGTACAGAGACACAACCACCATTAAAAACTCAAAATTTACAGAGACCATTCAGCATGAAACCAAAGTTATATTCCAGGGATCAGCAACCTTTGGCATGCAGCCTGCCAGGATGCCGGTTTCTTTACCTGCCGCGTCCACAGGTTCGGCCGATCCCGGCTCCCACTGGCCGCGGTTCGCCGCTCCAAGCCAATGGGGGCTGCGGGGAGCGGCGTGGGATGTGCTGGCCGCTGCTTCCCGATGCCCCCATTGGTCTGGAGTGGCAAACAGCAGCCAGTGGGAGCCGCGATCGGCCGAACCTGCGGACACGGCAGGTAAACAAACCGGCCCAGCCCACCAGGATGCTTACCCTGGCAGGCCGTGTGCCAAAGGTTGCTGATTCGTTATATTCTATACACAGAAAAGAAAATTACCATGTTCTCAAATATTATTTTAGGCAAATGCTCCTTTTTTGTGGTCCCAAAGCATGCACTATATACACTACTACTTCTATAAACATTCATTTTATTGAAATATAAAATATTTTAAATATGTTAATTTGTCATCTTTTTTACTATTCCTTCTTCCTCTTCCCTTATTCTTGTCTCTGTCTTTAAGTGTCTGTATCTGTTCCAGGGCTGAGCTTAATTCAGATACAGGAATACAAAGATGCCTACAGAACACTGCCCTTTTTAAAGGCACAACCCCCACTTTTGAGAACTCCTTGCCTAACACCTATTCGTTCATGCGCCTGTATTCTTCCAGTTCATTCAATCCATTACACATCACCTATCAATGTATCAAATCTAGCTTTTCTATAAACGGTACTTTCTAGTTGAATTTCTCAAGCATACATTATATTTGTATTAACTCATCTTCACTCACCATCTCAATTTAAATATCTAATAAAATTTAAAATAGATAAGACTCTTTCCTCTTATTTGTGGTCACAAGGATTGTTAAGTAATATGTTTGTACAATTCAGATGTTAAAAATACATTGTTGAAATTATCTTAAAATAGACTACCACTCACTGTAAACCAAGATTGTGTTATTAACACTCTAGAATGCACACCATTTTCCTAGTTACAGTATATGTTCTTTTGTTTAATTTTAAGATTTTTTTTTATTTATGTAGTATTCAAAGATGCTAGGAATGTTCTTTATTAAAACAGAGCAAAAGGGACATTGTATTCACAGCACTTTCCTATTTAAAGAGTCACAGAACTCTAATACTTTAGTCCCTCCCTGTATTGTATTAGCAAGGCTTACAAATGTAAACAAATATTTGTTCCCTGTTCATATATTTGTCAATGCTTTGAGTAGACAGAATAGTGAAACTTACTAACCAGATCTGTCCTGTTCCTGTGGGTCTTTTACTCAGCAAAAACGGAGAAAACAGCATTTTTAAAAACAAAAAAACCAAACGTACAGTAGAACCTCACAGTTTACAACACTGACTTAATATAACTTTGAAACTTTCCCTTTATTTTTAGTAGTTTATATTTAACAATACTGTACTGTATTTGGGGTTTTTTTTGGGGGGGGGGGGGGGGGGAGGGTCTCTGCTGCTGCCCAATTGCATACTTCTGGTTCCAAATGAGATGTGTGATTGACTGCTCAGTTCGTAACTCTGGTGTTTGTATTGTAACTGTAAAACCACAAAAGCTGACTAGAGACGGGGAACTATGTAACTAATTTTTAACCGACTAGATTTTGAGTTGACCATGTCTCTTTACATTAGATTTTATATATTATGTGACATAAAAGCACCCTATTTACTCAAATCTAATGCACTTGTAGGGTAAAAGGGGCTAGGAGGATGAGAGTTAGAATCCCACATCATGGATGAGTAGCAACATACGCTCACTCTGAATAGCTAGAAATGGGGGGGGGGCTTACGGGATTTTATGAATATTTTAATGGTTATCTATAGAAATAAATATACATCTCTACCCCGATATAACGCTGTCCTCGGGAGCCAAAAAAATCTTACCACGTTATAGGTGAAACCGCGTTATATCGAACTTGCTTTGATCCGCCGGAGTGCGCGGTGCCCCCCCCCCCCCCTCGAACACTGCTTTACCGCGTTATATCCGAATTCGTGTTATATCGGGTCGCGTTATATCGGGGTAGAGGTGTACTATTTCACTGAAACCTAGCATGTATCTTATTTTACTACAACAGTCTGGAAAGTGGAATGTGTTGGATTTTTTTTTCTTCAGTTTGAATGCAAGACAACCAGCATTTGACTGCAATATCAAGTATTGTGAAACCTATTCTGCCATTGGTTAAGAGCCTAATTAACCAGATGGAAATGTTATTCCCATAATTACATAACCACCTGTAGACCTCCACAATCTAAGCAATATTAACCAACAAAAATAGTATATATACAGATTTCTTCTTGATACAACAGTCCTTTTAGGAATGCACATAAACATACTAAATGAAATCTAACTCCTTTTTCCCACAGTAGTAGAAAGCGAGAAAAAAATCCAGCAGTATTCTTTACATTTTGATGCCTACATCAAATATTAAATAGAGAAATTCTTGGTCATATTATATATCCTGAATTATATAAATCCCATCTATTAGATCAGGGTGTGCTGGGAAGGTTGTTTTCATAAAATCTGTTGGCACACTATGGAAGATTGTTAAGATCCTCTTAATCGCCTCCTTCTCAGTCATGTCATGCCTCCCTTTATTTATTTATTTTAAATCAAGATGTGAAATATTTAACTATACATTTTTAACAGAAAAGCAGCTGTGTTTTATTTTCCATTTAAAATGCTCTGTAAGCAGCTGGAAAAAAAATTCTCTTATGCCTCTCTATTCTATGCAGAACACAGGTCCTTCACCAATGCCTTCCAGCTTTGCCAGACTCCTGCTGCAATCTTAGCTTCTTCCCATGCCATTTTGAAGGCTTTCAATTCTGTTTCTGTTGTGTGTTTCCATATTTTCCTTGTCTACCTCATCATCTCCTGCCCTCAGGGTTCCAGCTCAACATCTGTCTAATTTCATTCCATAATTTCCTGTCCTATCAGTTCGTCCAGAGTTTAGTCTGATTTTTTTTTTTTTTACACTGGTCATATTTCTATTGAGAGCTGTTAATGAAAACTTGGAGTTTAGATAGTAAGATCTTAAGTCTACAATTTTAGCACCATATAGTGAAGTTGGTCGTACAATGGTGTTAAATATTCAAAGTTTAGTTTAAAATTTTGGAGGACAAGATTTCTGTTTCTCCAGATCAGCTTTAGATAGTTACAAAAGCACATCTGGCTTTCGCTATTCTAGCTTTAATGTCTGTTCTACCAGTTGTAGTTACGTTGCCAAGATATGTGAAATATCATTATGTATCAGTCCCACAAAGCATTGTTGGTGTTTCTTGTTGTGTTTTGATTCTCATGGTTTTAGTTTCCTCAGTGTTGATTTTCAACCCTACTAATTGTGCATAAGCCTAGAGATCATTTGTTTTGGCTTGCATATCTCTATGGCTATGGGATAACAAGTTGATGTCATCTGCAAAGTCAAGGTCCTCTAACTTCTGGGTAAAAGTCCATTGTATGCCTCTTGGTTGTTCTGTGGTCTCTCTCATTACCCAATCCACTATCAGTAAAAAGATAATGGGTGAAATAAGACACCCTTGTCTAATACCCATAGTAACCTTAAATAGCTTAGCCAGCTGCTGTTAAGAATGGCAATACAGGGTCATACTAATGATCCATCTAGCCCAGTATCCTGTCTTCTGACAGTGGCCAATGCCAGAAGCTTCAGAGGGAATGAACAGATAGGTATTGCTTGGCATGTCCTATTTTCATAGAAGCTTTGAATATGTTCATAAATTTAAGGGATTCCACTGTAGCATAGCAACTTCCACAAAAATGTCCCATTGACTATATCAAAGGCTTTTTGTAAAACTAAAATTCATATAAAGCAGTGACTGTTAAGGTTGGCGGGTTGTCTGTGGGCGAGGACTGGCCTGCCTCCCAAGGTCTGTGAAAGTGAGGGGTCATTGTCCAGGATGGGTTGTAGATCACTGATGATGCGTTGGAGAGGTTTAAGCTGAGGGCTGTAGGTGATGGCCAGTGGAGTTCTGTTGGTTTCTTTTTTGGGCCTGTCTTGTAGCAGGAGGCTTCTGGGTACACGTCTGGCTCTGTTGATTTGTTTAACCTTTAACCTCCCTGGCCACACAATAGCAGATGTTAAGGTAGCCATCTTACAGCAAAAAAACTTCAGGACCAGACTCCAAAGAGAAACAGCTGAGCTCCAGTTCATTTGCAAATTTGACACCATCAGATCAGGATTAAACAAAGACTGTGAATGGCTATCCAACTACAGAAGCAGTTTCTCCTCCCTTGGTGTTCACACCTCTACTGCTAGCAGAGCACCTCACCCTCCCTGATTGAACTAACCTCGTTATCTCCACACTGATTTATACCTGCCTCTGGAGATTTCCATTACTTGCATCTGAAGAAGTGAGGTTCTTACCCACGAAAGCTTATGCTCCCAATACTTCTGTTAGTCTTAAAGGTGCCACAGGACCCTCTGTTGCTTTCTTCATTTCAGTTTATTCAATTAGTTCCGTTCAATGTCTAGTTCATTCAAAGTTAAGAGACCACTTGGGAATTGAAAAAGCAGTAAAGTGTGGCCTGGTCCACACTACCCCCCCACTTCGGACTAAGGTACGCAAATTCAGCTACGTTAATAACGACTTCGAAGTACCTTAGTCCGAACTTACCGCGGGTCCAGACGCTGCAGGCAGGCTCCCCCGTCGATGCCGCGTACTCCTCTCGCCGAGCTGGAGTACCGGCGTCGACGGCGAGCACTTCCGGGATCGATCCCAGAACATCGATTGCCTGCCGTCGGACCTGGAGGTAAGTGTAGACGTACCCTTAGAGGATGAAATATAAGTTCTAAAAACTTGACAGATACTTCCTTTGTTTAATAAATCAGTTTTAAATGCAAAATATTTGGATAAACTTGTTCCTTATGGATCTAACACATTTAAGGTAGTTTTATTTAATTTAAAAAAATGTAAAATGCTGGTTTGTGTGTTTTTAATTTAATTTGAATTTCCATCCACAAAGAGCTTGATACAAATCACAAGTAAAAAAAGTTACCTACTAACTAAGAAATGTATCATTCACCATTCAACATAATAAAAAAAAAATGTATAAATTAAGAGTGAATAAATATAAGGTAAGCTGTATAATTGCATGAATAAGTGTGTGTGTGTGTGTACACACACATACATATACACATATCCATATATCCTCCTACTTAGCGTAAAAATCTATATTTAGTTGCAAATCAACATGCTTTAATGGTTACCAACCAATGGGAATCAATCTTTCCTTTGGAAAATAACATGATTAGAACGGACTTTGACTGATTTAAGTCAAGGTGATTAAAATCAGCTATTTTAATCAGATTAAAATCAGAAAGCAGGAAACCTTGTTTTAAATAATCTATAATGTACATGAAAATTAAACATTCAGGATAGATCCAGTCCCTCCTCTTCAGACCCCATATGTCAGTGCAGCAGCATATGTAAAGGGCATGGGGCAAAGAGAATTTCTACAATGCCACCACAGCCTAGTCAAATGCCTCTATACTGTCACCCATGCATGCCCGAGCACAGGGACACACCAAAGCAGTAAGCCGTAGTACCATGTGCTTTATGAACCCCAGGGTGCACTGCAGTTCAGACAGGCTAGGACAGATGAAGTGTATTTTACAGCAGCCCTAAGCTGTTCTAATTTACATTGGGGGCCATTCCGGTCACAGCACAGAATACTGATGATGTAAAGGTGGTGTAATGTCACCTTTGATTCCCCTCTCCCAATGAGCTGCACCTTCTGCTTTGCACTTCCTGGAAGCACAACACATAACTAGACCCTTCTTTCTACTGATTCTTTTCCGGTGACAAACATTCCTCCCTCTTCTCTGTGTTTCCCTCCTGTAAACCAGCTCAAAACCACAGCCCATGCTTCTATTTCCTCCACTTCATTTAGTTCCTTGTTTGTGCCCTATCATCATAATCTAGGTTAGCAGAAACATGAACGTACACAACACCAGAAAAGTGTTTAGGTTACTGCTGCCTCAGAGCAAACTGACAAGCCATACTTATGGCTCTAGAATTGCCATCAAAACAGAAAGGATCAACTAACCGGGGGGATGGGGGATGTCTCCTCTCCCAGCCTGAACAGAGAAAACTACAGCTCTGATTTGAGAGGAGGCAAATAAAGAATAAGGAGAATTAAGCATAGGAATTACTCTGTTAAGTCAATAGAGATAACGTAAAATATATTGCGCAACTGAGCTAAAAATGGAACACTGGTATACATACAGAGCAGAGTTACACAGCAAAAATACATCACATATTAGAATTCCTTTGACTGTCTCACTCTAGGTTCAAAGGCATCCAAGCAAAAAATAGGTATGTGCATCAACTATATAATAAGTGTATGGGTAATGTCCAGAGGGAAGAAAATACCATATCATACAGACACAGACTTCTCCAAGCAGCCTCTGATACATCCTCAGCAACTTTGCAGGGTTCCACCTTAGGACCTTGCGCCAAATATTCTCATGCAACTTTTTAAGCCTCTAATGAAAGTATCACTATATTCCACACCCAACAACTAACTTTTGCTATATCTTCACTGCACACTAAATGAGAAGATAAGTTAGCCTGCAGAAGCTTTACCCACAAAAGCTCTGCCATATGCTGTCATGCCCTGCATCCACAATAGTGCCTATCTGACCATGACTAGCTATCCGGGCACATATCCCAAGATTCAGAGTGCCACAACTCACTGTACCTGTCTGTGCTTTGATTCCCATGGTGTCATGAAACAACTCATCTGCCCATTCTGTGGATTGTGGGAGAAAACTGTGTAGGCCCACAAAATTCATTTCCTGGTATGCCCTCCCTAGAAATGTCTCTAACCATGGGCTGTGTGTATATGAGGAAACTCTCCCCCCTCTCTGGGGTATCCCTATGTTCTTTCCCCCAAGCACAAATTCCTTTCTGCCCCACCTCCATGTGGGCTGTGAGTCAGGGTCCCTTGACTGAAGTCTCCCACCATATCCATGGCCACTCACTGAAAAGAGTCCTCTATTATAGGCAGTTGCCACAAACACATCTTGGGCTTTTGCTACCCTCGGGTAGAAATCACATAATAGAAGTACACCTCTACCCCGATATAACGCTGTGCTCGGGAGCCAAAAAATCTTACCGCATTATAAGTGAAACCGTGTTATATTAAACTTGCTTTGATCCACCGGAGTGCGCAGCCCCGCCCCCGGAGCACTGCTTTACCGCGTTATATCCGAATTCGTGTTATATCGGGTCGTGTTATATCAGGGTAGAGGTGTATTATGCAGTCGTTCTTAACTGCCTCACAGCATCCCCATTTTCAGCTGGGTTCTGAGCCTCAGCAACACGGAGTTGTGTGTGAAAATGGAGAAACTGCAAATTGCAAGCAGGAAGCTGAGCCGAGGCCGATTGATAGCCTGCTTCCGGACAAGGGGGCAAGTGACCGTCTGCAGTTGCACATCTTCACTGCAGTTACCTCAGGGTAGCAATACATTTTAACAGCTACCTCAGGGTCTGCCCTATCTCTAGGAAGTATGAACACAGAGCACACGAAGACTGAGCCTGAGTTAAGTCTGCAGCAAAGACAAGCAATTTGCAATAGTTACAGCATCCAGAGAAGTACTGGACTTCGGCTCCGTTCATGGAGCACCACTGCTGCATTTTCATATTGACAAAGTGGTCTTGGAACAGATACTAATATCCTGAACTGACAGACCAGATGGCATAGCAGTTCCTATGTTCTTCAGAAAGGATAGGTTCACAATGGAATTTGAAGAGCAACATGGTCCGTAGAGAGAGACTACAAGGGGAAGAAAAAGAAAAGAAAAAAAAGTACTTGCACCCACAAAAGTAGGCTTTACTAAGGAGTTACAGCATGTAACAATTTCCTGCTGAAAGAGCCATCAATTGAAGACTTCAGTTTCCACATCTCCAAAAGGCATGGGCAGATTTGTAGATCATAGCTGTACAAAAGAGCCATATGATCTTTCTGTTCCAGAAGCTGACTCTATTCTGTTTTGATGAGCCTTGATAGCACAAGGAGATTTGAATCCCCTCCCTTCCCTTCCTGAAAATGCAATTTCAGTAATATGGCCCTGGATGACATGTGCCTGTGATGGGTGCTTTGTAGAAATCAAAACCAATGTTAGCTTTTATTTTTGTGTTATATAAACCGAAAGTGTACATCTCAAAGATTATTTTGTTCAAACTATGCTACTTCAGTGCTCTGAAGTGACCTATGGATTTGCCTGACATTGGAGTTGGTTCATTCTCCTGTAACATTCTTCAGCTGAACAAGCAGTCTATCCAGCCCATTATTCGGTCTCTGACAATGGCCAGTAATCCCTATAATTCCTCAGTAAGCACTTAAAATTGAGAGGAAACTGCAAGAAATCCACAGGGGAAGTTTCTGTAATCTAATTTCAGAATGGCTCCAACCTCTGAACCAACATTTCTCAGATAGCCAAGGCAGGAGAAGCTCATATGGTCCAGAAGTATTTCTAGTGAAACTATCACCTAGCTACCATTAAAATGATTATGGTATGTTATTCAGGATATTAGTTAATTTGGAGCTACTTAAGAATCTGATCCTACTAAAGACATCAAACACTGCATAAAACAAAACTGTGTATTATATGCCAGCAACCACCAATATACACCAGCAAACGTAAATACTGCTTACAAAACAAAAACAAAAACTCACCACAAACACAAATCTCTTACATAAAAAAAAAACAAGCAGGCTGAATAAGAGAGACACTGGTAACCCAGACAAAGCTTTCTCCATAACTCAAGCTTCTTATTAACTCTTGCTCAGCAAGGACAAAAGAACAACAACAAAAGAGAGTACTTGGGTAGGAATAATCCAAACAATAGCCATGGGGCTGCAGAAAACAGGATACATGATTTAATGGCAGCTTTCTTCCCTCCATGTCTTTAGGCAATGTGCTGTTGGAAATGTAATCTTTCAAATGAGAGAAAAAAAACAACACCCTGACCACCTGTAATTATTAAAGATCTTATGAGGATACATTGGAATAGGAGTGTTAACCCCCCTGTGTTCCAGCCAAATGTCAAGCTGGCAAATTATATCCTACCTACTTACAACTCACTTTATTATTTCAACTGGGGAATGTACTCCAATTCTTGTTTTATACTGGTT
Source organism: Emys orbicularis (assembly GCF_028017835.1). Classification (NCBI taxonomy): domain Eukaryota; kingdom Metazoa; phylum Chordata; order Testudines; family Emydidae; genus Emys; species Emys orbicularis. The sequence goes on from NC_088687.1 coordinate 109,666,553, forward strand.
GGTAGAATTACTGTGCACAAATGGCATCACATTTCAGTGGTAAACTGAACCTTGTGTATAGTTTGTATATATCTTGTAAAGTACTTTGGTAGCCCTTGGATTGAAAGATAACGTAACATTATTTCCCCGTGTTGTATAGCTGGGCTCTTTACACCCATCAGGTCTGGATATAGCCAAAATCAGCAATAAGCATAGCTAAACACACACACACACACACACACACACACACTAACTAAATATTTTGGAAATTCTGTTGAGCAAGCACCACACAATGTCTTACAGAAATTCAGAAGGCAATAAGGCCAAAGAAGTCGCATCCAGTTTCTGAACACTCATGCCAGGTTGTTAAAATGCCTCCCCCAAAACATCCAACTGGTAATTCTGTTTATAGACATGCTATGAATTCAATGACACAGACAGAAAACCCCACAAGAGACCAATTCAGGAGATTGTTTTTAATTGTTTATCTTGCTTAGCAAATTCTATTTGGATATTATAAATACATCAGGAATATTTAATGTAACTGCCATTTACATTAATCTTCCAGTAAAAGGTTTCTGGTAGCACTCTCAACTGTTCTTTCTTCCACCCAACACCTTTGGTCACATATGCTCCTTGACCCTGCAAGGTTTTTGGGGTTTATTTAATTGTTCTACTGCAGAGAAATCATCTTTCCAAACAGACAATGGTTAATAACTTCAAATTAAAAAATGTACTCCTGCAGACTTCCAGCAGTCCTAATTGTCACCCGCACATTAGATTTTCCCTAGAAGCAAAAAGAAAAAGCACAAAACCTTCAGCACATGTTTGGGTTTGGCGCCTACTCTGCACTACCTACATTTTCTAAGCAGACTTCAATGGTAGACCCAAGTAGAGCATATTAGCCCAAGGGAGCCCCAAGAAGAGTATAATATAGACTGGAAAATTTCTGCAAAGTCCTCTTGAGAGGGGAATAATCACAGCCTCCTGACAAGCTGCAGACAAGAGACTACAGGACCCTACTCGTTCTTGAAAAAGCTGGGTTCTTTTGGATCCCTCCTTGAGCCAGTCAGTTACTTTGATGGAAGGCAGGAAAATCTCGGACAGTTGGAGAGGAAACCAATTCTGCCCATCATCCACGCTCTTTAAAGTGTACCTCAATCTCACTGGCAATCAAAGCTGACTAGTATTGCAAGAATTAGAACAATTTCAGCATAGCATTAGTTTGTAGAGAAAGTGTGGGCAGAAGAGTATTCTATCACTTGTGACTAAACCAAACAGTTCCATGATGCTGAGCAATTGCGGGTGACGGTATCACAATTTACAACTTTGTACTACGTTCCTCTCTGAAGTACAAAATGTTATTCACAGTTTCCAGAAGCAACAAATGCATGTGGTGATAACGACAGTTCTTTCCAGTTCTCATAGCCTGAAAGCAGAGCTAGCATGCAGACTTCAAGCTATTTCTGTTAGAGTTTCAGAGCCATATGGACTGATGACAGCCCAATCTTTGCTTCTCGAACTCTATGGGTACATCTACATTGCGATAAATCACCTGTGGCTGGTCTGGTTCATGCGAGCTATAAAACTGCAGTGTAGACACTCGGGCTGGAGCCCAGGCTCTGGAACCCCATGAATGGGAAGAGTTCCAGAGCCCAGCCTCCAGCCTGAGCCCAAATGTCCACACTCCAATTTTATAGCCCCACAGCGCAAGCTCCACAAGCCCGATTCAGCTGAGATAGACCAGCCCCAGGTATTTTACTGACGTGTAGACATACCCTGTATGCACACAGCTCACAACAGAGTCTCTCTCACATATCCCTCATCTCTCACTGTAGGTGAGAACAACAGAACTACTAACTGTGGTACGTAAAAGAGCTTCTGTACCAGATGACTGGAGAATAGCTAATGTGACACCAATGTTTTAAAAAGGCTCCAGAGGTGATCCCAGCAATTACAGGCCGGTAAGTACCAGGCAAACTGGTTGAAACTATAGTAAAGAACAGAAATATCAGACACACATTGAACATGATCTGTTGGGGGGGAAGAGTCAACGTGGTTTTTGTAAAAGGAAATCATGCCTCACCAGTCTACTAGAATTCTTTGAGGGGTTCAACAAGAATGTGGACAAGGGGGATCAAGAGGATACAGTGTACTTAGATTTTCAGAAAGCCTTTGACAAGGTCCATCACCAACAGCTCTTAAGCAAAGTAAACTATCATAGGATAAGAGGGAAGGTCCTCTCATGAATCGGTAACTGGTTAAAAGATAGGAAACAAAGGGTAGGAATAAATGGTTAGTTTTCAGAATGGAGAGAGGTAAATAGTGGTGTTCCCCAGGGGTCTGTACTTGGATTAGTGCTATTCAACGTATTCATAAATGATTTGGAGAAAGGGGTAAACAGTGAGGTGGCAAAATTTGCAGATGACATTAAACTACTCAAGATATTTAAGTCCAAAGGAGACGGCGAAGAGTTACAAAGGGATCTCACTAAACTGGGCAACAAAATGGCAGATGAAATTCAATGTTGATAAATGCAAAGTAAAACACATTGGAAAACATAATGCCAACCATACGTATAAAATTATGGGGTCTAAATTAGCTGTTACCACTCAAGAAAACGATCTTGGAGTCATTGTGGATAGTTCTCTGAAAACATCCACTCAATGTGCAGCGGCAGTCAAAAAAGCTAACACAAGGTTGGGAATCATTAAAAAAGGGATCAATTATAAGATAAAATATCATATTGCCTCTGTATAAATCCATGGTCTGCCCACATCTTGAATACTGCGTGCAAATGTGGTTGCCCATCTCAAAAAAGATAAACTGGAATTGGAAAAGGTTCAGAAAGAGCAATAAAAATGATTAGGAGTATGGAACAGCTTCCATATGAGGAGAGATTAATAAGACTGGGACTTTTCAGCTTGGAAAAGAGACGACTGGGGGGGTGGGGGGAGAGATATGTCAGAGGTCTATAAAATCATGAATGCTATGGAGAAAGTACATAAGGAAGTGTTATTTACTCCTCATAACACAAAAAATGGGGGTCACCAAATGAATTTAATAGGTGGCAGGCTTAAAAGAAACAAAAGGAAGTATTTCTTCAAACAATGCACAGTCAACCTGTGGAACTCCTTGCCAGAGGATGTTGTGAAGGCCCAGAACCCATAACAGGGTTCAAAAAAGTGCTAGATTAATCCATGGAGGATAGGTCCATCAATAGCTATTAGCCAGGATGGGCAGGGATGGTGTCCCTAGCCTCTGTTTGCCAGAAGCTGGGAATGGGTGACAGTGGATGGATCACTTGATGATTACCTATTCTGTTCATTCCCTCTGAAGCATCTGCTGAATATTGGGCTAGATGGACTTTTGTTCTGACCCAAAATGGCCATTCTTATGTTGCTCGGGAATTTAGATACCCATCTGAAACCTATTCAGCATTTGTCCAATCAAAAATTCAAGTAAATTTGTTATGCAGTGGTGTGCAAGAGAGTTTGCAGTATAAAATCCACACACTGATAAGATGTAAAAATGATCTTGAGGAAGTTATGTTATTTTTTTATTGACTCACTTTAATTGTTGGGGTGGGGAAGGCAATTGATTGATGTGAGTCACTGTCTGGATCACACAGGAGTAAGTCTCTAGTGGTGAATTGAGTGTGAGGCTAGGAAGCCGGTTGAACTGGGTTTGAGACATTCATGTATGAAGGCAGAACAGAAAAGCAACTAAGACAACACTGGGGGGGGGGAAAGACACCAGGGCACGGAGCACCGCAGGGTCTCTAGGCTGGCTGTTATCAGGCCATCCAAGAAAACCCCACATAAGACATTCTGAAGAAATTCCTAACCATTTTTATAAATTGCAAACCAACTTTTCAGCTAAAAGCTCTATAGAAATCTAGTGAACATTTTTTTTAAATTAAAATAACTGAAGGCATAACTTCATAACTGATTTCAACATTGTTTTTTAGACAAGCTTCTGCTTTTTCAGATCTATTTTATCCTCCTTTCCTACTTCTGCCTTTTTTAAGTCCCCACACTTTTCAAGAGTAAATTATGGATGAGGATACCAAAAAGGTTACCACCTACCTATCTCTGAATAACACATTAATTATAGCTGCTTAGGTTGTACTACTGATCAACTTAAACCCAATCCTGTAACATTTTAAAGCTAACTGACAGAAGCAGCAAGACATACTCAAAGATGCTCACAGTACTTCAACCTCAAACGGATTCTGTAGCCACTCTACAAGAGCAATGAATCATCATTTGCTTAACACACTTTTGGGTGCTATAAAACACGTTGCACATTGCAAAAAGATCTAAAAGACAGTACCTGCCCCAAAGGGCTTACTGTTTAAAAGGTGTTATGTAGCAAGTGAAAGAAACTAATATAAGGAAATAGGGTACCAGAGTACAGGATAATGTCACTGATTATATTATGCATACTTCTCGTTCCATCATGCTCTGGAGGCCGCACAGTCTAGTGGACAGGACATTGTACCAGAAGTAAAGAGACTTGGGTTCCAATCCAGTTTTGCCAACAATTTGCTATGGCCTTACGCAAGCCACTTCAGCTGTGCGCCTCAGTTTCTCTTCTCTACCCTTTGTGGTGCATCTGGGGGATGAGCCGGATCCTCCTGCCCCTTTGTGGGACATGAAGGAGTCAAGAGGGTCCCTTCAGGTGAAGAATGTCCCACAAGTAGACTCTGATGTCATTGGGGCCCTGAACTATGAAGGCTTGGCTGAAGCCAGGAATCTGAAGTTTTACTCCATAGGCTGCCATAGTTTCCAGTGGGCTTAGTTGTAGACACAATATAAAATCATTCAGGTGATATGAAGTTTCATAAAGTAATTAAAAACATGCTTCCCCCTTTATTATGTGCTGGACTGCTGTGAATTTAAGCACAACATGGCTCATCAACAATAAGAACATTCGTCATTCCATAAATACTCTCAAGCTTTCACTTCCATAAAATGAAGTCATTAAGTTTCAGTTCAGACCTAAAATGGAACAGTTTGAAATATAGTTTCCAAAATATGAGAAACTATTCTGTTGCCTGTGAGCATAAAATACATTCTTAAGAGACAACTAACAAAATTCCTGATATTTTGGATTTTTGGTGCAGATTATTTACATTTCTTATTCTTACTATACTGCACCAGACTGGTTTACTACAGCAGATGAAAGATTTTGCTTTTGTGAGTGGCTCACCATAAACACCAAGGGGACACAGAGTTTGGCAGACACTGAGTTTCATGTAAAACACTGAGTACACAACATGGGAGGGGGATAATTTTTAAATAAAAATTATTCAATTTCAATTTGAGGGATTTTTTAATTTCACTTATAGTATGCTTTCCTTTTAAAAAATAAACCTGCTTAAAATTAAATTTAGAATTATGACAACCTATGTTAAGACCCAATCTATTAAAATCATTTCAATAAAAGACATGCTGAATCAGTAAGTCCTCAAAAAAGTAAGGCATTACAGGCTACTTTTCTATATACAGAATGAAAGGAAAAACAGCTTCTTATTCACTTTTTAAAACGGCATGTCACATACGTACTGTATTAAGTATCGGTATCATTTTTCAGTTTACTATGAGTCAACTCTATTCATCTGTTGCTTCCCCCCTCAGTGTCAGTACTTTCACTATACTGTGCAGAAAACTTAGTTTCATTTTCCCCTCTATTTAAGGTAATTTTATTTAATGAAACTTAAAATGTTTTTGCAGTTTTTAATTCCCATTTCCATACAAATGCAATTTTACACAAAGCATCAGTATAGTTAATCTAGTAAAATAAGAAACATTTAACAAAAAAAAATAGTCATTCTTAATTTCTACATATTAAGACATATAATTGCTGAAATAATTGTGCATTGTTATACCATATCCTCCTGGTTAGCAAAAAGTACCAAAGTTAGTTTAAAAGCTGTATTTAGTTGTAAATAATCAAAACGTATTTCAATGGTTATGCCAGTCAATGAGAAAATTATTTTCCTAAAGTAAGGTTCTAAAGTACAAATGGAAAATATAATTAAAATTAATGTTTCCTGACTGATCAACATTAGTGATTTAAATCAATCCACTCTACAGATACAGGGCAGGTCCAGTTCTGAAAGAACTTGTGTTTGAGAAACTGATGGGAAAGATTAATAAAAGTTGGGAATGGCCATGAAGGTGAGCAGGTGTTGCCTCCCCCCCCCCCCTTTTTTTTTTTTTTAAAGCATGCCAAGTTTTTTGTTCCATAAAATTACAAGCGGTCATGCCAGGTGTAGAGGAAGTTCAGAACCAGTGTGCATAACAGGGCGTTTTAACTTTTGGACAAGATGTGTTGGTCAAGCTACAATGCTTGATTATTCTGCAAAGTCCTTGTACTAACAGTTGCCGGGCTGTCAGAACTTTAGGAGGTAAAAGAAACAGGTGCCTGAACTGTTACATGCATTTGTCATGATTTAAGCTATTTATTCTATGAATTTCCAGTACCTTAGTGCACTCAATTTACATAACAGAGTTAAGGAAATAAAAGATGCGGGAGAGTACTTTTGCCTAATATTTAGGGCCCTACCAAATTCATGGTCCATTTTGGTCAATTTCACGATCATAGAATTTTAAAAATAGTACATTTCATGATTTCAGATACTTATAACACCAAGAAATTTCAGATTTAACTGCAGGGGTCCTGACCCAAAAGGGAGTTTGTTTTTTTGGGAGGGGGGGAGAGGTTGCAAGGTTACTGTAGGGGGGTTGTGGTATTACCACTCTTATTTCTGCGCTGCTGCAGGCAGTAGCACTGCCTTCAGAGTTGGGCGGCCGGAGAACGGCAGCTGCTGGCCGGGAGCCCAGCTCTGAAGGCAGTGCCACCACCAGCAGCAGCGCAGAAGTAAGGATGGCATGGTATGATATTGCCACCCTTACTTCTGCGCTGCTGCTGGCCGGGCACTGCCTTCAGAGCTGGGTGCCTGGCCAGCAGCCACCACTCTCTGGCCCCCCATCTCTGAAGGCAGTGCAGAAATAAGAGTGGCAATACCATAATCCCCTCTGCAACTCCCTTTTGGGTCAGGACCCCTAATTTGAGAAACACTGGTCTCCCCTGTGAAATCTGGTCTTTTGTTTACTTTTACCCTATACTATACAGATTGCACAGGGGAGACCAGATTTCACAGTCCATGACGCATTTCACACAGTCGTGAATTTGGTAAGGCCCTACTAATATTCAATATCCCTTTCTTAAAGAGAACCAGACTCAAGCTAAGGAGCAATAATGATAAAATAAGCTATAGGTTACAATCATCATACTGCACAATGATATAGCAAGTTTTTGTCTATAAATATTAGAAAATTTACTGAAAATGCTTTTTGCTATTGAAGGGTGCTCCCGATTCAAATATCAAAGCAGAAGACCACCATATAGATATATGAAAACTGGGCTTTAAAAAATCCAATCCGTGGCCAATAGGAGGCCTCCCTGGTGATTGTGGGACTTAATGATATCAATTCTGAATAATTTAAGCCTTTTAATTTTTTTTTTAATCAAAGTTTCTAGCCGTTATAGTTGGAAACATTCCAAATGCGAACAGAAATGTAGATGGATAGTTTCATCCTCTGATGTAGTCAGACATCTCAAAAAATTTAATGTGGACCATAGCTTTGCCAACCAGAAAGAAATTCATTTGAGGTTCTGCTGTGAAAGGTGACAGCAAATGAATGCATTATTTTTGCTCAGTTGGTTCCTGTATCTGCTTATTTTACTAACCAATGTAAGTTTTGACACCTTTTTATTCTATTAATACAGCAGAGCCAATGCAGCTCCAGGACAGCAAGGTAGTTGCCCTCAGCCTCACACATCAGACTTGTTAACCAAACAATGAATATTCTGCACCTGATGGTTATGAGACATAAAAAAAGTTTCACTTCCAGATTCCTCATTTACTTTACAGAGCTGAAAAACAATTTGTACAGACTGAGAAAGTTTAGTTACTGACATACTCAGGGAATACACACAATGCCAATTTTACAATCACTGATCAGAGCAGAACCACGCTTTAACAAGACTGGCCAGTTTAATTGCTGATATTCACAACAAAATGGGCAGCACAGAAATTAACATGTCAATTTCACACTGCAGAGGCTTGGGAAAGTTCTAAGCATAAGCAAACATTAGATCTATTAATAAAGGAGGACCACACAAATTAAAGTCTGGAGAACAATAGTGGTTTCCCCTGCTACTCTATGCTCAGATCCCAGGAGTCAGAAGGCTCTGGGAGGAGTTTTAGAGTAAATAAAACCCTCCCTCTGAGCAGCTAGAGGCTAGCTTGATCTTTAGACTTTTTAGACAACTACTAATCAGATGCTACTGGCTGATATGAAAAATAGAGTCACCATCCTGCTCAGTCTAGATCCTTCTCCTTTCTAGTAGATAGCAATGGTAAGAAGTCAAGCTCTCATACTAAGTTATAACACTTAAACCTTACCGATGGAGTCGCCAAGTTTATTATTCATACACACCTCCCTCTAGCTGTTAGGTTTAGACCTCCGGTAATTTTTTTCATACCACAAGGAAAGCAATTTTGGAACAAGAATTGACAAGAACTAAACAGGCGTAAGATTATTTTTCTCTTATATAAAAACACTGCTGTGGACACTTAAATATTCTTTGATCAATAGATATTGCTGCTCTCATATCTCATGAGGTAAAAACAAGAACATGAATAATGGACACAGGTTGTCTCATGGATTGTGGCTTTTGTAAGCAGCTTTATGCTCTGCTGAGATAATATTTTTTTTTAGTTTTGTACCTGAAAACTGCTAAGTGAGTCCGAACACACTAACATAACAGCACTTGTACTTTTATTAACTTTTGACCAGGGACCAAACGTCAACCACAGTTCACCAGTTAGGAATATAGCAGCAGGACCTACCCCATCTGGCTTCAGGCTAGTCACGGTCTCCGTTTCCCCCACTTGGGTTCCACAATAACGGCTACATAGGATTTCATATGTTGAGAAACACCCTTTCTTGGGGTCTGGGTTCATTAACTAAGTTGACAAGTAAACACAAAAACTCCCACTCTGTGTTTCTAGCTGGCTCACAACACCCTTGGTCTTCGTGCTGGGTTCTTAGTTCTGCCCTCCCGAGTCTTTCCTCCAGCAGACTCTCTCTCTCCACATTCCAGCCTTCCTAGCTGGCTCATACTCCCTGCAGGCTTGCACCACTAGGCCCTCTGCCTGAGTGCTAGGGAGCACGTCTTTGTGTAGAGCAACTCAGGGAGCTGGGCTGTAGCTGTCACCTATGCTCTGATGACTGACTGTGGAATGTATCTCTGAGGTCACCAATCAGAATAAAGGTCACCCAATTCTTGTTTATAAAAAAATAAAATTAAAACAACACTCATGGAGTCTCTCCCCACTCTCTATCAAGCAGCAACTCCCAGGGCTTCTTCCTATTTGAATCTTTGCTTCAGCTCTCCCCAGCCTTCTTCTCTTATCTCCACTGCAGAAGGTCTGATTTGTTATATGACTTGCCTGTCATGTGACTTTGCTCATTTTCTCCACCTGGAGAGGCAAGCTATGCTTGTCACAGGTGGGGCTTGACACAGCTCCTTTTAAAGAGCCAGTCATCATGTGACAAGGAAACTAACAGTTTATTTAGATTTGTTTAAAATGTGCCAATCAACACTAAGCAAGTGTGTGACAGGTTGAATCACAGAAACCCCCTGGGAGCTGCCACCTGATGAGCCAAGACTACTTCTGTCCCTGCTTTCCATGCCAAGTTCGAGACCCCAGCACCCCGTCTTGCTGAGCCAGACATGCCCGTCTGCTCCAACAGAGACCCAGGGTCTGAATTACTTGCCCCAAAGCTGCAGGCTTCATTGAAAGCAGCTTACAGAAGTGTTCTTATCTTTAACACTCAGATGCCCAACTCCCAGTGGGGTCTAAACCCAAATAAATCCGTTTTACCGTGTATAAAGCTTATACCGGGTAAACTCATAAATTGTTCGCCCTCTATAACACTGATAGAGATATGCACAACTGTTTGCCCCCCCTCCCCCCAAGGTATTAATACATACTCTGAGTTAGTTAAGAAGTAAAAAGTGATTTTATTAAATACAGAAAGTAGGATTCACGTGGTTCCAAGTAGTGACAGACAGAACAAAGTAAGTCACCAAGCATAATAAAATAAAACACGCAAATCTATGTCTAATCAAACTGAATACAGATAATCTCACCCTTAGAGATGCTTCAGTAAGTTTTTTCCTCAGACTGGACACCTTCCAGGCCTGGGCACAATTCTTTCCCAGGTACAGCTCTTGTTCCAGCTCAGGTGGTAGCTAGGGGATTCTTCATGATGGCTCTCCCTTTTCTCTGTTCCACCCATTTATATATCTTTTGCATAAGGCAGGAATCCTTTGTCCCTCTGGGTTCCCACCCCCACCTTTTCAATGGAAAAGCACCAGGTTAAAGATGGATTCCAGTTCAGGTGACATGATCACATGTGACTAAGACTTCATTACCCACCTGCCAGCACACGTATATAGGAAGACTTACAGGTAAAACAGAGCCATCTGCAGTCAATTGTCCTGGTTAATGGGAGTCATCAAGATTCCAAACCACCATTAATGGCCCACACTTTGCATAATTACAATAGGCCCTCAGAGTTATATTTCATATTTCTAGTTTCAGATACAAGAGCAGTACATTTATACAAATAGGATGATCACACTCAGTAGATTATAAGCTTTGTAATGATACTTACAAGAGACCTTTTGCATGAAGCATATTCCAGTCACATTAGCATATTTTCATAAAATCTTATAGAGTGCAACGTCACAAAGTGCACAAAATTTGACAACATTAGCTAAACCAAACCACACTTACAAAATTACTGGTGCCGCTGAACAACTTTGCCAACTATCTACTCCAAAACTCCACTCAATTAGCAATGACACCCAAAAACCATTCATCACAGCATACAAGTTACAGCACCATTTTAGCCTTCCCCTATTTAATCCTCCACACAGTTACTCATTTTAGATATTTGTACAATACCACCAATAGAGAGGAAGGAAAACAGAATAGTCAGGAAGTGAATGACAGAATCTCTTGTCCCGAGTGAACTCTGCAATTATAGAGATGATAAATGGGTAATGAAGGTTGGGGTTTTTTAGCACTTTGACATTAAAATATATGTGCTGGTACAGAAAATATATGGGCATATATTAACGCAAACACACAATAACAGTTCCAAAGAGTTCAAGGGAACTGTCTTAGGGCACTAACAAGTATTTGCCCCTAGTTAATACTTTCCCAATGCAGTACCCAACAATTTGAGATTTTGAAACACTACCCATGACACTGTCATACACAATATTTGTGTTTTGGGGTGAATGAGTAGACGTGTTCCTTTAGCCCTATAGCAGATGGTTAACGGCTTAAAGAAAAATATTGGGGGCATGTTTTCATTAGATTTTGGGGGGAAAGGCACGCAATTTTTGTAATAATTAAATGGTATCTTCATCATATTTTACCATTAAAGCAGTTCTTCTGCCACATAAGGAATTTTCAGACTTTGGGACATGAACCCCACCTTCAAGAACCAACATATCACCCCTATCATACAGCTTCCCTGTGATGACTGGTGAGAAACTGGCTTAACCCCTGAAGCATGAGGATTTATATTAATCCAAAGCTAGGGTTTTTTTTTTTTAAATATTATAAATGAGATACTGTTTTTATATAACTGCCTAGCCCTTTTTAAAAAGTTCTGCTGAACTCCTGGCCTTGTTAGCATGAAGATCCCATTGCCACAGGGTAAGTGCATTGTGTGGAGTAGTATTTCCTTCTAACAGTTTTGAATGGCACTTTTCAATGTCATGTCAGATGAAGTTTATGAATGCACCCTTGTTCTTTTAAAAGAATGACTAGAATTCCAGTTATTTATTTTCTATACTTTTATCATGTCCCCTTGAATTTGTCTAAATTAAACAATCCAGTCTTTTCAAGTATCAGAGGGGTAGCCGTGTTAGTCTAGATCTGTAAAAAGCGACGAAGAGTCCTGTGACACCTTATACACTATAGACGTATTGGAGCATAAGCTTTCGTGGGTGAATACCCACTTCATCAGACGCATGTCAATCAGTCTTTTCAATCTCTCTTCATATGAGACTTTTCTATGCTCCTAATCATTCTTGTTGCCATTCCCTGAACCTCCTTTATTCCTATTAAAACCTTTTTGACACTGGGTAACCAGAACTGAAGACTGTCTCTAAGTGGGGTCATACCACTGATTTAGAGTGGGATTATAATATTTTCTTTCCATACTATTCTCAAACATGCTAATATTGATTATTTTTATACCACCGCTACACAGAGTGCTCCACAAAGAGGTGAAAGTTAATTTAAAACCCAGAAAGGTGTCTATATAGTTCAAGTTATTCCCTTCAACATCCATTTCTTTGCATGTGCCAACACTAAATTGTATCTGCCACTGTTTTCTCCATTCACCTACCTTGGTTAGGTCCCTCAGAAGTTCTTCAGTTCTCGGTGGTCTTGACAAATCTAATTAATTCAGTCATCTGCAAGTTTAGACACTCAGTATTCACCCCTTTTTTCAGATCCAATATATTAAAACACCAGTCCTAGTACAGAAGCTTATGGGCACCATGATTTAACTTTCTGCCATGATCAAAAGTCTCCTAAACTCACTCTCTCAGCAAGCTTTCCTCCTATGTGTTCTCTTCCCGCTCCCAACACCTTCATATGTTACCTGGTCCTACTCTCACCCTGTATGTGCCCAATTCTGTCCCTAAACAGACCGAGGCAAGGAAAGAGACTTGGAAGAGATACTGAAACTACATGTCTCATGTCAGTTCTGGCAACACAACCGAATTAAGAGACACTACAGTGAATGCATTTTCAGAAAATGTTTGTTTAAAAACAAAAACATATTCTTGCATTTTCTGTGAGTTTTATTTTACTTGGTGTATTTCAAGTAACAAGCACGGATATGCTTAGGAGGCAGTGGAATTTTATTCATGCTTCAGTCAACCAGATTAGGTTTAAATAGCTCAATAACTACAATACCTTCTATGGCTGTGCAGTTTCACTTTGGTGAGTGTATGTAGTAAATTTGAACTGGGCAGGAGATAAGAGATCTGGTAGGTGGCAACGTTCCACAATCTAATTGCTAAATTATATGCCTCGTAAGACAAATACTAATTAAAAATGTGCACTGGCCAAGTGTTACCTGCTCTGATGCACCTAATTAACATGATTTTTAGTTCCAAAGTCACAAGGAGAACAACACGTGGAGGCTTCTTCTATATCTCATAATGTAACAAGACAAAAAATAAGACACTCCAAGATACATACCGTTAATTAAGATAAATTTGAGAACTCTATATAGAAACAAGAAGCCATGCTTCACACTCAAACCATTAGCTATTTATTTTGCCTAATGAATTCACACTTCTAAGTTTTATCCCCTCCCCATCATCCCTGTAACTCAAATAAAAGCTGCAAGTTAGAAATAATAAAACAATTGTCTTGCAGCCCTTTTGATAGCAATCAGAGAATGACTAAAGCTACAGGGAAGGGGAACTCCTGTTGCAACATGATTTTGAAACAAATGTCAAGCTAATAAACAAATTAGTTTTAGATTGTTTACATCAACAGTATAATTTCTTGCATGTCATTTTTGCTCTTCATTTTACAAATACAAAAAACTGAAATAAGTGAGTCACAATTTCAGGGGTAACTGCATTTACATCCCCCCTCCGTGGTCCCTCGAGGGCACCCACTTAAGGTTTCAGACTATCAGTCATCACCTCTCAGGCAACGTCCCATGTCTTTCTCCTTCCAGACTGGGCGTTTGGGCTTGCAGTCTTTCTGCACCTCACTGTGATTTCCCCACAGCAGGTCTGACTGGGGTCCCACACCAGTGGTTAACTTTTTCTCCAGGGGCTGCAACAGTGTATACCAAATCTTCACAAGGCAAGATAAATGTATTAGGGCAAAAGTGATACAGAAAAAAAACACACTAAAAAAATAAGTTCCTATGTGCATGCTAAAACCACATCAGGGATCCCCCATCAGTCTCATGGGGTCCTAGTAAGCCAAAGATTTTACATCTGTTCCACAAAGGTTGGGTCCCCTCATGGACAGAAGTTTCTGCCCATTGAATCAAAAGAAGGCACTGAGTTGCCTCAAATTCAGCCTCTGTATACCAAAAACCCTGTCTTTGTCTGTAGGTCTCCGAAAATCCAGTTTAAACCAGTATATGCAAGCCTCCCCAGGGAGCAATAACTCTCTGGAGCTGTCCACAGCCTCAGTGATTTGCCTAAGTCACTCTTCCTCAGCTCTGGATTTTAGTTTCTGAAGGAGCTCGGATAATCCTCTCCACTGAAGTTGCATACAATCCCTGGCCTACAATGTGCATAAACCATTCATTAACTTAATACAGAATGGTCCCCAAAGATACTGCAAGCAGTTGCAATATCTGGCAGTGATATTTCTAAATGATATATATGAGAGAGGAGAAAGAGAGAGACTAATCTAACAGTTTATGAAGTGGTTACCTCTAAGGATCTTTGCTGATAAACTGTTTCTAGAGATTAATCTACCAGCAACAATTTCTTGTCCTTTCTTTTCTTCAGATGTGGACATAACAGATGCAGACAATCAACTGCCTTTTGAAGCCCCCATTAAAAACTCAGAGTAATTTTAGCACACACTGGACAGGGAAATCATTTTAGAAATTTTCTAGCAAACCTAGCGTAGGCACAGTTCTTGCTATAAACAAACAGAATGTAAAATTGAAGCATCACAGAAGTCCCAAACGCAGTTAGTGCATACTGTCACAGCTTGGACAGACTGGTGCAAATTGCTATAGGTACTGCTGACAAATCTGAATGGTATTAAGAAAGTCATTTAAAAAAAAAAAAAGGATTTTTACATGCGAATTTGCTTTGCTTCTCAAGTATATATAGGCCCCAGATGGAGGATACTTAAATCTCAAGGCTATGTTCAAGTTTAATAATGCAATGCTACTATAATTGAGTCCTTAGTCGTATGATTGAAGTGGGAAGACTATCCCCATACATCTGTGAGCAACATTAGTATATGTGCTTATTAAATTACAGTAATTTGACTCTTCCCTTTATCTAAAAAGGTTCTGGGGTATATTAACAGGACTGTCGTATGTAAGACACAGGAGGTAATTGTCCCATTCTACTCAACACTGGTGAGGTCTCAGATGGAGTACTCCATCCAGTTCTCGGTCCCACACTTTAAGAAGGACGTGGACCAACTGGAGTAACTCCAGAGGAGAGTAACAGAAACGATAGTTTAGAAAACCTGAACTAGGAGGAAAGGTTTTAAAAAAGTGGGCATGGTTAGTCTTGAGAAAAGAAGACTAAGAGGGCACCTTAGTCTTAGGCATACAGTCTTCAAACATATTAAGGGCGCTTATAAAGAGGACAGTGATTAATTGTTCTTACTGTATATGCAGTGTAGTTGTAGCCATGTCAACCCCAGGACATTAGAGACACAAGGTAGGTGAGGTAGTATCTTATTGGACTAAAGAAGAGCTCTGTGTAGCTTGAAACCTTGTCTCTCTCACCAATAGAAGTTGGTCCAATAAAAATATTACCTCCCCCACTTTGACTCTTTATTTGTTCTCTGTGTCCACTGAAGGAAGGACAAATAGTAATGGGCTTAATCTGCAGCAAAGGAGGTTTAAGATAGAAATCTTTTCCTAATATCTAACTATAATAGTGAAGTACTTGAACAGGCTTCTGAGGGAGGCTGTGGATTCCCCATCTTTAGGGGTTTTTATGAACAGGTTAGACAAACACCTGTCAGGTATGGTCTAGGTTTACTTGGTCCTGCTTCAGCGCATGGGGTTGGACTTGACCTCTCAAGGTCCCTTCCAGCCTTACACTTCTACGACACAGATGCAAAACTGCCTTTTTGGAACACAGAGCATTAACGGCATCAGAAAATCCCTCAGTTTCAGAGGGTGAGCGGAAGAAAGAAAAGCAGTATTCCTATAAACAATTAACCATAGGGACCAAAAACACAACACACGCACAATTTGGGTATTAATTTTAATTGGAAAGAGTACAAAGGATTTTTTTTAAGTGGCACAGCAAAGAAGGCACAACCTGAAGGAAAAGAGGTGGCCAAAGTAGGTTTAAGTTATCTTTGCACCCACTAAATTCTGGGCTGGTAAGTAGGCTAAATCAGCCATGGTGAGTCAGTCTTGATGACTGCTCTGAGTGCCACACAAACCAGAACGGGCAGTGGCATGGCACCACAGCCAGACCCCTTCCACCCTGAGCTTCACTTCCTACAGCCAGGATGGGACCAGCAAAGGTCCACCTACAGAAGCCCAGTGTATCATGTGCATTAGAGAAATTCTCCCCTGGCACATTGTGGGTTGTTTATAGCCCTTATACACCACGGTCAAGAGGCTTCAGAAGGAGATAAAGTCCCTTCCCTGCCTCCCCCCCCACTTTTTTTTAAACTCTCAGTTGTTCTGACAACACTGCCTCCCACTTCATAGATACAGATTTTATTCTAAACCAAAGAGTAGCTTCCTGTCTTTTGTACACAATTTTAATTATTCCTTTCACATTCATCTGTGTGGTACTGCCTTTCTGGGAGAGATGGAATGGGGGACGAAAGTACTGGGAAAGAGGAAGGGGTAATGACAAAAACTGAGAATTTGATATTGTGGGGAGATACAAATTATTGCCATGAGTTTGGGATGCCCATATTAGTCATAAGTGAATCATACAATAAAAACTTTATAGTACCTCATCATCACCACATTTTGTTTATGCCACGAGCAATTCCAAGCATGTGTATTCATTTTATTCACTTTCCCCCCGAAATATATTAGTTACTATGGAAACACTGTTGCCTTTAGTATAAGAGAAGCTCATTTTATATAAACTTGAAACTTAACTCCTATATTCTACAAACTAGGGTGTATTTTGTTTTTAAGGACTATATGTAGGGTTTATATATTTATGCCATATACTATAAACATTACATAGATCCCTATATTTTAAAAAGAATTTTAGAGCTATTACATAACCCTAACTTTATGCCACAGTTGTGGAAGTCACTAAACTCCTTTCATACCAATGATGGCATTATTCCCATAGTAATTTGCTTTAAAAGGGGAAAAGGCAAAAGGACACAGAAGAAAGTTTTATGCAATATTTGTCCTAAGACTGTTAGAGTCAACAAATATGGCATAAACAATTTTATTTGGAGTATTATGCTTTTTTTCTTACCTTTAAGTTTGAGAAGATCTCAATCATTCACTCATGGCTACACCCCCTCATGGCAATAAAAACTGTACAAACCTGCAAACCATCACTTTTATGCCTCATATCTTACACGGTAGCTGCTTAGAATAAGTCATATAACCCATCTCTTTTTCCCTAAAATGTATCTACAGACACAGATATGTTAAGTAAAAAAGTACACAGGATTACAGCTCAGTAAGTGAAACTGATCAAAAGGACATAACTTTTAGTAGTTTACCTATTATTTTCAATATACATAGGAAGTATTAAGAAAGAAGAGTGTCTTCCATGGTGTTGACCACAGCGAAGTATGCAGGTAGACTTGACACAATTTCCCTCCCATTGAAGATAACATGGATCACCCTGCTCGCACTTATGACTGAAACACTTCCCTGTGACATGTGAAGCCATTCTTTAAATACTTTCACATTACTTTCTATGCAATGTATCTTCAGCTCTCTGTAATGAAATGCAACAGAAGGAAACAAAAAAGTCAGCATCGTGTCACTAGCCAGTGTTCACTGATCACCAGTGGTCTCTAAGGAACATCCCTGGATGAAACAAAACTTGCCTCAACCAGGGATATGGCATTTGCAGTACCATTACAATAAAAATAGTAGAAGACTCAAGATATGAAACATTTGAAAGGAAGTCTTAGGAAATGCTCAACTATGGACAAAGAAGCCTTCGTTAATTCTATGTTCAAGCCCTACTTGATAGTTGGGATTCAGCAGTTGCTAGCCAACAGCCAGTCTAACTGTATCAGGGCAAACCCCAGGAATAGACAAAGTAGCTATGAATTGCACCAATTGAGCTTACCTCTGTATCAAGCAGGGGAAAACTCAACCAGTGTAAATTACACGGGTCTTGTCTATACTTGGGCTCCGCAATGGCTTAGCTATACAGATTCGCTGGCTACTGATTGCTCAACTCAAAATATAGACACAACCTGAAACACCTAGTTTAACAAGGTATATGTTTCTGCACATTCTTCATGAGCTCATCTGCAGGGGTAGAGCAGCACATTAATAAAATTATCTGAATGAAGGGCTGAGGGAAAGCTGATTGGTGCAGAGGAGCACACAGTTTGAACACACACATCCCTTGGGGAGGATTTATTAAAAGGAATTCTCTCTATCTTGTAAAGAGGAAATAGAAGTTGAGGAAATAGAAGTTGATAAAGTACAGGTAGGATCTGAAGAGAAACAATCAAAAGTCAATTACATCACATGAAGGCCGACAACTTAATATTGCCAAATTTTCTAAGAGCTTGTACGCAAATACTAGGAGCCTAAATACTAAGATGGGTGAACTTGAGTGCCAGGTATTAAATGAGGATATTGACATAATAGGTATCAGAGAAATCTGGTGGAACAATGATAATCAATGGGATACAGTAATACTAGAGTACAAAATAAGTAGGAATGACAGTAGTGTGGGAGTAGCACTATATGCGACAGATGCGTAGACTCAAATATAATAAAGTCTTACATTAATCAAACTGTACCACAGAATCTCTATGGATAGAAATTCCATGCTTCAATAATAAGAGCATAGCAGTCAGACTATACTACCAACCACCTGATCAGGATGTTGACAGTGATTGTGAATTGCTCAGGGAAATTAGAAAGGCTACAAAAAACAGAAATTTCAATAACAGCGGGAGATTTCAATTATCCACATATTGACTGGGTACACGTCCCCTCAGGACAGGATGCAGAGTAAAATATCTAGACACCATTAATGACTGCTTCTTCGAGCAGCTAGTCCTGGAACCCACAAAGGGAGAGGCAATTCTTGATTTAGTCCCAAGTAACAAGATCTAGTACAAGAGCGGAATATAGCCGAAAAGAACCCAACCACAGTAGCATTTAACTTCAAAAAGCAGAACTATATAATAATGAGGATGCTAGTTAAATGGAAATTAAAAGGAATAGTCACAAGAGTGAAATGCCTGCAAGCTGCAGGAAAACAATGTATACCCCAAATAAAAAAAATAAATCAGGAAAGGGATCAAAAAATGCCATCATGGCTAAGCAGAGTAAAAGATTATGTTAGAGACAAAAAGGCATCCTTTAAAATTGGAAGTCAAATCTTATTGAGGAAAATAGAAAGAAGCATAAATTCCGGCAAGTCAAGTGTAAAAAGAATGTAAAGAGCAATTAGCAAAAGACAAAAACTAACAGCAAAATTGTTATTCGGTACATCAGAAGCAGGTAGAATGCCAAACAATCAGTGGGGACACCGGATGACTGAGATGCTAACAGAGCACTCAAGGAAGACAAGACCATTGCAGAGAAGCTAAATGAATTCTTTCCATTGGTTTTCACTGCACAGGGTGTGAAGGAGATTCTCACACCTGAGCCATTCTTTTAGGTGACAATTCTGAGGAACTGCTCCAGACTGAGGTGTCAATAGAGGAGATATTGGGAAAAACTGATATATTTAACAGTAGTCACCAGGACCAGATGATATTCACCCAAAACTTCCGGAGAAAGTCAAATATGAAATAGCAGATCTGCTAACTGTGGTATGTAACCTATCGCTTAAATCACCCTCTGTACTTGATGACCAGAGGCAACTAATGTAACATCAATTTTGTAAAAAGGCTCCAGAGGCAACCCTGGAAATTACAGGGTTCTCATCTGTATGCTGTATCCATTCGTTGAGTTATACTTAGATTGTAAACTCTTCATGACAGGGACGATCCCTCTGTTATGTGTTAATACAGTGCAGTCCTGATCCAAGATTAGATTTACTACATATTACCCCTATACAAACAAACAAAACCAAACAAAACAAACAAAAACAAAATAAACTAGCATGGTAAACAACTTGGCACTGACAGGGATATTTTTTCCATGGTTAGCTTCTATGCTATAATTCCCTACAAAAAATTAGGTGAAGTAATCCTTTCAAGGACAGGGCTGCAGTAAGCAACTGTTTCATAAGAAGGATTTTTTTTTTCTTGGAATGCTCTAATTTTGAATTAGTTCAGATTAGTGGGTCATTTTCAAGATCTCTACAAGTCAGAACAGTAGGAAAGTGTTAATTATATTTTTGCAGGGATGCTCTGAGACAGATAGAAGACCTCAGTAATTTTTCAAAAACTTCTGGGAGAGGGAAAACAAGAAGTCTTTTCAATAATTCTCAAAGTTGAGAAGTTAAATTGTATATACTGTTAAAGTAAATGAATAAACCAGCATAGTCTAGTTTGATAACACTTTTCTGTGGAATAATCATAACCCACAGAATGCTTTGGAATCACGTGTGTGAAGGAAAAACTTACAGAATGAGGATGGAGCCATGATAATCAAGATCAGAGAAGTGTTCCAAGTGTAGGGAGTCTCAAAGAAGACGGCATAGCACTCAAGCAGGATAAAGTAGTAATGAAGATGTACATTTTTTGCAGAGTGAAATAGTAGAAAGAAACATGAGGAGAAAAGGTAGGCGGGGAGGCAGGTTGTGTAGGGCTTTGAAGGGAAGGACAAGGAACTTGACTGATGCTAAACAGTTAAGTAATTTGAAGAATTGCTGGAGATAAAGTAGCAAGCCAGGGAATTGTTAATATGGCAGTATTTTGGACAGACTGAAGGACAGTGAGGTGGGTGTCCACAAAGCCATCCATATATATAATGATGCTATAAGTAACGCTTTAAAAAATACATAGTTAGCAAGTATAGCACTTTGCCGGAGATATTTCAAATGTGGAAGATGCATAAACAAAAAAATCCATTAAAAATCACTCAGAGCACCTTAAATACACATAGCGCTATGAAGTAAGATTTCTTGCCCCATAAGAGAAAAAGCTGTAAAGATGCTATAAAGATATTAAAATGTTGTACGATGATTAAAGATAGCATTTTACAGGCCACATAAAATCAGAACAGGTCTTCATATAAATCCACACCTGAAAAACCAACTAATCCAGTCTGTAAAGATGATGAAATACAGACAGCGACGTCAATATAAATCGCAGTACCCTATCTCTGAACTGTTTACTAATACCAACAACCACCACCATATAACGCTCTACAAACACCAAATCCTCACAACACCCTTCTGAGGTATGATCCCAAATTTACAGATAGGGAAAAAGATAAAAGTGACTTGCCCAATGATACACAGCAAGTCAACAGAACAGCTAAGACTAGAATTCAGGAGTGCTCATCGCCCAAATGCAAGTTCAGTTGACTAGACTGTACTGCCTCACTTCCCTGCATTGCAGGAATCACTCAGGATATCAATTATAGATTTCAAAGATTGTAGATGAGCCTGTATTTTCTAACCCTCCGGTCATTCTTATCATTAAGAGATTCATGTAAGCTCTTACCCACAGAAATTTAACAATTTTAGCTCAGGGCACCAAGAATACGGTTTCATTTAACATTACCAGTCTTTACATTGGTAAGTCATGTAAAACTCTTTTCAGGGCTGGCCTTACCATGAGGCGAATTGAGGCGGCCACCTCAGGTGCCAGACTGGGGGGGGGGAGGGGGGGCACCACTAGGACCCAGAGTGTAGAAAATTGTGTCTGCTGCTGGTGCATATGTATTCTCTCTGCTCTAGATGCACAGAGATGGTGGAGTGCTGGGATAGAGAAAGGAGGGCACATGAGACATAACAGGCAGGCAGGAGAAAAGGTGAGAGGGAATAACAGAAAGCAGCAGGAGCTGCAGGGAGAGAGAGGAGGAGCCTCTTATGTACCTCTCTAGCACCCTCAGGAGCCTGGACTGATTAACACCAGCTTCTCAGGGAGCTTCCTGTTTCCTGCTGCTTCCCTGAACCCATTTGAAGAGAACAGGCAATCAACTGAAGTAGTAGGAGCCAGTTAGGCCCTTAAGACGCTGATATCTTCTCTCACTCAGGCCCTGCTACCAGCCTGCTTATTTGTCCCCTTCAATTGAGTGTTGAGAGCCACTATAGCTGGCACAGAACAGCAGTCATGAGTGAAAGAAGAAAACACCCCTCTGGGGCAACAATCAGAAAAAAGCAAGCAAGCAAAGGAAGCTTTTCTATCTAAGCAGGAAGGAGCGCTTCTGAGATACATAGACACATGTTCACGGTGAGCCTTCCAGTCCCAGTGAGGATGAGAGTGGTGAGGAGATGCCTGATCTTCCAGTTAGTCAGAGTGCAGGTGACCTGGCAGCTACTGCAGCATCCATATCTCCATCTCAAATGGATGTAACCATGCACATTCCTGAACAAAAGTGTAGGTCAGAGAAGAGTGTAGTGAAGGCGCAAGAAACAGCTGCTGCTGAGTTTAGTTCCTTAAGTCTAGATGACCCAGGACTGTGGACCCGCTTGAGTGACTTCCTTGTACTGCGTGGGCCACAGCAAGTGAAAAACTTCATGTTCCCCAAAGACAATGAAAATAGAAGTTTCCATCCAACACATTACTGGTGACAAAGTGGAGAGGCCATGGCTTACGTACTCAAAAACCCAGAATGCTGCATACTGTTTTTGTTGCAAACTCTTCCAGTCTAATGTTCCAGACACACTAGGTTCTACAAGAACAAAGGACTGGAAAAGTCTGGTTAGAAATCTGGCATGCCATGAGAAGGTAGCAAATCACCAGAGAGCATTCCATAGGTGGAAAGAGCTTGAGATGAAACTATGGTTAAAGGCCACCATAGATGATCAGCATTAAGAGAAGATTGCATCAGAGTCTCTTTACTGGAAAAATGTTCTGAAAAGGCTCATTGCCATTGTGAGAACTCTTGCTACCCAAAACCTAGCACTGCGTGGCACTGTGACATCAGCTGTATGTGCCAAACAATGGAAACTTGCTTAAAATTGTGGAGCTGATGGCTGAGTTTGATGCTGTACTCCAGGAGCATATAAGAAGAGTCACCACCCAAGAAATGTACACACACCACTACCTTAGAAAAACAATTCAAAATGAGATCATACAGTTACTGGCAACAAAAGTCAGAAGATTGTGGCAGATCTGAAGTCAGCAAGATATTACTCTGTTATTCTGGACCGCACACCTGACATCAGCCATATGGAACAAATTACTTTAATGGTGCATTTTGTAACAACAACAGAACATAGTGAAAATGTCCCTGCAACAGTGACTGTCAGAGAGTATTTTCTAGAATTTATTGACATTGATGATACTACAGGAGCAGGTATGACAAATGTGCTTCTTAAAAAACTGGAAGATACGGGAATTGCGATAGCTGACATGAGAGGTCAGGGCTACGATAATGGTGCCAATGTGAGAGGAAAGAATAGAGGAGTGCAGACACGGATCCGAGAGTTAAACCCTCGAGCTTTTTTTGTCCCATGCAGGTCTCATTCATTGAACTTGGTGGTCAGTGATGCAGCATCAGCTTCTAGTGAGGTTGCTGAATTTTTTAATGTAATTCAAAGCATCTATGTATTTTTCTCTGCATCAACTCATCAATGGCTAATTTTGAAGCAATATTGGGAACATCCTCTCTGACACTGAAACCACTGAGTGCGACACGATGGGAAAGTCGAGTGGAGGCGATAAAGCCTATCAAACACCAAATTGGGAAGACAGATGATGTCATAGTTGCCATTATGGAGGATAATGCTATGACAGGAACTGTTCGTGGGAGAACAGTGGCAGAGGGAAATGGAGTCACCAGAAACATACGTAACTTCAAATTTCTGTGTGGCTTAGTGTTGTGGCATGACATACTGTTTGAAATAAATGTTGTAAGCAAGAGACTCCAAGGTGTTAACCTTGATATATCTGGAGCAATGGAACAACTGGACAAAGCAAAGTCATACCTACAGTCTTACTGGTCAGATGAGGGATTTCAAAACATTCTGAAGAGTGCACAGAAGTTGGCAGAGGAACTTCACACTGAAGCTATTTTCCCACCAATTCAAGAATACAAGAGTCACTGAAGAAGACAACATTTTGATTATGAGGCACGAGATAATCCCATAAGAGACCCCAAACAACAATTCAAAGTTGAATTCTTTAACCAGGTGCTAGATTGTGCAATACAGTCAGTTGAACGTTTCATGCAGCTCAAGGAACACAGCAGTATATTTGGGATGTTGTATGATATTCCAAAACTCCTCACTATACCTGAAGAAGACCTACACCAGCAATGCAGGGCACCAGAGACAGTGTTAACACATGATGACATGCGCGATATTGATGCAAGTGATTTAGGTGATGAATTGAAAGCCCTTTCAAGATACATTTCAGCAGGATCAACTCCAAAGGCTGTTTTGGAATATATGTGCACAAATAAGATGACCACCCTCTTTCCAAATGCTTTTGTTGCTCTGTGCATACTTCTAACACTTCCTGTAACAGTTGCCAGTGGAGAATGCAGCTTCTCCAAGCTGAAGTTAATAAAAACACATCTACGCTCCACAATGACACAGGAGTGGCTGGTCGGCTTTGCAACCATCTCAATAGAGCATGAGCTGGCCCAGACTGTGGACCTTCAGGAAGCAGCTCAAATCTTTGCAACCAAGAAGGCACGGAAAGCACCACTTTGATTATTCAAACAGATAAAAATGCCAGTGTTTACTGTGCAGACAAGGAAAGTTACATTTGCTGTTCAGACGTTTGAAAGTTAAGTGTTACTTAAAATTTTGAACAAGGCATTTTAAGTTGTTCATTCTCCTTTATTGGGGTAGGTAGCAGAGTTGTACCATGAGAGGAGAAGAACAGGAAGAAGGCAGAATTGAGACCTTTCAAAGTTTTGGCCCAAGCCAGGGGGTATGGGGGCGTCATTTGAGCTCCCCGCTTCAGGTGCCAAAATGTTGTGGGCCAGCCCTGCCTCTTTTGACTTGCATCCTTACAACGTTTTCTTCTTACTCCTTTTCCTGATTAAACTTTTCTAAGCCTGGTGACCCCACGCCAAAGCTCTGCTCTACTTTTAACCACTTTTAAATACAATAGCTATGTATAAATCCTGTCCCATTGCAATTAAGAACCCAACAGTCTAAGGATTTTCACAACTGCTATACGCTTCCTACCATTCAAAAATATTAGAATAGTTTATTCAAATGTACACAAGCATCTCAACAGATGTACTTTGTTACTTTATTGATATCAATATTTCCAAATTCTTAAAGAAAAATGCATATTAAGATAAAAAGGCTGTTTTACAGACACTCCTTTCATCATAATCTGTGTTTTCAAATAATCAATGGTACCAACATTTTACTCTCTATAGAGATAAAACTGAATATGTGCATTAATTTTTTTAAAAATATTAAACTGAGGCAAAAGCTTTCCATGCAAGCATATCCAGGACCCAGGGAAGGCATGATTTTCATTGCAGCATCTGGCTCCTTGGCAGCTTTATAGGCAGCTGTGTTGGCAATATTGGAAATACTTGCAAGTTTGTCCGTTAGGCTTCTGAGGGCCATCTAATTTTCCCAAAGCTGTTTTGCTGCTCTACTGAGTCATTCACTGCCACATTTTTTGGTACGAGTCTAATGGGCCCATGCAGATTCCATGATATATACATACATACATACACACCTTCTGAAGCTGTTAAAAACTACGCTATGGGTCCTTTCACAGCACACAGACAGAAATTTGTTCATGATTCTTCTGTTAAAGCCACCCACATTCTGACCCATCACCTGCACACTAGGGTTGCAAGTACATTTTGTGGGAATTAAAATAACAGTTTCTCTGGCAACCATCCCACCAATACAGATATAAATGCACAATTAAATAGTCATTGTGTGTGAGTCTAAGACTCCTCCACCCTGTGAAAGATGCCAAGAACGTGCCTTTTGCTGAGGATACACGAACTCGTTAATACAAGCCATGTCCTGGGAGCTAGACACAAGCTAAATGGTTAAGAGGGACGTCTCATTATACCTGAAGAGAGCTTCTGAGCCAGCCAACCTCCAAAACACCCTTTGCATTCACACAAACACAATCCATAGCAGGAGGCTATCACAGGAGAAGGGACTCCAGTTCTTAACAAGATCATTAATTCAACAAGCTCTAGAGAAGATCCACTTTCAGATTCTTTTCCGGGGGCTTCGCTGGGCTAAGGAGTGGGAAGCCTGTGACTGCCAGCTAAGCTCTCACAGCAGAGTCAATACCGCATTGCTGCTGATGCTGCTCATTTTCACAAGTAACAACATCCGAAAAACAGCCCCAGACAGTCCCCTGCAGACCCGGCTGGCTTCTCTGCAGAGAGCAGCAGCGGCTCCGCAGTGTCCATCCCCGCTGGGGAGAAGGAAGGTTCATCAGAACTCAGGGTGGGACCCGCAAGCGCAGCCAAGCGCTGGCGGAGTTTGCAAATCAAGGGGAGACAGTGGCCGCAGAAGGGAAAGCAGCCCGTAGACACCCACGCACTCCCCCCTAGCCCGCCGGGGCTGCAGCGCGTCTGGCTGGGCTCTAGACGCTGGACCGGACGGGGCTCGGCTGGTCCCCTAGGAGTAGGACGAGGTTCGGCTGGTTCCCCGCGGGTCTCCCCGGGGGCGGGACGGGGCTCGGCTGATCAGTACCAGTCTCTGCCCGCGGCCCCATGGGGAACCTGTCTGGGGTTCGCGTCTCCTCACAGGGGACGCTCCCTCCCAGGCTGTTACCTGTCATCACTGCCGGGGACTCTGCCGCGGAGGCGCCGCCTCTTCTCCTGCCCCTGGCCACGTCCCCGGACTCCAGCTCGCATCCCGCGGCGGCCAGGAGCAGCCCCAGCAGCAGCAGGACCGGGACGGGGGCTCCTGCTGCCCCCGGCCGCCTCCCCGGGGCGCCGCTCGGGACCCGGACCCCGCTCATCGGTGCCGCTGCTGCAGCGACCGCAACCGGCTCCGCTGTGGCGCTGCCACCCCCGCCCGGCTCCGGCAGCCGAACCGCGCTCCGCCCGCCCCCTGCGCCCCACGCTGCCTCCCGCCGCTGGCTTCCGGGGCTCTGCGCCTGCGCGGAAAAACGTCACCGCGCAAACGTGTCCGATAACTCCTCGGGGAAAGAGATGCTGGCGAGGAGGCGGAGCTAAGGGCAGGGGCGGGGCTAGCTCAGGGGGCGGGGACAGGCTGGAGGTGCTACGGGGAGGCGCTGGAGTCCGGGCCCGTCACTGCAGGGAGGCAGTGAAGGGCGCGCGCCTGCAGCCGGCGAGAGGAGCCCGCTCTGCAGGGGCCGTGCCCTGTGAGACGCAGAGGGGAAGCGGGGCTGCCCCAGCCAGGGGGGCAGGAATTTGCGGTGGGGGTGGGTAGGAGTTGGGCCGCAGAGGGAAGCACGAAGGAGAAGCGCAGGTGGCTCCAGGGCTGTTCCAGGAGAGGAAAACAAGACAATAGCAAGGCAGCTGCAAGCTGGAGGAGATCCCTGCTGAAGGCAGCAGGAGGAAGGAGAAACGGGAAGGGGAGAGGAAATGGTTACTGACAACTTTTTTTCAGTGCTTAACTCGTAATGAAAAGGGTTCCCGGGCTTCTGCAATTTTTTTCCCATTCATAACTGATGCAGCAAGCCCAGAGGTGCCAGGGCTATGAACAAGCGAGCCGGAGGGGGGGGCAGGACGCTATAGAGGCCACAGGGATATTTTGTGATCACACACAGGAAGAAAGGCAATCCATCAAATAATCTTTCTATTAAGATACATTTTAACACTGTTAACAAGTTTGAGACCTTCTGCAATGGGTTTGGCAATGTGATCGTGTAACTAAAATGCACAGGGATTAGAGTCCATGGGCCTGGGTTCTACTCATGATTCAGCCATGAAGTGCTAAGCATAACGTTTTATTAATGAGACGAGAGCACCACTAGGAACCCCAAATAGAAGTACATTTCAATTGAACAGTTCTTT
This sequence comes from Emys orbicularis, assembly GCF_028017835.1. Taxonomy (NCBI): domain Eukaryota; kingdom Metazoa; phylum Chordata; order Testudines; family Emydidae; genus Emys; species Emys orbicularis. The sequence continues at coordinate 109,694,620 of NC_088687.1, forward strand.
CACAGGCAGCTAGTAGGAGTGAGATTTAAAATATCTCTATGAACAGTTGCTCTAGTGATCTATATTAAAAAATTGAGCCACACAATCAAGCTTATGTTAAATTAATTCACTGAGGGTTTTAAAATGTACATAAGTTTAGCAGCTTTTCACTGAGGAAGGGACATAAAAGGAAAGCTTTCTATTCCGAGAAAGAGGAATTAGGACATATTTTACAAAAAAGAAAATGCTGGAAGTCACATATGTACAGACTATTCTAAATTAATAGAGCTAAATGGTATTTGAAGCCTGGTCACACAAAAGCTAATATATAAAACAAAATTGAGCCCTCAACAAGTCCAGGACTTATTGTGGTAGTAGCATGAGCCTTTAATGCTTGAGCAAAAGGACTGACTCCCCTAGACAAAAGCAGTAGCAGGCACATTCTTCATGGGGACCAGCCAATAGATAGAGATAAAACTAGACATTCTCCTACTGTAGGTTAGGCCTGCACTGTGCTCGGTGCTGTACAAACAAATAAGCCAATAGGGAACCCAAACTCTTAAGGTGCTCAAGGCCCTTCACTCCAACTGAAGTAACAGAGTAGAGAACCAGGACCTTTAAAGACCAGGCCTGTGGTCCCTGCTGTACAGAGTTTATATTCTAATTTCAGGCAAAGATAGAATAATTCATACACACAGCATACCAGAGAATAGTGCAACATGAAGCCATATAGATGGGGGAAATATATTCCAAATATATTTACACACAAAAATATATTTTTAAAAAAATAGTAAATCTCAAAATAACCCTGCCGTTGAGGAGGCTGTGCAGGGAAAATGAAGGTTACTTCCCTGTAACAGAGGTTCTTTGAGATAGACTCTGCATATTGCTAGTCGTGGGGTGCTCCAACTGGTGCAGCCTGAATGGTAAAATTTACTAGCAGTAGTCATTGGAGTGTCCACACACCTCCCTTGGCCTTCCCCTCACTGAGCTCTGGGTGTTCTAGGGCAAGTGTTTAGAAGGCGTGTAGTGCTCCACTACCTTAGTTCCTTCCCCTCTGACCCCAACCATTTGGTAAGTAGGACTGCAAGGTAGTGAGGAAAGGTGGACGTGAAGTGTCAATATGCAGATCCATCTCAAAGGACCTCAGTTATAGGTCAGTAACATTCATTTCTTCCTTTGAGTGTACTTTGCATATTCCAATTCATGGGATAGATTAATAAGCAGTACTCTGACCCAGGATGGTGAGACCCAGAGTTCTAGTTAAACAAGGAGTGCAGAACTGCCTTGCCCAATTTTGCATCTGAGATAGATTCTCAGTCTAAAGAATAATGTTAAGTAAAAGTGTGACCAGAACTCCAGGTTGCTGCTCTATATATTTCTACCAGAGGAATATGTCAACAGAAAACCATACAAGTTGTCTTTGATCTAGTTGAATGAGTTTTGTTGCCTGGAGGAGTGGATAATCCCTACAATTTATAAGGTTCATAAATGCTTAATCTAACCCATCTAGAGAGTCTGTACAGAAATCCCTTTTCCTTTTTTTTATCCACGAGCTATAAACCGCCTTGAAGATTGTCTAAAGGGGACTGAAAAGTATACCTTTCATTGCACTTTAATTGTCTGTCCACCACATTAATGACCTTAACACTTGTTGTGGAATTATTATTTTTTATTCATGCTGTCTAAACCTGGTGTATAATTCTTTGCTAAACAGTGCAGAAGGTATCTCATCTGAAGACAAGCAAAAGGAATCACTGCTCTGGATGATGCCAGCAGACCCAGGAACCAAAGGAAGAAAATAATTCATTGTCTTGATAACTGGTGGAGACAATATACACATCTGTTTGTTTTAATCTCTCTCTTGTCTGGGAGAAAAGCTCTCTCCACAGTTAAATCCGATATGGCTTTTATAAAAAGACTCCTTTAAGTGGGTTTAGGCAGGACTTTTCCCAATATATCTGTACTCCCAGACTGACAAATGGTGAACATATTTGACTTACATGTTCTAAGATATCTTCCCTGGATGATATTTTTATTAGACAGTCCTCTAGGTGCGGGATACATATGTCCATGGCTTTCTTAGCTATGCTGCTACAACACACAGGCATTTTGTAAACACCCTGAGTGCTGTACACAACTCATAAAGGAGGACACTGTACTGAAAATGGTCCTGTTCAACAATGAAATGCAGGTACCTCCAAGGACATGGCCTTACAGAAATGTGGACATATTCATCGTTGAGCTCCAGAGGTACAAACCACTCCTGGAGAGAAAGAGAAGGTATTATAGAAGTTAGAGACAACATGCAGAAGCATAATTTCTTTATATGAGGCAATGTCTACACTACCACTTATGTCAGCAAAACTTATGTCACTCAGCGGTGTGAAAAAACACCCCCACCCCTCCTGAGTGACATAAATTTTGCTGGCATAAGTGGCAGTGTTCACAGCATAGCTGACACTTCTCAGCATAGAGCAGCGACACAGATTTTACAGTGGCACAGCTGCATCAGTACATCTGTGCTGCTGTAAACTATCTAGTCTAGATATAGCCTACCTGTTCAATCTCTTTAAATCCGAAATAAAGCAAAGACCCATTTTGGGGGGAGGGGGGGAGTAGAAAACAACAAGTAAAACCCATTCTGTCTGCAATCTCATGGAACTACCTCTGTAGCACCTAACTATAGTAGAGATTGAACCTCCTTTAACAAATCAAGATGACTTTGATCTCTGCCCAGATACGAAGCTGGTTGTTGTTAGGGGAAAAGGTTTGAATTAAATTGTGAAACCACATGAAATAACTTCTAAAATCCATCTATCCAATATTATTAACTCCCATTGATAATCAAAATGGGACTACTGGTACCCAAACTGAGGATAAGTAATGTCCAAGTGGACTGGCTTGAAGCTCTGTGTCAAAGCAGATGTCTTGGAGGAACCATAGAAGATGAACATGAAACTTTCCCTTTAATATTGCAAGATTTAACTTTCTTCCTCCATTGTAGCTGGTGTTGTGGGGTATAATGGGTGGAAATGATATGACCTTTTCTAATAATTGTAATGAAGTGAAGGACACAGGAGCTGGGATTGCATTTGATATTTATGTATTGGAGTCAAATAAGGCCTCTCCCCTGTATTAAAGAAATCTAAAGATCTAGCAGTAGAGCTTACATTTTTCATCTTCTGTAGAATCATAGAATATCAGGGTTGGAAAGGACCTCAGGAGGTCATCTAGTCCCCCTGCTCAAAGCAGGACCAACCCCCAACTAATCATCCCAGCCAGGGCTTTGTCCAGCCTGACCTTAAAAACCTCTAAGGATGGAGAGTCCACCGCCTCCCAACGTAACCCATTCGAGTGCTTCACCACCCTCCTAGTGAAAAAGTTTTTCCTAATATCCAACCTAAACCTCCCGCACTGCAACTTGAGACCATTGCTCCTTGTTCTGTCATCTGGTACCACTGAGAACAGTCTGGATCCATCCTCTTTGGAACCCCCTTTCAGGTAGTTGAAAGCAGCTATCAAATCCCCCCTCATTCTTCTCTTCTGCAGACTAAACAATCCCAGTTCCCTCAACCTCTCCTCATAAGTCTTGTGTTCCAGCCCCCTAATCATTTTAAAAAAGCAACAGAGAATCCTGGGGCACCTTTAAGACTAACAGATGTATTGGAGCCTAAGCTTTCGTGGGTGAATACCCACTTCATCAGACGCATGGTACCCAAACTGCTCTGACGAACTGGTACCCCATGCGTCTGACGAAGTGGGTATTCACCCACGAAAGCTTATGCACCAACACATCTGTTAGTCTTAAAGGTGCCACAGGACTCTCTGTTGCTTTTTATAGAACCAGACTAACACGGTACCCCTCTGATACTAATCATTTTTGTTGCTCTCCGCTGGACTCTTTCCAATTTTTCCACATCCTTCTTGTAGTGTGGGGATCAAAACTGGACACAGTACTCCAGATGAGGCCTCACCAATGTCGAATAGAGGGGAACGATCACGTCCCTCGATCTGCTGGCAAATCTAGTATTTCATCAGTCTGAACACTAAACGGACTATCTCCTTCAAATGGAACGTCCACAATCCTCATTTTTATTTTGCGAGGGAGTCCCGCTGATCTTAACCATGCGTGTCTCCTTAATGACAGCCAAAGCTACTGATCTTGCTGAAGTATCTGAGGAGTCAAAAGCTGCTCTCAATTGTTGCTTAGCAACATTCAGTCCTTCAGTCAAAACAGCATTGCATTATTTTTTGTGTTTCTCTGGAAGAGCATTAAGAAAAAGAGGACATATTGCTCCAAAGATGGTATTTGTACCTAGCCATGACAGCTTCATAGTTGGAAATGTCCATGTATAATGCAGCTGAAGAAAATATTTGTCTTCTTAATCATCCATCTTCTTCCCTTCTTTATTGATGCAGTAGAGTGATTTTGGGCACCTTTTGATTTGTGAAGTGCCACTTCAACCATCAACTAATTAAGAGAAAGATGAATATGAAACGTAGCAAGTCCTTCTTGACGGAAATGATGTAATTTGTCTGTCTCCTTAGACAGAGGCTGAGTGGTTGAGGAGGTCTTCCAGACTGCCTTTGCTGTCTGAAGCAACCCCCTCTAACAATGGAAGTGTGGTTCATTATATAGCCTGTGCCCCCAAAATATAAAAGATTGCAGGATGTGATGATTTCTCTACAAAAACAGAAGCAATATCTAACATCTTTGACACTTGGGATACTAACTCATGAAAGGCTAGAGCATCATTTGATGGCTTATATTCCCTACATTTTCATCTGGAGAACAAACGTACTGGCCGCCACTTCCAGCAGCTCCCATTGGCCTGGAGCAGTGAACCGCGGCCACTGGGAGCCGCGATCGTCCGAACCTGCGGATGCGGCAGGTAAACAAACCGGCCCGGTCTGCCAGGGGCTTTCCCTGCACAATCGGTGGAACAAGTTTGGGAACCACTGCTGTAGACATATTCCTCTGGCAGAGACATGTAGAGCAGCAACCTAGACTTCTGTTCACACTTTTACTTAACATTATTCTTTAGACTCGGAATCTCGATCAGATACAAAATTTGACAAGGCAGTCCTGCACTCCTTGTTTAATAAGCAGTACTCTGACCCAGGACGGTGAGACCTGGAGTTCTCGTTAATCTATCCCATGAATGGGAATATGTGGAAGACACTCAAAAGAAGAAATGAAGATTACTTACCTGTAACTGAGGTTCTTTGAGATGGACTCTGCATATTCATACTCCACATCCACCTTTCCTCACTACCTTGGAGTCCCACTTACCAAAGGGCTTGGGGTCACAGGGGAAGGAACTGAGGTAGTGGAGTACCACACTCCTTTTAATCCATTGCCCAAGAACATCCAGAGTTCAGTGTGTATGGGGGAGAGGAGCAGACAAGGGAGGCATGTGGGAGGCAATGACTACTGCTAGTAGATATTTACCATTCAGACTGCACCAGCCAGTGCATCTCAGGAGAGGGACTATTCAGAGGACACTTGAAGGAAGAACTGTTGCCATCTTAGTTTACTATACAGGAAATGGAATCACACAGCTGAATGTTTACATCTGTGGGTGAGGGAAATCAAGAAAACACTATAATACTGTAACAGAGGGGTAGCCGTGTCAGTCTGAATCTGTAAAAAGCAACAGAGGGTCCTTTGGCCCCTTTAAGACTAACAGAAGTATTGGAGCATAAGCTTTCGTGGGTGAATGCCCACTTCATCAGACGCAAGTCTGATGCGTCTGATGAAGTGGGCATTCACCCACGAAAGCTTATGCTCCAATACTTCTGTTAGTCTTAAAGGGGCCACAGGACCCTCTGTTGCTTTTTACTAGAATACTGAGGCCTAGTCTACACTAGTCTGTTATTTCGGAATTAGCTGAGTTAATTCGGGGGGAAAAAAAGATTCCGTCCACATGACCAAACCGTTTTTTTCGATTTAAAGGACTCTTTAATCCGATTTCTGTACTCCACCTTGGCAAGTGGAGTAGCGCTTATATCAAGATCGCAATCCCGGGTTAAAGGTATTGTGGACGCAATTCGACGTTATTGGCCTCCGGGAGCTATCCCAGAATGCTCCCTTGTGACCGCTCTGGACAACACTCTCAACTCCGATGCACTAGCCAGGTGGGCAGGAAAAGCCCCGGGAACTTTTGAATTTCATTTCCTGTTTGGTCACCATCAGCACAGGTGACCATCACCACAGTCCACCATCACAAGAGATCACGCAGAGTCCACCATCACAAGAGATCACGCAGACCCGGATTCGCAGAAGAGCTCCAGCATGGTCCGAACGGGAGGTACTGGATCTCATCGCATGTTGGGGAGACGAGTCTGTTATGGCAGAACTACGTTCCAAAAAAAGGAACGTAAATACGTACGCTAAAGTCTCCAGGGCCATGACGGAAAGAGGCTACTCCAGGGACATAGAGCTGTGTCATACAAAAATCAAGGAGCTCAGGCAAGCGTACCAAAAAGCCAGGGAGGCAAATGGGCGCTCTGGGTCACAGCCCCATACATTCCACTTCTACCATGAGCTGCATGCAATTATGGGGGGTGACGCCACCACTACCCCACCACTGTCCGTGGACACCTGGAAGGGGGGAGTTACACGGAGCGAGGAGGAAGAGTCATTGGAGGACGAAGAGGAGGAGGAGGAGGACAGTGCACAGGCGGCAAGTGGGGAATCCATCTTCCCTCCTAGCCAGGAACTATTCTTAACGCTGGATCCAATAGCCTCCCCCCACTCCCAAGGTGGGCTCCCAGACCATGACCCTGGAGAAGGTACTTCTGGTGAGTGAGAGCCTAATGGGAGCCACGCGGTTGTGGGTGGGTGGGGGGGAAACCCAGCCGCGCTGGGCTGTTCACGTTTAGTTTAAAAGGCTCATCCCTGCTCAGAGCCTCATCGGAGCCATGCAGTGGGTGCGGGGGGTGGGAGGAGTGTTGTGTGAAGCAATCATCCCAGAGAGCCCGCAGGCCCTCCTTTTATATGGCAAACCCATCAGGCATTGCTGAAAGCATTGAAATGAATGTAGAAGAAGCAGAACCCCACGTGCCCCTAGGCTGCCTGCAAGCTGAATTCTGTTGCCCAGCCATGTGTGATGGCTTACTCACACCAAAGTGTCCCCTTTGTTCTCTGAAATGTATCTTTTAAAATACTATCCTCCCTTTTTCTCCTCCTGCAGGTGCAAATGTTTCAACGCGGCCCCTATCTACTCCGTCCCAGAGACTGGTCCAGATTAGAAGGCAGAAAAAACGAACTCAGGACGACATGTTCACCAAGCTCATGCAGTCCTCCCGCACTGATTGCCTCCACGCATTCAGCTGGGCCCTAACAATTGCAGAGTCCTGTAAAGCATTACAGGAACACGAAGAGAGGAGGGACGCGCACGATGAGAGCAGGCAGGACGCTATGGTCAAGCTCATGGGGGAGCAAACTGACATGCTCCGCTGTATGGTGGATCTAATGCGGGAAAGGCAGCAAGACCACAGACTGCTGCTGCAGCCCCTGTATAACCACCCTCCCTCCTCCCCAAGTTACATAGCCTCCTCACCCAGACACCCAAGAACACAAAGGGGGAGGCTACGGGGACCCCCACACTCAACCCCAGAGGATCGCCCAAGCAGCAGAAAGCTGGCATATGTGAACTTTTGATTTGGTTTCTGGACTTGTCCTTCCCTCCTCCTCAACCCCCCAACCCAATACTCCTCCCCTCCCCTGGTCTACCTTCTGATTTCTCTCAATGTGTTGTGCAACAAATAATAAAGAACAGTTTTTAAACAATTTTGACTTTATTTCCTTTCATAAGAACATAAGAAAGGCTGTACCAGGTCAGACCAAAGGTCCATCTAGCCCAGTATCCTGTCTACCGACAGTGGCCAATGCCAGGTGCCCCAGAGGGATTGAACCTAACAGACAAGGAGCAAGTGATCTCTCTCCTGCCATCCATCTCCACCCTCTGACAGACAGAAGCTAGGGACACCATTCCTTACCCGTCCTGGCAATAGCCATTAATGGACTTAACCACCATGAATTTATCCAGTTCTCTTTTAAACTCTGTTATAGTCCTAGCCTTCACAACCTCTTCAGGTAAGGAGTTCCACAAGTTGACTGTGCGCTGTTTGAAGAACTTCCTTGTATTTGTTTTAAACCTGCTGCCTATTAATTTCTTTTGGTGACCCCTAGTTCTTGTATTATGGGAATAAGTAAATAACTTTTCCTTATCCACTTTCTCCACATCACTCATGATTTTATATACCTCTATCATATCCCCCCTTAGTCTCCTCTTTTCCAAGCTGAAGAGTCCTAGCCTCTTTAATCTCTCCTCAGATGGGACCCGTTCCAAACCCTTAATCATTTTAGTTGCCCTTTTCTGAACCTTTTCTAGTGCCAGTATATCTTTTTTGAGATGAGGAGACCACATCTGTATGCAGTATTCGAGATGAGGGCGTACCATCGATTTATATAAGGGCAATAATATATTCTCAGGCTTGGTCTACACTAACCCCCCAAATCGAACTAAGGTACGCAACTTCAGCTACGTGAATAACGTAGCTGAAGTTCGAAGTACCTTAGTTCGATCTTACCTCGGTCCACACGCGGCAGGCAGGCTCCCCCGTCGACTCCGCGGTACTCCTCTCGTCTAGCTGGAGTACCGCAGTCGACGGCGAGCACTTCCGGGTTCGACTTATCGCGTCCAGACAAGACGCGATAAGTCGAACCCAGAACTTCGATTGCCAGCCGCCGAACTAGCGGCTGGGTATAGACGTACCCTCAGTCTTATTCTCTATCCCCTTTTTAATGATTCCTAACATCCTGTTTGCTTTTTTGACCGCCTCTGCACACTGCGTGGACATTTTCAGAGAACTATCCATGATGACTCCAAGATCTTTTCCCTGACTTGTTGTAGCTAAATTAGCCCCCATCATATTGTAAGTATAGTTGGGGTTATTTTTTCCAATGTGCATTACTTTACATTTATCCGCATTAAATTTCATTTGCCATTTTGTTGCCCAATCACTTAGTTTTGTGAGATCTTTTTGAAGTTCTTCACAGTCTGCTTTGGTCTTAACTATCTTTAGCAGTTTAGTATCATCTGCAAACTTTGCCACCTCACTGTTTACCCCTTTCTCCAGATCATTTATGAATAAATTGAATAGGATCGGTCCGAGGACTGACCCTTGGGGAACACCACTAGTTACCCCTCTCCATTCTGAGAATTTACCATTAATTCCTACCCTTTGTTCCCTGCCTTTTAACCAGTTCTCAATCCATGAAAGGACCTTCCCTTTTATCCCATGGCAGCTTAATTTACACCAGAGCCTTTGGTGAGGGGCCTTGTCAAAGGCTTTCTGGAAATTTAAGTACACTATGTCCACTGGATCCCCCTTTTCCACATGTTTGTTGACCCCTTCAAAGAATTCTAATAGATTAGTAAGACACGATTTCCCTTTACAGAAACCATGTTGACTATTGCTCAACAGTTTATGTTTTTCTATGTGTCGGACAATTTTATTCTTAACTATTGTTTCGACTAATTTGCCTGGTACAGACGTTAGACTTACCGGTCTGTAATTGCCGGGATCACCTCTAGAGCCCTTTTTAAATATTGGCGTTACATTAGCTAACTTCCAGTCATTGGGTACAGAAGCCGATTTAGAGGACAGGTTACAAACCTTAGTTAACAGTTCCGCAACTTCACATTTGAGTTCTTTCAGAACTCTTGGGTGAATGCCATCTGGATCCCGGTGACTTGTTAATGTTAAGTTTATCAATTAATTCCAAAACCTCCTCTCGTGACACTTCAATCCGTGACAGTTCCTCAGATTTGTCACCTACAAAAGCCAGCTCAGGTTTGGGAATCTCCCTAACATCCTCAGCCGTGAAGACTGAAGCAAACAATCCATTTAGTTTCTCCGCAATGACTTTATCGTCTTTAAGCGCTCCTTTTGAATCTCGATCATCAAGGGGCCCCACTGGTTGTTTAGCAGGCTTTCTGCTTCTGATGTACTTAAAAAATATTTTATTACCACCTTTGGAGTTTTTGGCTAGCCGTTCTTCAAACTCCTTTTTGGTTTTTCTTATTACATTCTTGCACTTAATTTGGCAGTGTTTATGCTCCTTTCTATTTGCCTCACTAGGATTTGACTTCCACTTTTTAAAGGAAGTCTTTTTATCTCTCACTGCTTCTTTTACATGGCTGTTAAGCCACGGTGGCTCTTTTTTAGTTCTTTTACTGTGTTTCTTAATTTGGGGTATACATTGAAGTTGGGCCTCTATTATGGTGTCTTTAAAAAGCGCCCATGCAGCTTGCAGGGATTTCACTTTAGTCACTGTACTTTTTAACTTCTGTTTAACTAACCCCCTCATTTTTGCATAGTTCCCCCTTTTGAAATTAAATGCCACAGTGTTGGGCTGTTGAGATGTTCTTCCCACCACAGGGATGTTGAATGCTATTGTATTATGGTCACTATTTCCAAGCGGTCCTGCTATAGTTACCTCTTGGACCAGCTCCTGCGCTCCACTCAGGACTAAATCTAGAGTTGCCTCTCCCCTTGTGGGTTCCCGTACCAGCTGCTCCATGAAGCAGTCATTTAAAGTATCGAGAAATTTTATCTTTGCATTTCGTTCTGAAGTGAAATGTTTCCAGTCAATATGGGGATAATTGAAATCCCCCACTATTATTGAGTTCTTAATTTTGATAGCCTCTCTAATTTCCCTTAGCATTTCATCATCACTATCACCGTCCTGGTCAGGTGGTCGATAATAGATCCCTAATGTTATATTCTTATTAGAGCATGAAATTTCTATCCATAGAGATTCTATGGATCACGCGGATTTGCTTAAGATTTTTACTTCATTTGATTGTACATTTTCTTTCACATATAGTGCCACTCCCCCCCTCCCCCCGCACAACCTGTTCTGTCCTTCCGATATATTTTGTACCCCGGAATGATTGTGTCCCATTGATTGCTCTCAGTCCACCAGGTTTCTGTGATGCCTATTATATCAATATCCTCCTTTATCACAAGGCACTCTAGTTCACCCATCTTATTATTTAGACTTCTAGCATTTGTGTACAAGCACTTTAAAAACTTGTCACTGTTTATTTGTCTGCCCTTTTCTGATGTGTCAGATTCTTTTTTATGTGAATGTTTATCATCTGATCTATATAGGGGCGGGTAACTTCAAGAGAAACAAACACAACTGTCACACTGTACCCTGGCCAATCATGAAACTGGCTTTCAAAGCTTTTCTGATGCGCAGTGCGCCCTGCTGCACTCTTCTAATCGCCCTGTTGTCTGGCTGTGCGAAATTGGCTGCCAGGCGAGTTGCCTCAACCTCCCACCCCGCCATAAACATCTCCCCCTTACTCTCACAGATATTGTGGAGCTCACAACAAGCAGCAATTACAATTGGAATATTGGTTGTGCTGAGATCTAACCGAGTCAGTAAACTGCACCAGCGCGCTTTCAAACGTCCAAAAGCACATTCTACCACCATTCTGCATTTGCTCAGCCTATAATTGAACTGCTCCTTACTACTGTCCAGGGTGCCTGTGTACGGCTTCATGAGCCATGGCATTAAGGGGTAGGCTGGGTCCCCAAGGATAACTATAGGCATTTCAACATCCCCAACAGTAATTTTCTGGCCTGGGAAGTAAGTCCCTTCCTGCAGCTGTTCAAACAGACCAGAGTTCCTGAAGATGCGAGCGTCATGCACCTTTCCCGGCCATCCCACGTTGATGTCGGTGAAACGTCCCTTATGATCCACCAGTGCTTGCAGCACCATGGAAAAGTACCCCTTACGGTTTATGTACTGGCCGCCCCAGTGTGCCGGGGCCAAGATAGGGATATGCGTTCCGTCTATCGCCCCGCCGCAGTTAGGGAACCCCAGCGCATTAAAGCCATCCACAATGGTCTGCACATTTCCCAAAGTCACTACCCTTGATAGCAGCTGGTCAATGATTGTGTTGGCTACTTGCAGCACAGCAGCCCCTACAGTAGATTTGCCCACTCCAAACTGATTCCCGACTGACCGGTAGCTGTCAGGCGTTGCAAGCTTCCACAGTGCTATGGCCACTCGCTTCTCAACTGTGAGAGCTGCTCTCATTTTGGTGTCTTTGCGTTTCAGGGCAGGGGACAGCAAGTCACAAAGTTCCATGAAAGTGGCCCTACGCATACGAAAGTTTGGCAGCCACTGGGAATCATCCCAGACCTGCAACACTATGCGGTCCCACCAGTCTGTGCTTGTTTCCCGGGCCCAGAATCAGCGTTCCACGGCATGAACCTGGCCCAATGCCACCATGATCTCCCAATGGCCACATGGAACATCTGTGTCCATGTCCTCATCAGTATAGTAATCGCACTGTCGTCGCTTCCTCGCCCAGTTTTGCAGGTACTGCACATTCTGCTGGATAATGCGCGAAGTATTTACAACGGTCAAAACTGCAGCGGAGATCTGAGTGGGCTCTATGCTTGCCGTGCTATGGCACCTGCACGGGTAATCCTGGAAAAAGGGCGTGAAACGTAGGAGAGCTGTTCGGTTCAAGATGGCCGATAAAAGGTGGTAAATGGTTGTCTTCTGTAGTAGCTTTCACGGAGTCGGGAAGCTCGCTAGAGCTGCAAGAGCGGGAGAGCAGAGTTTGCGGCGGAAGCATGAGCAGAGTTTGCGGCGGAAGCTGTGCGGCTCAGTTCACGATGGCCAAAAAACGGTGGGGAATTGTTGCCTTCTGTAGTTTGCACGTGAGCCCAGGACAAACAACACGGAAAAATTAGCTAGCGATGCAAGAGTGGGAGAGCAAAGTTTGCGGCGGAAGCTGTGCTCCTCGGTTCACAGTAGCCGAAAAAAGGCGGGAAATGGTTAGATAAAAGAGTAGATAGAAAGATGAGAGGACATGCGAGGTGGATTCACAGTACCAGGAGACAGGCGGTGCACCGTACTGCACCGTCTGCTGGCATCTGCCATAGCTTTCACGGAGGGAGGAGCGAGTGACGGCACACACCCAGAAACACCCGCGAGAATGTTTTTGCCCCCATCATGCACTGGGAGCTTAACCCACAATTCCAATGGGCAGCGGGGACTGCGGGAACTGTGGGATAGCTTCCCACAGTGCACCGCTCTGACATTCGATGCTAGCCTCGGTACTGTGGACACAATCCGCCGAATTCATGTGCTTTAGTGGGGACACACAACACCGAACATATAAAATCGCTTCCAAAAATTCAAATAGAGTAAGTTCCAATTAATTTCGTACTGTAGACGTACCCTGAGACTAGAATAGTAATATTAGAGACAACAGCTCTCCAAATCCTCTAATATCACCATTCAATCTACACATTCCTTTTCAGTTATACATTTATTTTTATTCAATAAACTAAGTTTAAAAATACTGAGACAGCGGTTTCATATCTTATCAAAACAACTGTACAGTGTTTTTAAGGTTATAGACACTTTAGATTGTGGCTACTGTATTATATACACATTTGTTTACCTTTTTACAGACTGTTCTCACCTTTAGGCCTAAAGTTAGTCAGCTTTTGCCACCTAAAGGGCCTCAGTTCTGCTCATTAATGATGAACTTGGACTCTTGTTCAGTATTTCTGAACCTGCCATTGTGTTAATGTTGCTTCTGATGCAACTTCCTTTGTTAAATCATACCTTCTATCCTGTCAATGAATGTGAGAGTGGAAGGGTAAATCATCAATTTTTGAATTTTTGCACCATATACTGGATTCGAGTTAAAGTTTCTATTAATACTTCAAAACACAGGAAGGTCTACAATCTTGACCTCCTGATATCACTTGACCCAAGAGGGAAGGGGAGGGACCAGAAATGAGCCTTCAGAATTGGTTTAATCCCTGCAGTTTTCTCCAAAATATAAATATGGACGCTAATAAGAATCCAAGGAAGCAGGTTTGGAGGATAAACATAAATAAACTGCTCATTTTTATCAGGATTTGGCCCTTTACAAACTGTTCAGGCCTCAAGCAGAGAGTGTGGGAAACTCTGAAGCTGCAACACACATGATTCTAGAAGAAATACAGAAAGGCATAAGTCTCTTTATGCAAATGACTTCTGGGCATAAAAGGGTAAATGATACTAAACCTGGCATGAGGAGCTAAGAAAGAATTTCATAGGCAGAATGGCAAATTGGAGGGCACTAAAAAGACAGAATCTACAGCCCAAGGTGAAATCAGTTGAAAACAGAAATTGCTAAGATCCACAAAAAATTGGAAGGCATGGATGATACTGATGATTAGTCATCATCCCTGAAGGAGAGAAAGGAGAAGATTCTTTCTTTCATGAATAACTTAGTCAAGGAAATTTCTGTAATAGAGTTCTCCAAACTCAATTTTGAGATAAAAAGTCCTCCTCACTGTCAACTTCACAAAACCACTTGCTGATAAACTACCAAGGAAGAGGATATCCTTTGCTCTGGGGTATTGTGCTTGACTCAGAGGAATCAAGTAAAAGTTTTTAATAATTTGGAGGAAACGATATCTTTTCTAGATCTCCTGGAAAACCAAGATGGTTCTAAACAACTAATATGAGTCAAGTAGGCCTCTGTTACAAAAATTAGTCAATATGAGAAAGAGAAGCACTTTCACCAAAAAAATAAAAAAATAAAAATTACAAAGTTTGAAACTTTTCAAACAGCTCTAATGATGGTTAAAAAAAGGGGGGGGGGAATTCTGTGAAAATTGTCAATCTTTTCCTCATTTTTTTTTTAATTTCAGGATTTTCAATTCTGAAAAATTTTAGCCTGATCTCTCAGTCAATAAAATAGCACATAGCTATTGTCAAAAGCTGACTTGAAATTATTCGCCTCTTATATGTCAAGGAGTTGGTTACAACCTCAGTAACCCAGAGATAAAGTTTGGAAAACATGCAGAAGGTTTTACCAGAGCACTACACACCAAAGCCAAACATTATTGTAGAACATTTTACAGTAGAATGAGGAGGCAGAGTGAAACTGTAGCTGCGCATGTGGCAGAGATAAAAAGATTTCAAATGAGCACGATTCAGTTAAATGTCCCAGTGGATATGCTGTGGGATGGACTGGTTTATTTTTTTAATAATTATTAAATACATGTAAAAAGTGAAGCAAAAGAAAAAGCTAACACTTAAAACATAAGTAAATGTTCATTGTAACTATTTCCCTTATAGCCTCTTAGTTGCACTTGATTGGTAGTTTTTCAAATGGTGCTAAAGGTTCTTTTGTGGGACAAAGAGCCAATTTTAAGTGGTAGACATTAGCTCTCCAGTTTTGTTGATAAAGTCCAAGTCTGTTTCTTCTTAAGACACACAGTGGAAGAGGAAAAACAGAGAAAGGAAAATGCAGCTTTATGTCTTCTCCTGTTCAGTTGCTGGAAGACCCCTGGCACAATACACAAATGAACCAATTAGCCATTTCTGGACCCCAAGATTTACTTCTCCTGGCTGTGAGCAATATTTAATTCAATTGCTCTGATCTTCCTCCACCGTATTAGCCACTTGAGGTCCTGTCAAGCTTTTAAAAGAATCAAACAGTTAAGGCAGCATATTTAGCATAAAATTTTATTTTATTTATTTTTAGTTTACAGCAAAGTGTTGCAATGTTAGATTTGTCCTGGCTGGCTACATGGACTCTTGTTTGGCAAAGACAGAGAGGAAAGACAAAGGTGGTGGTGGAAATTAATGCACAAGGGATTGGATGATGGTAGGTACCTTAGAAGTTTCCCATGGAGCAACCATGGAGACAGCAATGACATCTGGGCTCCTCTCTGGTCTAATCAAAATATTTTTCAGGGTCAGGAAAAAGGACCAAACATGTAATGCTAAATCTCTAATCAATGCTGCTGCTCCAAATCTCACTGCCATACTGCCACCGTACGTGCCAAAAGGAGAAATTGTCCATATATGGACACTTTATTGAACACCACATTAGAGCCTTCTAAATAGTATGACAATGTTGTAACCTCAGCAGAAGCCCTCAATGCTCCTAATCAACAGGATTTTTAGTTCAAATAAACTCAGTTGCTATCACTTCTGTGATTATTTTGTGCTTTCATTGAACAGCAATTTTACATGAACACATTTATATGTTTAAATGACCTACCAGCCGCTTTGCAGCCTCTCTCTTCGGACAATTAAACAGTGGTGGGAACACACGCTTCCTGAAATCAACAAATGCAGAAGGGAGCACAAATGATTTCACTGCTACTGAAAACAAGCAGTTTGTGTGCTGATCTTCTACCCTCCATCATGAATTTCAGGGCAGGGGTGGCACTTCCATTTTCCCTTACCTAGAGTGGAGAGGAACTGGAGCCTTAGGTCTGGCCCTCCCTTTCTATCCAGCTTTAATCAGGGGTGACGGGAGGAAAAAACCAGACAGCCACATCTTAAGATTTTTTATGCTTAGCAATAAATAAAAAATGTCTGAAAAAAAATGCTCTGTAATAGGGTGGAGGGCCAGTCTGCCTAGTGGTTGTAATACTTGACTTTCTGCCCCCTGCTTCTGTGGTTGAGGTGCCTAGGTCTTTAAGGCAAGGGGATAGGGGCAACCTGTACCTCCCACTCCACCACATCCCAGCCCAGGGCCCTGAGTAAGCCAACCCCTGAGTAGGGAACCTCCCAGCAGGGAGTCTATGTCCACTGCCCTGGACTACTTCCGACTGTTGCCCATCAGTTTGGGGTATGGTTCCTATAGTCCAAATTCCTGTGGTAGTGCCCCCTGATGCATACTGCTGCAGTCCCAGGTTCTTCCAGGCAGGGTAGCCATAAGTTTGACGGGGACAGAACCCCACAAGGTCTCGATGCTACGCTCACCCACATTCATCTCAGGCCAGGTGCTTCTAGACCTCTTTCTCCATCTCCTTTGTCCAGGAAGATGGTGCTTGGTTCCTGGTGGTTGCCTCGGCTGGGACAGGCTAGCGATCCTTCCCTCAGGCAGGACAGCAGCTAGCTCCTGCCTCTTTGCCAGTCAGCCCCAAACGAGGCTAGGTCTACACTACCCGCCTGAATCGGCGGGTAGAAATCGATCTCTCGGGGATCAAATTATCGCGTCTCGTCGGGATGCGACAATCGATCCCCGAATCGACGCTCTTACTCCACCAGCGGAGGTGGAAGTAAGCGCCATCGACTGGGAGCCGCGGAGGTCGATTTTGCCGCCGTCCTCACAGGGGGGTAAGTCGGCTCCGATACGTCGAATTCAGCTACGCTATTCGCGTAGCTGAATTTGCGTATCTTAAATCGACCCCCCCCCGTAGTGAAGACCTGCCCTAAGCTGACTGCCTCTCTCTCTCTTGCAGGCCTGGCACTGGCTGCAGATATAACAGGGCAGAGCTAGCTGGGCCCATTGGCTCTCTTTAATCCCTTCAGTACTTGTGGGCAGTTTCTCAGCTTCACCACAGCCTCCCTCTATTGCATGCAATTAGCCCTGATTTCAGAGCAGGCTTTTTAGTTGAGTGTGGGGAAAAGTTATAATGAAAGTTACAATTGACTGAAAAGTCACTTTTGAACACATTAATTTGGCATCTGCCAAGATTTTAGCAGAGCCTAAGGGAAAGAGGCTTCAGTTTCACTAAATGACGGTTACTCACCTGTAACCAGTGTTCTTTGTGATGGATTCTTTGCACTCACACTCAGGGGTACGTGCCAGCAGTTCAGCTCTGAGGGTGGAACGTTTCGTAACAGTGCTGGTTAAAGTGTTCTTGTGCCCCATCTCGCTTCCCTTCAGTGTTCCTGCACATTCTGAGGATGTCTGCTTTATATGCACGGATATCCTCATCCATGTATGCGGATCACGGATGGAATGCAGATACAAATTTTGTATCCGTGCAAGGCTCTAGCTATAAGGTGGAAAGTCAAGCACCTCCATTCAGCCTCCTCAGTCCACTCTAACCACATCCTCAGGTCTGAGATCGTAAATAGGACTCCAAGGGAAAGGGGAAGTGAGTGGCTGCTGAACATTTCCGCTCATGGGATAGTTTGATAAGCAGAACTGTCATCTGAGGAAGATAGGACATGGAGTTCTAATTAAGCACTTTCTACCAAAGCACCACTCTGCCAAACTGAACATCATACCAGGAGGCTAAGTCTAGTGAATGATGTTTCGCAAACATGTAGCTAGA